>NC_073628.1:53754051-54064310 GCF_029407905.1 Bubalus kerabau
TCTTTGCTTCCCCTCGAGACGAGGCCTGATTCCCCGGGTGAGTCTGGTATGCAAGCCCGAGATCCCTGTCGCCCCTAGGGATGAACATTAAGTCCTGGACACAAGCCTAGATGAGGTCTACTTTGCCCTGCAGTGACTCGAGGGCAATCCCCAGCTCTCCCTTGAAACTCGAATGGAAGATAGGACTTCCCTGGGCCAACACATGAGGAAGACTGTATTCCCCGTCGAAACTCGAGAATCCCGCCACAACTCGAGAAACGCTACGTGGTTCCCCCGTCATCGCAAGATGAGGCCCTTGCCCCCTACAGCGTCTCAAGAGAAGTCCCACGTTCCGTCTTGAAGTGCGAAACGGTATGGGCACCCTTGATGCGACCTCAAAAGTTCCTCGACACACCGGTCTGACTCGAGGAGAACACCGAGGTTCCCAGCACCACTACATCTGGGCCCCTTCTCCCCTCCTGATCGCGACAGGAGGGTCGATTCCCCTGTTTTGTCTTGAAGGGGTTCCCGCCTTTCCCGGTGCATCTCAGGATGAGGCCGGTCTCACGAGGATATTCGAGACATAGCCTCGTGGATGGTGACACATGCCGAAAGACCCCGATTTCCCGGTTCGCTCTTGATAAGATCCCAATGCCCGGACACCTCTTTGAAGATAACCCTTTTGATGAAGGCACAACACGAAGGGGCATTGACACCCCCGGGTATCGTCCGGAGAAACCCGCAGGTACCACACACAGCTCGAGAAGTGACCTGTCACCCCGTGAACAACTGGAGAGGCAAGCAGAGTTCCATTCCTCCACACAAGACGAGGCCTGACTCTCCTGTTCAAACTCTGCAGCGAAACTGCGATCCGAGTCAGATCTGGCCTAGGGGAAGTCAGGAGAGGAAACATGAGTTTCCTGCCTCCACTCGAGATGAGGCCCTCTTCCATTGCACCGAACCCAGTGGAGTCCCGAGAGACCCCTCCCAACTGCACAGTATCCCTGACTTCTTAGAGGCACCCTTAGACCTTCCTGAGATCACCGGCACAAGTCGAGGGAACCAAGGGTTTCCTGCCCCAACCCGTAAAAGACCTCGAGAGTCCTTCTTCAACGCGTCTTGAGGTGCGATTCCCCTACCATGACTCGAGAGCAATGATGCGCTCCCCGTAGCCACGCACATAGAAACCTACTTCCCTGGCGCCACAGGAGAGGCTCCCTGAGCTCCCCATTATACCTCGTGAGCAACACCACACTGGAGCCGCAGCTCGAGAATACCCACGAGACGCCCCAGTCCTCACGAGATGAGGGCCTTCTTTTGCTGTATGGCCTGGAGAGCAATCCTGAGTCCTCTCTCCAAACTCCACAGGAGGCTTGACTCATTTTAGGCCACACAGTGAGCTCCAAGATATACCCGTCGCGACTTGACAGGAGAGCGGTGTCCTTGGCTTCCCCTCGAGACGAGGCCTGATTCCCCGGGTGAGTCGAGAATGCAATGCCGAGATCGCTGTCGCCCCAGCAGAGGAACATTAGGTCCTGGACACAAGCCTAGATGAGGTCTATTTGGCCCTGCAGTGTCTCAAGAGCAATCCCCAGTTCTAACTCGCAATTCGAATGAAAACTGGACTTCCCTGGGCCAGTTGAACAGGAAGCCTGAATTCCCCGTCATAACTCGAGAATCCCGCCGCAACTCAAGAAAAACCACGTGGTTCCCCCGTCATCGAAAGAAGAGGCCCTTGCCCACTACAGCGTCTCAAGAGAAGTCCTACGTTCCGTATTGAAGAGCGAAAAGTTACTTGGAACCCTTGATGCGACCCCAAAAGTTCCCCGACATACCAGTCTCACTTGAGGAGAGCACCGAGGTTCCCGGCACCACTTCATCTGAGACTCTTCTCCCCTCTTGATCGTGACAGGAGGTTCGATTCCCCTGCTTTGTCTGGAAGGCATTCCCGACCTTCCTGGTGCACATCAAGATGAGGCCAGTCTCACGAGGAAATTTGAGACATAGCCTCGTGGGTGGTGCGGCATGCCAAAAGACCCCAATTCCCTGGTCCGCTCTTGATAAGAACCCGATGGCAGAACCCAACTCGAAGGCAATCCTGTGGATCAAGGCACAACACGAAGGGGCAGTGACACCCCGGTGCATCGTCCAGAAAAACCCGCAAGTTCCACATACAAATCGACAAGTGGTCTGTCACCCCATGAAGAACGCGAGAGTCAAGCGGAGTTCCATTCCTCCACACAAGACGAGGCCTGACTCTCCTGTCCCAACTCTGCAGGGACTCTGCGATCCGAGTCAGATCTGGCGCATTCGAAGCCAGGAGAGGAACCCTGAGGTTCCTGCCTCAACTTGTCATGAGGCCCTCTTCCATTGCACCAAACCCAGTGGAGTTCCGAGAGGCCCCTCCCAACTCCACAGTGACCCTGACTTCTCAGAGGCACGCTGAGAAGCTTCCTGAGGTCACTGGCACAAGTCGATGGAACCCAGGGTTTCCTGCTGCAACCCAGGAAAGACCTCGAGAGTCCTTCTTTAACACGTCTTCAGGCCCAATTCCCCTACCATGACTCGAGAACAATGACGGGCTCCCTCTCACCACGTGCATAGAGACCTGACTGCCCTGGCACCACGTGAGAGGCTCACTGAGCTCCCAGTCTTACTTCGTGAGAAACCCCACACTAGCGCCACAGCTCGAGAAAACCTACGAGACGCCCCAGTCATTGGGAGATGAGGGCCTTCATTTCATGCATTCCCTGGAGAGCAATCCCGTGTCCTCCCTCCAAACACCAGAGGAGGTTTGACTCCCTTTAAGCCACTCAGTGGGCTCCAAGACATACCCGTCCGACTCGAGAGGAGAGCAGAGTTCTTTGCTTCCCCTCGAGACGAGGCCTGACTCCAAGGTGAGTCTGGAATGCAACCCCCAGATTTCTGTCGAGCCTTGACATGAACATTAGGTCCTGCACACAAGCCTTGGTGGGGTCTCTTTTGCCTTCAGTGACTAGAGCGCACCTCCAGCTCTTCCTCGAATCTCGAATGGAAGATAAGACTTTTGTGGGCCAACACAAGAGGAAGCATGAATTCCCTGTGGTAACTCAAATATCCCACTGCAACTCGAGAAAAACCAAGTGGTTCCGCAGTCATTCCAAGATGAGGCCCATGCCCGCTGGAGCACCCCAAGAGAAGTCCAACGTTCCATTTTGAAGAGCGAAACGGTACTTGGAACGCTTTATGCGACCCCAAAAGTTACCTGACATACCTGTCTCACTTGAGGGAAACACCGAGGTTCCCAGCAGCACTTCATCTGAGCCACTTCTCCCCTCCTGATTGCCACAGGAGGGTCGATTCCTCTGCTTTGTCTGGAAGAGTTTCATGACCTTCGCGGCACACTTCAGGATGAGGCCGGTTTCATGAGGAAATTCGAGACACCCACGTGGGTGGTGCCAAATGCTGAACGACCCCGATATCCCGGTCCGCTCTTCATAAGAACCCGATGCCCAGACACCTCTTCGAAGGCAACCCTGTGGATGAAGACACAAAACGAAGGGTCACTGACACCCCCGTGCATCGTCTGGAAAAACCTGCAGATTCCACACACAGTTTGACAAGGGGCCTGAAACCCCATGAACAACTCGAGAGGCAAGCGGAGTTCCATTCCTCAGGAAAGACATAGCGTGACTCTCCTGTCCCAACTCTGCACGGACCCTGATGTCGGAGTCTGAAACAGAGAGGAAGTCTGAGGTTCCTGCCTCCCCTCGAGATGAGCCCCTCTTCCATTGCGACAAACTCAGCAGAGTCCCGAGAGGCACCGCCAACTCCACAGTATCCCTCAACTCTCAGAGACACCCTGGGAAGTTCCCTAAGGTCCCCGGCAGAAGTCGAGGGAAACGACTTTTTCCCGCCACAACCCAAGAAAGACTTCGAGAGTCCCTCATCAACGCGTCTTGAGGCCCTAGTCCCCTCCCATTACTCGAGAGCCACAACGCACTCCTCCTCGCTACGCGCAGGGAGACCTGACTTCCCTGGCGCCACACGAGAGGCTCCCTGAGATCCTCGCCGTGCCTCGCGAGAAAACCCCCACGGGCACCGCAGCTAGAGGAAACCCCTGAGACGCCCCCGTCCTCGCGAGGTGAAGGGCCTTCTTTTCCTGCATGGCCTGGAGAACAATCCCGAGCCCTCACTCCAAAATGAAGAGGAGGCTTGACTCCATTGACGCCACTATGGGGCTCCAAGAGATCCGCGTCGCGACTCGGGAGGACAGCGGAGTCCTTTGCTTCCCCTCGAGACGAGGCCTGACACCCAGGGGGATCCTGGAATGCAAGCCCGAGATCCCTGCCTTCCCTGGAGAGGAACATTAGGTCCTGGACACAAGCCTAGATGAGGTCTCTTTGGCCCTGCAGTGACTCGAGCGCAACCCCCAGCTTTCCCTAGCCAATCGAATGGAAGACTGGGCTTCCCAGGGCCAACAGAGGAGGAAGCCTGTAATCCCCATCGTCACTCGAGAATCCCGCCGCAACTCGAGAAAAAACACGTGGTTCCAACGTCTTCGCAAGATGAGGCCCTTGCCCACTACAGCGTCTCAGGGGAAGTCCCATGTTCCGCCCTGAAGTGCGAAACAGTACCTGACACCCTTCGTGCGACCCCCAAAAGCTCCCCGACACGCCGGGTACCCTCGAGGGAACACCGAGAGTCCCGGCACAGCTTCATCTGAGCCCGTTCTCCCCTCCTGATCACGACAGGAGAGTCGATTCCCCTGCGTGGTTCAGAAGGGGTTCCCGGCCTTCCCGGTGCACCTCAGGATGAGGCCGGTCTCACAGGGAAATTCGAGACGAGCCACGTGGGTGGTGCCACATGCCAAATGCCCCCGATTCCCCGGTCCGCTTTTGAGAAGGACCCGAGGCCCGGACCCCTCTTCGAAGGCCACCTTGTGAGTGAAGGAACAACACGAAGGGGCACTGACACTCCCGTGCATCGTCCGGAAACACCCGCGGTTTCCACACACAGCTCCACGAGGGGGCTGAGACTCCCTGAGCACCTCAAGAGGCAAGCGGAGTTCCCTTCCTCAGACAAGACGAGGCCTGACTCTCCTGCCCCAACGCTGCAGGGACACTGCTGTCGGAGTACGAAACGGAGAGGAAGCCTGAGGTCCTGTCTCCCCTCGAGATGAAGCCCTCTTCGATTGCGCCAAACCCAGAGGAGTCCCGAGATGGCCCACCAACTCCACAGCATCCCTCACCTCTAAGAGGAACCCTGGGAAGTTCCCTCAGGTCACCGGGAGAAATCGAGGGAAACGAGGGTTTCCCGCCGCAAGCCGAGAAAGACCTCGAGAGTCCTTCTTCTACACACCTTGATGCCCTAGTCCCCTCCCAGGACTCGAGAACAATGACGCGCTCCCCCTCGCCACGCTCATGGAGACCTGACTTCCCTGGCGCCGCACGAGAGGCTCCCTGAGAACCTCGTCGTGCCTCGTGAGAAAAGCCCCACGGACACCACAGCTCGAGGAAACCCCTGAGAAGCCCCCGTCCTCGCGAGGTGAGGGCCTTCTTTTCCTGCCTTTCCTGGAGAGCAATCCCGAGTCCTCTCTCCAAACTGAAGATTAGGCTTGATTCCCTTGAGGCCACTCAGAGGGCTCCAAGAGATCCGCGTCGTGGCTCAAGAGAAGAGGGGAGTCCTTTGCTTCCCCTCGAGGCGAGGCCTGACTCCATGGGGGACTCTGGAGTGCAACCCCAGGATCCCTGTCTTCCCTTGAGAGTACTACTAGGTCCTGGACACACGCCTAGATGAGGTCTCTTGGGCCCTGCAGTGACTCGAGCGCAACCCCCAGCTTTCCCTCGCAACTCGAATGGAAGATGGGGCTTCCCAGGGCCAACCCAAGAGGAAGCCTGAAATCCCAGTCGTAACTCCAAAATCCCGCCGCAACTCGAGAAAAACCACGTGGTCCCAACGTCTTCGCAAGATGGGGCCCTTGCCCGCTACGGCGTCTCAAGGGAGGTCTCACGTTCCGTCCTGAGTTGCGAAACGGTACATGACACCCTTCATGCGACCTCCAAAATTTCCCAGACACGCCGGGTTCCCTCGAGGGGAACACCAAGGTTCCTGGCACCCCTTCATCTGAGCCCCTTCTCCCCTCCTGATCGCGACAGGAGAGTCGATTCCCCTGCGTATTCTGGAAGGGGTTCCCAGCTTTCCCGGCACACCTCAGGATGAGGCCGGCCTCCCGAGGAAATTCGAGACGAGCCCCGTGGGTTGTGCCACATGCCGAACGACCCTGATTTCCCAGTCCGCTCTGGATAAGAACCCGATGTCCGGACACCTCTTCGAAGGCAACCCTGTGGGTGAAGTTACCATTCGAAGGGGCACTGACACCCCCGTGCGTCATCCGGAAAAACCTGCGGTTTCCACACACAGCTCGACGAGGTGCGTGAGACACCCTGAGCAATTCGAGAGGCAAGCGGAGTTCCCTTCCTCAGACAAGACGAGGCCTGACTCTCCTGTCCCAACTCTGCAGGGACCCTGTGGTTGGAGTCCGAAAAGGAGAGGAAGCCTAAGTTTCCTGTCTCCCCTCGAGATGAGGCCCTCTTCCATTTCGCCAAGCCCAGCGGAGTCCCGAGAGGCCCCGCCAACTCCACAGCATCCCTCACCTATCAGAGGCACCATGGGAAGTTCCCTCAGGTCCCCGGCAGAAGTCGAGGGAAACGAGGCTTTCCCGCCGCAACCCCAGAAAGACCTCGAGTGTCCTTCTTCAACGCGTCTGGAGGCCCTAGTCCTCTCCCATGACTGGAGAGCCATGACGCGCTCCCCCTCGCCACGCGCACAGAGACCTGACTTCTCTGGCACCACACGAGAGGCTCCCTGAGATCCTCGTCTTGCCTCGTGAGAAAACCCCCACGGGCGCCGCCGCTCGAGGAAACCCCTGAGAAGTCCCCATCCTCGCGAGGTGAGGGCTTTCTTTTCCTGCCTGACCCAGAGCACAATCCCGAGTCCTCTCTCCAAACTGAAGAGAAGGCCTGACTCCCTTGAGGCCACTCAGTGGGCTCCAAGAGATCTGCGTCGCGACTTGAGAGGAGAGCGGCATCCTTGGCTTGCCCTCGAGGCGAGGCCTGACTCCCCGGGGGAGTCTGGAACGCCACCCTGAGATCCCTGTCTTCCCTTGAGAGGAACGTTAAGTCCCGGACACAGGCCTAGATGAGGTCTCTTTGGCCCTGCAGTGACTCGAGTGCAACCCTCAGCTTTCCCTCGCAACTCGAATGGAAGATTAGGCTTCCCAGGGCCAACACAAGAGGAAGCCTGAAATCCCCATCGTAACTCTAGAATCCCGCCGCAACTCGAGAAAATCCACATGGTCCCAACGTCTTCGCAAGATGAGGCCCTTGCCCGCTACGGCGTCTCAAGGGAAGTCCCAGGTTCTGTCCTGAAGTGCGAAACGGTACCTGACTCCTTTCATGCAACCCCCAAAAGTCCCCCACATGCCGGTTTCCCTCGAGGGTAACACCGAGGGTTCTGTCCCCACTTCATCTGAGCACCTTCTCCCCTCCTGAGGGCGACAGGAGAGTTGATCCCCCTGCGTTGTCTGGAAGGGTCCCCGGCCTTCCCGGCACACCTCAGGATGAAGCCGGCCTCACTAGGAAATTTGAGACTAGCCCCGTGGGTGGTCCCACATGCCGAAAGACCCCGATTTCCCTGTCCACTCTTGAAAAGAACCCGAGGCCCGGACACCTCTTCGAAGGCAACCCAGTGGGTGAAGGCACAACACGAAGGGGCACTGTCACCGTCGTGCATTTCCGGAAACACCCGCAGGTTCCACACACAGCTCAACAAGGGGCCTGAGACCCCCTGAGCACCTCAAGAGGCAAGTGGAGTTCCCTTCCTCAGACAAGACGATTCCTGACTCTCCTGTCCCAACTCTGCAGGGACCCTGCGGTCGGAGTCCGAAACGGAGAGGAAGCCTGAGGTTCCTGCCTTCCCTGGAGATGAGGCCCTCTTCCATTGCGCCAAACCCAGCGGAGTCCTGAGAGGCCCCGCCAACTCCACAGCATCCCTCATCTGTCAGAAGCACACTGGGAAGTTCCCTAAGGTCACCGGTAAACTTTTATTGCACAAGGTCCCCATGAAAAGGCCCACGCAGCAGGACAGCCACAGATTCTGTCTGCCATTAAAGGGCAGTAAGGTGCCCTCCCCCCTTCTTTGCTGCCTCGGTGGCCACCAGGGTGCAATTTGCGTACCCTTCCCTTTCCCATCCTAGCAGGTGCTCCAGGGCCCGCTGGCCTACAAAGTGCCAGAAGCAGGGCTGGGCCAGCCGGCCAGAATTCAGGGTTCTGTCCCTTGGACTTCCAGCGGACACTAGGCTGCTTGGGAAAACCGCGCAGACTCTGAGGTTTTTCAGCAGAGGGGTGGAGCGGTAAAGGCCTTGACCCCAAAGACGAGGCCTTTCTGCGACCGTCAGGTTGGGGAGCTCTGAGACTGTGCCAACACAGGGCGGAATACATGGTTCCCTGCTCCAGGCAGTCCCCGTTCCCTTACCTGTGTTCCGCAACCCCCGCTGTGGCCGATGGATGCCGATCCTTGGGGATCCAGGAGTTCACGAAATGGGCATTCCCAGCCGCAATGGCGACCCCCAACAGCACATCTGGAAAGCCCTCCCCCACCCCCGCCAGGAGCCGACCCCCACTGCGAACGGAACCCCACCCCGCCCCGCGCCGCCAGGTTTCGCCCCGGCCCTGCCGGCCTCCCGGCGGGTTCCAAGCCATATTGGTGACACCCGGGAGCACAACAGGGACCGACCCCCCACCCACAGCGAGCGGAATCTCGACCTGTGCAGCCCAGGTTTACACCACCCTGGCTGCGCTCCCGGCGCGTTTCCAGCTGCAGTGGCCATCTCCGAGAGCACAACTGGGAAGCGCTCCCCCACCCCCGCCAGGAGCCGACACCTGCCCTGCGCCGCCCGGGTTCGCCCCGCCCCTGCCGCGCTCCAGGGGCGCTGCCCACCTTCACCAGTGGCTCTCGGTGAGCCCCGTCCCCACGCCCGGTTCCAGGAGAGGCTCTCGGACCTCGCTGCTGCCGCCAGGTCAAACATGAGGACAATACATACACCCCACAGAGACAATCCAAGCTGTCTATGATTTAGGGATAAAACGAGGACTACAGAAAGGCAAGATGACCTGACCTAGGAGGGCCATGATATTCTATAGAACCAGACAAAGTTGGTTACCAAGGAAACTTTTTTCCTTGGAACCCGGAAAGCTGGTTCTTTGCATATGCAATGACCAACAATTAGCTTGTTACCCAAGCCTGCCTTACTGCCACCCCCATCCCCCCACTCCCCAGAAGACTGGCTCAAAGAAATATTTTAAATCTCAGGTGGAAACCTGGAAGATGTCTTGTCTGTCTGTCTGGATTAAGGTATGTGTCAGTGTGAGCCCTGTGTTTTTTGATAATATTGCTCAAGTTCTGTGTTCTGATTTCAATGGTCTCAAGACAAGGCAGCCCTTCCAAATCAAACTGCTGGAAATACAAGAAAACATTGACCTAAATGAATGTCAGAGTCCCGTGAACTGGGAACTAGTCAATATTAAATATCTAGTATTTTTGGTTTTGCTCCTCCATTATAGACATGTCTAAGAGTCAACAACATTAAGCACAACATGTTCATAGTGCCTAGGTTTCTTTTGAGGTAAAAATTGCTCTATTGTTATATCTGTCACAAGCTTGTCAGCAAGAAACTACCTGGAAACGACAACAACAAAAGTAAAAAATGTAAATGTGATATGAGCTTTTAGACAAACTCTTACCAATAATTATACTCTAAAATATCTGCCTCTCATAGTCTTGATTGAAGGCAGAGGAGAAGGGGATGACAGAGGATAAGATGGTTGGATGGCATCACTGACTCGATGGACATGAGTTTGAGCAAGCCCCTGGAGCTGGTGACGGACACGGAAGCCTGGCGTCCTTCAGGCCACGGGGTCCCAAAGAGTCAGACACGACTGAGCAACTGAACTGAACTGAACTAACAAACGTTTCTCCAGGTGTTTTGGTTACCCGCGTTTCTATCCTTGTGACGACAGTGTATTGAATAGCTAGGTCATTTCCAAATAAATGAAAGTTCTGAAACATTCACGACTTGAAAGGACCTCCCTTTTACACAGAAACAAAAGAGATTTTTGACTCTCCATGAATAGTGTCTGGCACCATCCTGACATGTTAAATGTAAGAAAGCAATTGTTTTGTTTTGTTTTGTTCTGTTCTTGAGGGTGGGGGGAGGGGGGCGGGCTATAGCCAATGCCAATATAAAAGTCAGTTCTTGGTTGCTGAAGGGAAATGTATGACTTGTTATTACAAGAAAGTATGTGGAATGCAATGGCACTTGAGGAAGGAAAACGAAGTAGTTCTGTCTTACAGGTGGCAGTTTCAGGATGGGAGAAGCAAGGGAATGGGTACAGAATGGGATAAGGAGGTTGTAGGGAAAGTGGACCCCCAGAAAAGAGTTCTGTGCCTAGCACAAGTTTTCTTGAGATGTCGAACTGCCTTTGCTAATGGAGTTTAAGTTTCTTTACCTCTTAAGTGATCTCTTCTAGGTTGACCTAGAACAGAAATCTTTTGTTAGCTTTGGCTAAGTGGAGAAGTAGTGTTTCACGGTGACATATGTGATCCTTCCTGACTGTTTGCAGCCCTTTTGATATCGATGCACTGCTTCTGCTGCTGCTGCCGCCGCCGCTGCTGCTAAGTCGTTTCAGTCGTGTCCGACTCTGTGCGACCCCATAGACGGCAGCCCACCAGGCCCCGCAGTCCCTGGGGTTCTCTAGGCAAGGACACTGGAGTGGGTTGCCATTTCCTCCTCCCATGCATGAAAGTGAAAAGTGAACGTGAAGTCGCTCAGTGGTGTCCGAGTCTTAGCGACCCCATGGACTGCAGCCTACCAGGCTCCTCCATCCATGGGATTTTCCACGCAAGAGTACTGGAGTGGGGTGCCATTGCCTTCTCCCATATCTATGCACAAGCCTGCCTAAATAATTGACTTCTAGCTAGCTTTGGGATGCCAATGACCATCCACCCTTACCAGGCAACAGAGAAGAGAAAAACACTTACCACAGGAGGTCCTGGTAAGGAACAAGGAACTAACAAGCTCCCGCCAACCAGGATTCTGCAGAGGTCAACAAGAGGTCAATAAGAGATGGAAGACTGCAGTCCAGAGGTCCTAGCAACTTCCATCTTGCAGCAGAGACCCAGCATAGTCAAAACGAATTCAATGTTGGAAAAAATAAGTAAACAAATAAAGGACAGAAGTTCTTTGAACACATGACTGAGATTAGGGGTGAGGCAGTACATGTACGGTGCCCGGAAAATCTTAAAGTATGAGAAAGGAAAGAAATTAAAGACAACTATCAAGCTGTCCAAACTGATAAAAACGAAAGATTACACAGTTTTTTCTGTATATATTAGCAGATAATAATCTGAAAAGGAATTTAAAAAAATTCCCTTTCAATAATGTCAACATGAATACAACACTTTGCCATGGATGTAACGAGGATGACAAGACTGGCACACTGGAAATTATACACCCTGGCTGAAAACTATCCTGAATACATGGACAGATATTCCATAACAATGGAAAGACTTAAGATGGCAATACCATGGAATGCATCTTCAATCTGAAATGAAGATTTGACATGATTTGATCGCTCAGAGCTTTTGTGTCATCAATTGTTATTAAAGTATAAATGAGATAGAGAAAGCTGCTGACTTAGACTTGAGGCGGGGTGTACGCCCTGCTGGTCTCTAGCCAGATATTCTACAGGCACTAGCAGTCAGCTAAGGAAAGAAAGGCACTGTCTCAGGGAATGGCACCAGGCCCCTCCCCCACGACATGCCTTGAGGTCACATTGGCAGCAGGTGAGTCATCCTGGGCCAAAAACTGATTGACATGAATCTTGAAGAAAGGCAGTATTGCAGGCAAATATATCATTTCCTTAACATAGATGAGGAGAACAAGGTACGAGGAAAACATACTGTTTTGTTCAAGTCGCTTCTGAGCCTATTGGGGGAACCGACCTGAAGCCAGAGTCCAGCGGATATACATAGGATATTTACATCGCTTAAGACAAACATTTCCTCAGGAACAAATGCATTGCTTAGCTCAAGGTTTGTCTGCGAAATTCTTACACATCAGGAGATGGCTCCGAGCTGGGTTTCTACACAGAAGAACATGAATGCAAAGGACAAGCCTGCACAGCCCATCTGCCCCCCTCTCCCACAGCCAGCAGCATTTCCAAGTGACCTCCTAAGGCCTTCCCCAAAATACAGGGGCACCTCTGGGTTTCCTGTTTCCCTCACTTCGAACACTTTTCTTAAAAAAAAAAAAAAATCCTGCACACTTCTTGATAGAATGCCACAGTTCAAGGAAAACAGGCCTTCAATACTTAAACCTCCGTGTGCCAAACACTTGGGGCTTGGTTTTGTTTTGTTTTGTTTTTTAATTACACCACCACACAATTTAAACTTTTTACAATTTCTAATTATTCAGTACCAAAACACCAAACTTTTATTGCACAAGGTCCCCATGAAAAGGCCCACGCATCAGGACAGCCACAGATTCTGCCATGAAAGGGCAGCAAGGTGCCCTCCCCCCTTCTTTGCTGCCTGGGCGGCCACCAGGGTTTGAAATCCATGCACCCTACTAACTTTCTAGGGTGCAATTCGCGGACCCTTCCCTTTCTCATCCTAGCAGGTGCTCCAGGGCCCGCTGGCCTACAAAGTGCCAGAAGCAGGGCTGGGCCAGCCGGCCAGAGTTCAGGGTTCTGTCCCTTGGACTTCCAGGGGACACTAGGCTGCTTGGGAAAACCGTGCAGACTGAGATTTTTCAGCAAAGGGGTTGAGCGGTAAAGGCCTTGACACCAAGGGCGAGGCCTTTCTGCAACCTCCAGGTTGGGGAGCTCCGAGAATGTGCCAACAGAGGGCGGAATACGTGGTTCCCTGCTCCAAGCAGTCCCAGTTCCCTGACCTGTGGCTCGCAGCCCTCCACTGCACCCACTAGATGTGGATCCTTGGGGACACAGGAGCATAGGAAATGGGCGTTCCTAGCCGCAGTGGCGACCCCCGAGAGCACAACTGGGACCGACCCCCCACCCACAGCCATCTAAATCTCGACCCGCGCAGCCCAGGTTTACCCCGCCCCGGGTGCGCTCCCGGCGCGTTTCCAGCCGCAGGGGCCACCACCGAGAGCACAACTGGGAAGCCCTCCCCCACCCCCGCCAGGAGCCGAACCCCGCCCTGTGCCACCCGGGTTCACCCCGCCCCTGCCGCACTCCCAGCGCGTTTCCAGCTGCAGTGGGGACCCCCGAGAGCACAACTGTTACCGCCCCCCACCCCCTCCCGACCGGAACCCCGACCCGCGCCGCCTGGGATCGCCCCGCCCCTGGCACGTTCCGGCGCATTGCCCACTTCCACCAGGGGCTCCCGGTGAGCCCCGTCCCCATGCCCAGTTCCAGGAGAGGCTCTCGGACCTTGCTACTGCCGCCAGGTCAAACACGAGGACAATACATCCACCCCACAGAGACAATCCAAGCTGTCTATGATTTAGGGATCAAACGAGGACTACAGAAAGGAAAGATGTCCTGACCTAGGAGGGCCATGAGAGTCTATAGATCCAAACAAAATTGGGTACCAAGGAAACTTTTTTCCTTGGAACCCGGAAAGCTGGTTCTTTGCATATGAAATGACCAACAATTAGCTTGTTACCCAAGCCTGCCTCGCTGCCACCCCCACTCCCCCCCTCCCCACTCCCCAGGAAAACGGCTCAAAGAAATATTTTAAATCTCAGGCGGAAAACTGGAAGATGTCTTGTCTGTCTGTCTGGATTAAGGTATGTGTCAGTGTGAGCCTTGTGTTTTTTGATAATATTGCTCAAGTTCTGAGTTCTGATTTCAATGGTCTCAAGACAAGGCAGCCCTTCCAAATCAAACTGCTGGAAATACAAGAAAACATTGACCTAAATGAATGTCAGAGTCCCGTGAACTGGGAACTAGTCAGTATGAAATATCTAGAAATTTTGGTTTTGCTCCTCCACTATAGACATGTCTCAGAGTCAACAACATTAAGCACAACATGTTCATAGTGCCTAGGTTTATTCTAAGGTAAAAATTGCTCTATTGTTATATGTGTCTCAAGCTTGTCAGCAAGAAAGTACCTGGAAACAGCAACAACCAATGTAAAAAATGTAAATGTGATATGAGCTTTTAGATAAACTCTTAACAATAATTATACTCTAAAATATCTGCCTTTCATAGTCTTGATTGAAGGCAGAGGAGAAGGGGATGACAGAGGATAAGATGGTTGGATGGCATCACTGACTCGATGGACATGAGTTTGAGCAAGCCCCTGGAGTTGGTGATGGACATGGAAGCCTGGCGTCCTGCAGGCCATGGGGTCACAAAGAGTCAGACTCGACTGAGCAACTGAAATGAACTGAACTGAACTTACAATCGTTCCTCCAGGTGTTTTGGTTACCTGAGTTTCTATCCTGGTGCTAAACTAAGTGACGACAGTGTATTGAATAGCTAGGTCACTTCCAAATAAATGAAACTTCTTAAACATTCACGACTTGAAAGGACCTCCCTTTTACACAGAAACAAAAGAGATTTTTGACTCTGCATGAATAGTGACTGGCACCATCCGAACATATTAAATGTAAGAAAGCAATTTTTTTGTTTTGTTTTGTTTTGTTCTGTTCTTGCAGGAAGCGGGGTGGGCGCTATTATCACTGATAGGTATGCTCACCAATCTATCAAATGCCAATATAAGAGTCAGTTCTTGGTTGCTGAAGGGAAATGTATGACTTGTTATTACAAGAATGTATGGAATGCAATCACACTTTAAGAAGGAAAACGAAGTAGTTCTGTCTTACAGGTGGCATTTTCAGGACGGGAGAAGCAAAGGAATGGGTACAGAATGGGATAAGGAGGTTGTAGGGAAAGTAGGCCCCCAGAAAAGAGTTTTGTGCCTAGCACAAGTTTTCTTGAGATGTTGAACTGCCTTTGCTAATGGAGTTTAAGTTTCTTTACCTCTTAAGTGATCTCTTCTAGGTTGACCTAGAACAGAAATCTTTTGTTAGCTTTGGCTAAGAGGAAAAGTATTGTTTCACGGTGACATATGTGATCCTACCTGACTGTTCTCATCCCATTTGATATCTATGCACTGCTGCTGCTGCTGCTGCAGCTGCTAAGTGGTTCAGTTGAGGCTGACCCTGTGCCACGCCATAGATGGCAGCCCACCAGGCCCCGCAGTCCCTGGGGTTCTCTAGGCAAGAACACTGGAGTGGGTTGCCATTTCCTCCTCATATGCATGAAAGTGAAAAGTGAAAATGAAGTCGCTCAGTGGTGTCCGACTCTTAGCCACCCCATGGACTGCAGCCTACCAGGCTCCTCCGTCCTTGGAATTTTCCAGGAGTGGGGTGCCATTGCCTTCTCCCATATCTATGCACAAGTCTGCCTAAATAATTGACTTCTAGCCTACTTTGGGATGCCCATGACCACCCACCCTTACCAGGCAACAGAGAAGAGAAAAACACTTACCACAGGAGGTTCTGATAAGGAACAAGGAACTAACAAGCTCCCACCTACCAGGTTTCTGCAGAGGTCAACAAGAGGTCAGCAAGAGATGAGAGACTGCAGTCCAGAGGTCCTAGCTACTTCCATCTAGCAACAAACACCCAGCATAGTCAAAACGATTTCAATGTTAAAGAATAAATAAATAAATAAATAAAAGGACAGAAGTTCTTTGAACACATGTCTGAATTTAGGGGTGAGGCATTACATATGTGTCCCAGGATAATCTTAAAGCGTCAGAAAGTGAAGAAATTAAAGACAACTATCAAGCTGTCCAAACTGATAAAAATGAATGATTACACAGTTTTATCTGTATACATTAGCAGATAATAATCTGAAAAGGAATTTTAAAAAATTCCCTTTCAATAATATCAACATGAATAAAGCACTTTGCCATGGATGTAACGAGGATGACAAGACTGGCACACTGGAAATTATACACCCTGGCTGAAAACTATCCTGAATACATGGACAGATATTCCATAACGATGGAAAGACTTAAGATGGCAATACCATGGAATGCATCTTCAATCTGAAATGAAGATTTGATATGATTTGATCGCTCAGAACTTTTGTGTCATCAAGTGTTATTAAAGTATTAAAGAGATAGAGAAAGCTGCTGACTTAGACTCGAGGCGGGGTGGGGGGGGTAGTAAGAGTACCCCCTGCTGGTCTTTAGCCAGATATTCTACAGGCACTAGCAGTCAGCTAAGGAAAGAAAGGAACTGTTTCAGGGAATGGCACCAGGCCCCTCCCCCACGACATGCATTGGGATAATATTGGCAGCAGGTGAGTCATCCCGGGCCAAAACTTGATTGACATGAATCTTGAAGAAAGGCAGTATTGCAGGCAAATATATCATTTCCTTAACATAGATAAGGAGAACAAGCTAGGAGAAAAACATGCTGTTTTGTTCAAATCGCTTCTGAGCCTTTTGGGGGAACCGACCTGAAGCCAGAGTCTAGCGGAAATACATAGGATATTTACATCGCTTAAGACAAACATTTTCTTAGGAAAAAATGCATTGCTTAGCTCAAGGTTTGTCTGTGAAATTCTTACACATCAGGAGATGGCTCCGAGCTGGGTTTCCACACACAAGAACATCCATGCAAAGGACAAGCCTGAACAGCCCATCTGCCCCCCTCCCGCACAGCCAGCAGCATTTCCAAGTGACCTCCTAAGGCCTTCCCCAAAATACAGGGGCACCTCTGGGTTTCCTGTTTCCCTCACTTCGAACACTTTTCTTAAAAAAAAAAAAAATCCTGCACACTTCTTGATAGAATGCCACAGTGCAAGGAATACAGTCCTTCAATATTTAAACCTCCATTTGCAAAACACTTGGAGCTTGGTTTTGTTTTGTTTTTTAATTACACCACCACATAATTTAAAGCTTTTACACGTTCTAATTATTCAGTTCCAAAACACCAAACTTTTATTGCACAGGGTCCCCATGAAAAGGCCCACGCAGCTGGACAACCACAGATTCTGCCATGAAAGGGCAGCAAGGTGCCCACCCCCTTCTTTGCTGCCTGGGCGGCCACCAGGGTTTGAAATCCATGCACCCTACTAAGTTTCTAGGTTGCAATCCGTGGACCCTTCCCTTTCCCATCCCAGCAGGTGCTCAAGGGCCCGCTGGCTTACAAAGTGCCAGAAGCAGGGCTGGGCCAGCCGGCCAGAGTCCAGTGTTCTGTCCCTTGGACTTCCAGCGGAGACTAGGCTGCTTGGAAGAACCGCACAGACTCTGAGATTTTTCAGCAGAGGGGTGGAGCGGTAAAGGCCTTGACCCCAAAGGCAAGGCCTTTCTGCGACCGCCAGGTTGGGGAGCTCCGAGAATGTGCCAACAGACGGCGGAATACTTGGTTCCCTGCTCCACGCAGTCCCAGTTCCCTTACCTGTGGTCCGCAGCCCTCCGCTGCACCCACGGGATGGCGATCCTTGGGGACCCAGGAGCGGACGAAATGGGCGTTCCCAGCCGCAGTTGCAACCCCCGAGAGCGCAACTGGGACCGACCCCCACCTAAAGCCATCGGAATCTCGACCCGCGCAGCCCGGGTTTACCCAGTCCCGGGTGTGCTCCCGGCGCGTTTTCAGCCTCAGTGTCCACCTCCGAGAGCACAACTGGGAAGCCCGCCCCCACCCCCGCCAGAAGCCGACTCCCGCCCCACGCCGCCGGCGTTCGCCCCGCCCCTGCACGGTCCAGGTACCTTCCCAGCTTCTAGCGTTCACGCCCGGGTAGGAGCAGGATGCAGGAGTATGGGAGATGTGTCTGGAGCCTGACAGCCTCAGCTCCGCTCTGGCCTGCCCTTTGGACCTAGGAGCCAGGCCAACTTGCAGAGGGCTTAGGGCCCCATTGTATGCAAACTACCAAGGCCTACCGCAAGGAGAGCTCTGTCCGAGGGAAGGGAAGCGCCCCAGGCTGCGTTCCCAAGCTGTTGCTTGGCAACGCAGACTCAGCGGTAAACGGAGGGAATCAGGGTCCTAGTGCCCCTGTCTTGGGGAGGAAGCTCCACAGCCAGAGTGTTCCTCCCTTTGTGCCCAGAAAGCGCCTGCCAGACTGGGCTTCCCCGGAGCTCTGTTGCAGAGCAGAGACGTGTGGATGTGTTTTGGGGCCTTGACATGTGCGTTTGGGCTCCCTAGCACAGCCCCAGCATAGGGGAACCAGCCCCTGAGCAAAGAGCTCCAGGCAGTGCTTTGTGCCCAGGCCTGGATGCCCAGTCCCAGCACGCGGGAGAGATGAGTTAGGCTGCCGGCGGTTCCTTGCAAGCCTGTATTGGAAAGGACCGAGTGAGCTTCCACACCGGCGGAGCTGCAGACCTGCGCCCAGGCGCGATAGGACAGAGCCCCTGTCGAGAGGCTGCTCTGCCTGGGCGAGCCTCGCCAAGCCCTTCCCAGCTTCTAGCGTTTGCACCTGCGAAGGAGCAGGCTGCGGGAGTGTGGGCGACATGACTGGCTCCTGACTGGCCTCAGCTCCGCTCTTGCCTTCCCTTTGGACCTAGGAGCCAGGCCTCCTTGCAGACGGCTTAGGGCACGGGGGTGTGCAAACTGCGAAAGCCTCCCGCAAGGAGACCTCTGTCTGAGGGAAGGGAAATGCCCCAGGTTGCATTCCCAAGCTGTTGCTTGGTAGCCCAGACTCAGCGCTGAACGGAGGGAATCAGGGTCCCAGTGCCCCTGTCATGGGGAGGGAGCTCCACAGCCAGAGTGTTCCTCCGTTTGTGTTCAGAAACCGCCTTACAGACTGGGCTTCCCCGGAGCTCAGCTCCAGAGCAGAGTCGTGTGCATGTGGTTTGGGGCCTTCCCCTGTGCCTTTGGGCTCCCTAGCACAGTCCCAGCGCAGGGGAACCAGCCCCTGAGCAGAGAGCTCCAGGCAGTGCTCTGTGCCCTGGATTGGAAGCCCACTCCCAGCACGCGGGAGAATAGAGTCAGGCCGCCATCGGGTGCTTGCAAGCCTGTATTGGGAAGGACCGAATGAGCTTCCACTCCGGCGGAGCTCCAGATCTGCGCCCAGGCGCGATATCGCAGAGCCCCGGCCTAGAGGCTGCTCTGCCTGGGCGAGCCTCGCCAAGCCCTTCCCAGCTTCTAGCTTTCGCGCAGGGGAAGGAACAGACTGCGGAAGTGGGGGAGACGTGACTGGCGGGCGCCTTACTAGCCTCAGCTCCGCTCTTCCCTTCCCTTTGCACCTATGATCCATGCCTCCTTGCAGAGAGCTTAGGGACCGAAGGAGAGCTCTGTCAGAGGGAAGGGAAGCGCCCCAGGCTGCATTCCCAAGCTGTTGTTTAGCCGCCCAGACTCAGCGCTGCACAGGGGTAATCAGGCTCTCTGTGGCCGCAGCTTCACACACAGGTGTGTCTCCGTAGGAATCAAGAAAGATCCTGACAGAGTGAGGTTCATTAGAGCTATACTAAAGAGCAAAGGCTTGTCCATGTGGTCTTGCCTTCCCCTGTGCCTTTGGGTCTCCAGGCTCGGCCCCAGCTCCGTGGAAACAACCCCTGAGAAAATATCTTCAAGATCCGCTTTTCCCAGTGTCTGGGAACCGGGGTTCGTAGGAGGAGAGAAAAGCACGCCTCCATCAGGAACGAAAAGGCAGCCAACCTGCCTGTGTTTTGAAGCCTCTATTTGGAAGGAATGGGTTAGCTTCTCCTAAAGTAGACCTCCAGATCTGCTCAGAAGTCGGTAATTCCAGAGGCAGGGTACTGGTTCCTGACTGTCCTTTGCTAGCCTTGCAAAGATATTCCTAGATTCTAGAGTTATTTTCCATGAAGGAGCAGGCTTCGGGAATGTGTCAGACGGGACTGGCTCCTTATTGACCTCAGCTCAGCTATTGCCTTTCCATTCAAACTAGGACAAGGCCCTACTTTATGAAGGGTAAGGGTCTTCTTCTTTGCAAACTGCCAAGGGCTACAGCAATGAGACCTCTGTCAAGGTGAGGGAAGCCTAAGAGGATGGATTCTCAAGCAGGTGCTTTGCCACAAAGCATCAGCACCCCACGGAGAGAATCAAGCTCCCTGTGCACCAATGTTGGGAGTGTAGCTTCACACACAGAGTTGTCTCTATAGGAGCCAAGAATGTTCCTGAGAGATTAGGTTCACTAAACCTCTCCTACAGAGCATAGACCTGTCCATGTGGTTTTGCCTTCCCCTGTGAGTTGGGTCCTCGAGGTCCGCCACACCTCCGGGGAACTGTCCCTGAGAAAAGATCTCCAGGAACCGCTTCGCCGAGGCTGGGAAATGCTGTTCACAGGAAGTAAGGCAAGCGAATCTCCTGCAGAGTAAAAGAGGCCTTACTGTCCCTGGAGGAGCAGGCTGCCAGAGTGTGTGAAACCTGACTGTTGCCTTACTGGCCTCAGCTCCGCCATTGCCTGTTCCTCCGAGCTAGCACCCAGGCCTACTTGGAAAAGCGTTTGGGTGCAGATTTCTACAAAGTGCCAAGGGCTACAGCAGTGAGAATTCTCTCAGAGGTAAGGGAGAGCATTTTATGGATTCTCAAGCTGTTTTCTGAACGACAGCGTCAAAATGAACAGAGAGAATCAGGCTCTCTGTGCCCCTATGTTAGGTACACAGCTTCACACACAGAGGTGTCTCTATAGGAGCCAAGAATGCTCCTGAGAGATGAGGTTCACTAGAGGTCTGCTACAGAGCATAGACCTGTCCATGTGGTCTTGCCTTCCCCTGTGCCTTTGGGCCCCGGGCTCGGCCCCAGCTCCGTGGAAACAACCCCTGAGAAAATATCTTCAAGATATGCTTTTCCCAGAGGCTGGGAACTGGGGTTCATAGGAGGAGAGAAAAGCAAGCCTCCTTCGGGCACGAAAGGCAGCCAACCTGCCTGTGTTTTGAAGCCTCTATTTGGAAGGAATGGGTAAGCTTCTCCTAAAGGAGACCTCCAGATCTGCTCAGAAGTCGGTAATTCCAGAGGCAGGGTGCTGGTTCCTGACTGCCCTTTGCCAGCCTTGCAAAGACATTCCAAGATTCTAGAGTTATATTCCATGAAGGAGCAGGCTTCGGGAATGTGTCAGAGGGGACTGGCGCCTTATTGGCCTCAGCTCAGCTATTGCCTTTCCATTCAAACTAGGACAAGGCCCTACTTTATGAAGGGTAAGGGTCTTCTTCTTTGAAACTGCCAAGGGCTACAGCAATGAGACCTCTGTCAAGGCGGGGGAAGCCTAAGAGGACGGATTCTCAAGCAGGTGCTTTACTACAAAGCATCAGCACCCCACGGAGAGAACCAAGATCCCTGTTCCCCAATGTTGGGAGTGTAGCTTCACACACAGAGTTGTCTCTATAGGAGCCAAGAATGTTCCTGAGAGATTAGGTTCACTAAACCTCTCCTACAGAGCATAGACCTGTCCATGTGGTTTTTCCTTCCCCTGTGAGTTGGGTCCCCGAGGTCCGCCACACCTCCGCGGAAACTGTCCCTGAGAAAAGATCTCCAGGAACCGCTTCGCTGAGGCTGGGAAACGCTGTTCACAGGAAGTAAGGCAAGCGAATCTTCTGCAGGGAAAAAGAGGCCTTACTGTCCCTGGAGGAGCAGGCTGCCAGAGTGTGTGAAACCTGACTGTTGCCTTGCTGGCCTCAGTTCCACCATTGCCTGTTCCTCCGAACTAGGACCCAGGCCTATTTGGAGAAGGGTTTGGCTGCGGATTTCTACAAAGTGCCAAGGGCTACAGCAGTGAGAATTCTCTCAGCGGTAAGGGAGAGCATTTTATGGATTCTCAAGCTGTTTTCTGAACGACAGCGTCAAAATGAACTGAGAGAATCAGGCTCTCTGTGCCCCTATGTTAGGTATGCAGCTTCACACACAGAAGTGTCTCTATAGGAGCCAAGAATGTTCCTGAGAGATGAGGTTCACTAGAAGTCTGCTACAGAGCATAGACCTGTCCATATGGTTTTGCCTTGCCCTGTGAGTTGGGTCCCCGAGGTCCGCCCCAGCTCAGGGGAAGGAGCCCCTGAGAAAAGATCTCCAGGGACCGCTATTCCCCCAGACTGGCAAACGCAGTTCACAGGAGGTAACGCAAGCGAGCCTCCTGCAAGGCACAACAGGCCTTAGTGTCCCTGGACGATCAGGCTGCCAGAGTGTGTGAGACCTGACTGGTGCCTTACTGGCCTCAGCTCCGCCATTGCGTGTTCCTCCGAACTAGGACCCAGGCCTACTAGGAGAAGGGTTTGGGTATGGATTTCTAAATACTGCCAAGGGGTATAGCAATGAGAACTGTGTCACGGGTAAGGAAGAGCATTGTATGGATTTTCAAGCTGTTGTTTGAACGACAGCTTCAAAGCTGCACAGAGAGAATCAGACTCTGTGTCTCCATGTTCGGTACACAGCTTCACAGACAGGGGTGTCTCCATAGGAAACAAGAACGTTCCTGACAGAGTGAGGTTCACTAGAGCTCTCCTAGAGAGCAAAGACTTGTCCATGTGGTTTTTCTTCCCCTGTGCGTTTGGGGCTCCAGGCTCGGCCCCAGCTCCGTGGAAACAACCCCTGAGAAAAGATCTTCAAGATCCGCTTTTCCCAGAGGCTGGGATGTGGGGTTCATAGGAGGCGGGAAAAGCAGGCCTCCTTCAGAGAGCAAGAGGCAGCCAAGCGGCCTGCGTTTGGACGCCTCTATTTGGAAGAATGGGTTAGCTTCCCCTAAGGGAGACCTCCAGATCTGTTCAGAAGTCGGTAATTCCAGAGGCAGTGTGCAGGGTGCTGACTGCCCTTTGCCAGCCTTTCAAAGACATTCCTAGATTCTACAGTTATCTTCCTGAAGAAGCAGGCTTTGGGAATATGTCAGACTTGACTGGCGCCTTATTGGCCTCAGCTCAGCTATTGCCTTTCCATTCAAAGTAGGACAAGGCCCTACTTTATGAAGGGTAAGGGTCTTCTTCTTTCCAAACTGCCGAGGGCTACAGCAATGAGACCTCCGTAAATGCGAGGGAAGCATAAGCGGATGGATTATCAGGAAGGTTCTTTGCCACCAAGCATCAGCACCCCACGGAGAGAATCAGGCTCCCTTTGCCCCTATGTGGGGTGTGTAGATTCACACACAGTGGTGTCTCTACAGGAGCCAAGAATGTTCCTGAGAGATGAGGCTCACAAGAGCTCTCCTACAGAGTGCTCACCTGTACATGTGGTTTCGCCTTCCCCTGTGAGTTGGGTCCCCGAGGTCCGCCCCAGCTCCGAGAAAACAGCCTCTGAGAAAAGATCTCCAGGAACCGCTTTTCGCCCAGGCTGGGAAAAGCTGTTCACAGGAAGTAAGGCAAGTGAGCCTCCTGCAGAGAAAAAGAAGCCTTACTGTCCCTGGAGGAGCAGGCTGCCAGAGTGTGTGAAAACTGACTGGTGCCATACTGGTCTTAGCTCCGCCATTGCTTGTTCCTCCGAACTGGGACTCAGGCCTACTTGGAGAAGGGTTTAGGTGCAGATTTCTACAAACTGCCAAGGGCTACTGCAATGAGAACTCTCTCAGAGGTAAAGGCGAGAATTGTATGGATTCTCAAGCTGTTTTCTGAACGACAGCATTAAACCTGCACAGAGAGAATCAGGCTCTCTGCCGCCATGTTGGGTACGCAGTTTCACACACAGAGGTGTCCGCATAGGAGCCAAGAACGTTCGTCAAAGACTGAGGTTCACTAGAGCTCTCTTAGAGAGCAAAGACTTGTTCATGTGGTTTTGCCTTCCCCTGTATGTGTGGGTCTCTGGGCACAACCCCAGCTCCGTGGAAACAACCCCTGAGCAAAGATCTCCAAGAATCTGCTTTTCCCCCATGCTGGGAACCAGGGATCATAGGAGGCAGGAAAAGCAAGCCTCCTTCAGGCAAGAAGAGGCAGCCAACCGGCCTGTGTTTGGAAGCCTCTATTTGCAAGGAATGGGTTAGCTTCTCCAGAAGGAGACCTCCAGATCTGCTCAGAAGATAGATATTCCAGAGGCAGGGTCGAGGTTCCTGACTGCCCTTTGCCAGCCTTGCAAAGACATTCCTAGATTCTAGCAATATTTTCCATGAAGGAGCAGGCATCGGGAATATGTCAGAGTTGACAGGTGCCTTACTGGCCTCAGCTCAGCTATTGCCTTTCCTTTCAAACTAGGATCAGGGCCTACTTGGTGAAGGGTAAGGGTCTACTTCTTTCCAAAGTGCCAAGAGACACAGCAATGAGACCTCTGTCAAGGCGAGGGAAGCGTAAGCGGATGGATTCTCAAACAGGTGCTTTGCCACAAAGCATCAGCACCCCACGGAGAGAATCAGGCTCCCTGTGCCCCTATGTTCGATGTGTAGCTTTACACACAGAGGTGTCTCTGTACGAGCCAAGAATGTTCCTAAGAGATGAGACACACTAACGTCTCCTACAGAGCATAGACCTGTCCATGTGGTTTTTCCTTCCCCTGTGAGATGGGTCCCCGAGGTCCACCCCAGCTCTGGGGATAGAGCCCCTGAGAAAAGATCTCCAGGAACCGCTTTTTGCCCAGGCTGGGAAACGCAGTTCACAGGAGGCAAGGCAAGCGAGCCTCCCGCAGGGAAAAATAGGCCTTACTGTCCCTGAAGGAGCAGGCTGCCAGAGTGTGTGACACCTGACTGGTGCCTTACTGACCTCAGCTCCGCCATTGCATGGCCATCCAAACCAGGACCCAGGCCTACTTGGAGAAGGGTTTGGGTGCGGATTTGTAAAAACTGCCAAGGGCTACTGCAATGAGAAGTCTCTCAGAGGTAAGGGAGAGCATTGTATGGATTCTCAAGCTGTTGTTTGAACGACAGCTTCAAAGCTGCAAAGAGAGAATCAGGCCCTGTGTGCCCCCTTGTTGGGTACGCAGCTCCACACACAGAGGTATCCCCGTAGAATCCAAGACTTTCCTCACATACTGAGCTTAACTAGAGTTCTCCTACAGAGCAAAGACTTGTCCATGTAGTTTTGCCTTCCTCTGTGCGTGTGGGTCTCCGGGCTCGGCTCCAACTCCGTTGAAATAGCCCCTGAAAAAAGATCTCCAAGAACCACTTTTCCCCCAGGCGGGAAGCGGAGTTCACAGGAAGTGGAACAAGCAAGCCTCCTTCGGGCAAGTAGAGGTAGCCAACTAGCCTGTGTTTGGAAGCCTCTCTTTGGAAGGAATGGTTAGCTTCTCCAAAAGAAGACCTCCAGATCTGCTCAGAAGACGGAAATTCCAGAGGCAGGGTCGAGGTTCCTGACTGTCCTTTGCCAGCCTTGCAAAGACCTTTCTAGATTCTAGCGTTATTTTCCATGAAGGAGCAGGCTTCAGGAATATGTCAGACTTGACTGGCGCCTTACTGGCCTCAGCTCAGCTATCGCCTTTCCGTTCAAACTAGGACAAAGGCCTACTTGGTGAAGGGTAAGGCTCTGCTTCTTTCCAAACTGCCAAAGGCTACAGCAAAGAGACCTCTGTCAAAGAGAGGGAAGTGGAAGCGGATGGATTCTCAAACAGGTGCTTTGCCACAAAGCATCTGCACCCCACGGAGAGAATCAGGCTGCATTTGCCCCCATGTTGGGTGTGTAGCTTCAAACACAGAGGTGTCTCTATAGGAGCAAAAAAATGTTCCTGGGAGATGAGGTTCACTAGAGCTCTGCTACAGAGCATAGACCTGTCCATATGGTTTTGCCTTCCCCTGTGAGTTGGGTTCCCGATGTTCGCCCCAGCTCCGAGGAAGAAACCCATGAGAAAACACCTCCAGGAACTGCTTTTCGTCCAGACTGGGAAACGCAGTTCACAGGAGGCAAGGCAAGCGAGCCTCCTGCAGAGAAAAAGAGGCCTTACTGCCCCTTGGAGGAGCAGGCTGCAAGAGTGTGTGAGACCTGACTGGTGCCTTACTGGCCTCAGCTCCGCCATTGCATGTTCCTCCGAACTAGGACCCAGGCCTACTAGGAGAAGGGTTTGGGTGCGGATTTCTAAAAAACTGCCAAGGGCTACAGCAATGAGAACTCTCTCAGAGGTAAGGGAGAGCATTGTATGGATTCTCAAGCTGTCGTTTGAATGACAGCTTCAAAGCTGCAAAGAGAGAATCAGTCTCTCTGTGCCCCCTTGTTGGGTACGCAGCTTCACACACGGGGGTGTCTCCATAGGAGTCAAGAACGTTCCTGACAGAGTAAGTTTCACTTAGAGGTCTCCTGGAGAGCAAAGACTTGTCCATGTGGTTTTCCTTCCCCTGTGCGATTGGGTCTCTGGTCTCGGCCCCAGCTCCATGGAAACAACCCCTGAGAAAATATCTTCAAGATCCGCTTTTCCCAGAGGCTGGGAACAGGGCTTCATAGGATGCGAGAAAAGCAGGCCTCCTTCGGGCACGAAGAGGCAGCCAACCGGCCTGTTTGGAAGCCTCTATTTGGAAAGAATGGGTTAGCTTCTCCTAAAGGAGACCTCCAGATCTGCTCAGAAGTCGGTAATTCCAGAGGCAGGGTGCTGGTTCCTGACTGCCCTTTGCCAGCCTTGAAAAGACATTCCCAGATTCTAGAGTTATTTTCCATGAAGGTGAAGGCTACGGGAGTATGTCAGACTTGGCAGGCACCTTATTGGCCTCAGCTCAGCTATTACCTTTCCATTCAAACTAGGAGAAAGGCCTACTTTATGAAGGGTAAGGGTCTTCTTCTTTCCAAACTGCCAAGGGCTACAGCAATGGGACCTCTGTCAAGGCGAGGGAAGCCTAAGTGGATGGATTCTCAAGCAGGTGCTTTGCCACAAAGCATCAGCACCCCACGGAGAGAATCAGGCTCCATTTGCCCCTATGTTGGGTGTGTAGCTTCACACAGAGAGGTGTCTCTATAGGAGGCCAGAATGTTCCTGAGAGATGAGGTTCACTAGAGCTCTCCTACAGAGCATAGACCTGTCCATGTGCTTTTGCCTTCCCCTGTGAGTTGGGTCCTCGAGGTCCTCCCCAGCTCCGGGGAAGGAGCCCCTGAGAAAAGATCTCCAGGGACCCCTTTTCCCCCAGGCTGGGAAATGCAGCTCACAGGAGGGAAGTCAAGTGAGCCTCCTGCAGGGAAAAAGAGGGCTTACTGTCCCTGGACGATCAGGCTGCCAGAGTGTGTGAGACCTGACTGGTGCCTTACTGGCCTCAGCTCCGCCATTGCATGTTCCTCCGAACTAGGACCCAGGACTACTTGGAGAAGGGTTTGGGTGCGGATTTCTAAAAACTGCCAAGGGCTACAGCAATGAGAACTGTGTCACGGGTAAGGAAGAGCATTGTATGGATTTTCAAGGTGTTTTTTGAACGACACCTTTAAAGCTACACAGAGAGAATCAGGCTCTCTGTGCCCCCATGTTGGGTATGCAGCTTCGCACATAGGGGTGTCTCCATATGAATCAAGAATGTTCGTGACAGAGTGAAGTTCACTAGAGCTCTCCTAGAGAGCAAAGACTTGTCCATGTGGTTTTTCTTCCCCTGTGAGTTTGGGTCTCCAGGCTTAGCCCCAGCTCCGTGGAAACAACCCCTGAGAAAAGATCTTCAAGATCCGCTTTTCCCAGAGCCTGGGAAGCTGGGTTCATAGGAGGCAGGAAAAGCAAGCCTCCTTCGGGCACGAAGAGGCAGCCGACCGGCCTGTTTTTGGAAGTCTCAATATGGAAGGAATGAGTTAGATTCTCCTAAAGGAGACCTCCAGATCTGCTCAGAAATCGGTAATTCCAGAGGCAGGGTGCAGGCTCCTGACTGCCCTTTGCCAGCCTTGCAGAGACATTCCTAGATTCCAGCGTTATTTTCCATGAAGGAGCAGACTTCGGGAATATGTCAGACTTGACTGGCGCCTTATTGGCCTCAGCTCAGCTCTTGCCTTTCCTTTCAAACTAGGACAAGGGCCCACTTTATGAAAGGTAAGGGTCCTCTTCTTTCCAAACTGCCAAGGGCTACAGCAATGAGACCTCTGTCAAGGCGAGGGAAGCGTAAGCTGATGGATTCTCAAGCAGGTGCTTTGCCACAAAGCATCAGCACCCCACGGAAAGAATCTGGCTCCCTTTGCCCCTACGTTGCGTGTGTAGCTACACACACAGAGGTGCCTCGATAGGAGCGAAGAATGTTCCTGAGAGAGGAGGTTCACTGTTGGGGGCCAGAGTGAGGCACTCCGCCCATGGCAAAGGTCATGAGGAAGGAGGCTCGACATACGCAAAGGCGGGATCGAGCCTCAGGAGTCCCCCTGGAAATCCTCGAGCATCTACCCCCATCACCAGAGCCTGCCTACCTTACTACTTTGTGCTCTCACCTACACCTCTGACTTTACGGGGGGCTGTCCCCCACCACCTCTTTTGGAGAAGGAGTTAACCTAGAGCTCCAGTTGATAAAAACCCCTGGGTGTGACAAGAGTGTTTTAACCTACAAACTCCTCTGAAGGTTCTCTAGCCTGCCTGACAGGCTTGTCCGGCCACATGTGATTGCTCACAGCCTCCCAACCATGAGAGGCACGAGATGCTTTAAACCTTCTAAAAACAGGTTCCTTAGAAAAGTTAGAAAATTATTAGTATAAGTATAATGGGCTGATTAGAAATCATATTGGTGAAGGGTTTTTCATTTGTTGAGCTGATGTTTACTGCTAAGTCTCCACATCCCCTGCCCTTATACACATTAATGAATATATAGAAGAAATAAGTATTAACCTTTGATATAAATCACGTTAGACCTTAGGCTAAGTAAATTCTTTCCTTAACTAAAACCCACTACACCCTCACCCTATAGGAATGTAACTTTATTTGGGTGGCGTCTGTTTTAAGAATAATCACCCCTGGAGAAATAAGTGTCCTGGTTGACTGACCGCTGTCACAAGGAGAGGGTCGTAAATTGTCAGCAGGCCCCCCGGCCAGAAGATGATGTAGCACCCCTAAGACCTCTGTATACTTTTGTATGAAGCACCTGACTTTGATAAAAGTCAGGACTGCTGACCCTGTGTGACTTTTGCATAACATCTCAGTGTATAAAAGTAGACCATGGAAAATAAAGAATTGGGATCAGTTTCTCGAAATACTGGTCTCCCCATGTCTCTCTCTCTCTCTCACTCTGGTTGAGTCTCCATCTGGAGCGCGGAACCCACCAAGCTTACTAATTTTGCCTGGGCTTCTAAGATCCGACCGGGGAGGCCTCAGTGTCTCCTCTCCTTCGGGAGAACGGAAGGACGCCTGCGGCCTACGTAAGTGGTGCAAGCTTCTTGTCTTGAAGTTTTATTGGTCCCCCGCGTAAACCAAGCTACTCAGCCTCTTTTCTCCACTGAATTTTCCTACTGAGCTATCCTCATTTTATTACTCTTTATATCCTTAATTAACGTTTAATTAAGCAGTTGTTCCCTGACCCTCGCCTACGCCGTCTCTGCTTCGAATACCCTGGATCAGCTGGGGCTGGACCCCGGCAGTTCACTAGAGATCTCCTACAGAGCATAGACCTGTCCATTTGGTTTTGCCTTCCCCTGTGAGTTGGGTCCCCGAGGTCCGCCCCAACTCCGGGGAAACAGCCCCTGAGAAAAGATCTCCAGGAACTGCTTTCCGCCCAGGCTGGGAAACGCTGTTCACAGGAAGTAAGGCAAGCGAGCCTCCTGAAGGGAAATAGAGGCCTTACTGTCCCTGGAGGAGCAGGCTGCCAGAGTGTGTGACACCTGACTGGTGCCTTACTGGCCTCAGCTCCGCTATTGCATGTTCATCTGAACTTGAACCCAGGCCTACTTGGAGAAGTGTTTGTGTGCCGATTTCCAGAAACTGCGAAGGGCTACAGCAATGATAACTCTCTCAGTGGTAAGGGAGAGCATTGTGTGGATTCTCAATTTGTTGTTTGAACGACAGCGTCAAAGCTGCACAGAGAGAATCAGGTCTCTGTGTCTCTATGTTGGCTATGCAGCTTCCCACACAGAGATGTCCCCGTTGGAGCCAAGAACATTCCCCATAGAGTGAGGTTCACTAGAGCACTCCTAGAGAGCAAAGACTTATCCACGCGGTTTTCCCTTCCCCTGTGCGTGTGGGTCTCCGGGATCGGCCCCTGCTCCGTGGAAACAGCCTCTGAGAAAAGATCTCCAAGAACCTCTTATCCCCCAGGCTGGGAAGCGGAGATCACAGGAGGTGGGATAAGCAAGCTTCCTTCGGCAAGAAGAGACAGCCAACCGGCCTGTGTTTGGAAGCCTATATTTGCAAGGAATGGGTTAGTTTCTCCTGACTGAGACCGCCAGATGTGCTGAGAAGATAGAAATTCCAGAGGCAGGGTCGAGGTTCCTCACTGCCCTTTGCCAGCCTTGCAAAGACATTCCCAGATTCTAACGTTATTTTCCATGAAGGAGCAGGCATCGGGAATATGTCAGACTTGACTGGCGCCTTACTGGCCTCAGCTCAGCTACTGCCTTTCCATTCAAACAAGGACAAGGGCCTACTTGGTGAAGGGTAAGGGTCTGCTTCTTTCCAAACTGCCAAGGGCTACAGCAATGAGACCTCTGTCAAGGTGAGGGAAGCCTATGCGGATGGATTCTTAGCAGGTGCTTTGCCACAAAGCATCAGCACCCACGGAGAGAATCAGACTCCCTTTGCCACTATGTTGGGTGTGTAGCTTCATGCACAGAGGTGTCTCTGTAGAAGCCAAGAATGTTCCTGAGAGATGAGGTACACTAGAGCTCTCCTACAGAGCATAGACCTGTCCATGTGGTTTTGTCTTCCCCTGTGAGTTGGGCCCCCGAGGTCCGACCCAGCTCCAGGGAAACAGCCCCTGAGAAAAAATCTCCAGGAACAGCTTTGCGCCCAGGCTGGGAAATGCAGTTCACAGGAGGCAAGGCAAGCGAGCCTCCTGAAGGGAAAAAGAGGCCTTACTGCTCCTGGACGATCAGGCTGCAAGAGTGTGTGAGACCTCACTTGTGCCTTACTGGCCTCAGCTCCGCCGTTGCCTGTTGTTCCGAGCTAGGACCCAGGCCTACTTGGAGAAGGGTTAGGGTGCGGATTTCTACAAACTGTCAAGGACGACAGCAATGAGAATTCTCTTAGCAGTAAGGGAGAGCATTGTATGGATTCTCAAGCTGTTGTTTGAATGACAGCTTCAAAGCTACACAGAGAGAATCAGGCTCTCTGTTCCCCTATTTTGGCTGTGCAGCTTCACACACAGAATTTGACTCTGTTGGAGCCAGAAATATTCCTGAAAGACTTAGGCTCACCAAAGCTGTCCTCCAGAGCAAAGACATTGGATGTGGTTTTGCCTTCCCTTGTCAGTATGGGTCCCCTAGCTTGGCCCCAGCTCCGGGGATACAGCCTCTGAAAAAAATCTTCCAAGAAGCGATTTTCCTCCAGGCTGTTAAGCGGAATTCGCAGTTTGCAAGTTAAGGAAGCCTGCTTCGTGGAAGAGCAAGCAGCCAACTGGCCCTGTGTTAGGAAGCCTGTATTTGAAAGGAATGGGTTAGCTTCTACAGCGGGAGAACCTCAGATCTGCTCAGGGGACTGAAATACTAGAGTCAGGGTCGAGGTTCTCCCTTGTCCTTTGCGTACCTTGCAAAGACATTCCTAGCTTCTAGCGTTAGTGTCCCTGTAGTAGCAGGCTGCAGGAGCGTGTGATAAATGACTGCCGCGTTCCTGTCCTCAGCTCCGCTATTGACTTTCTATTCGAACTAGAACCCAGGCCTACTTTGAGAGGGGTTAGGGTCCAGTGTTTCCAAACTGCCAAGGGCTACGGCAATGCGAGCTCTGTCAGAGGTAAGAAAAGAGCAATTGGTTGGATTCTTCAGCTGCTGCGTGGCTGCACAGCTTCCGCGCCGCATGGAGAGCATGAGGCTCCTTGTGGCCCTATTTTGGGTACGCAGCAACATGCACACAGAGTGTCTGTGTTCACTTATGTACAGGCTTATGTACACTAGAGCTCTCCTACAGAGCAAAGACCACTCAGTGGGCTCCAAGAGATACCTGTCGCGGCTCGAGAAGAGAGTGGAGTCCTTTGCTTCCCCTCGAGATGAGGCCTGACTCCCCGGGTGAGTATGGAATGCAACCCCAAATCCCTGTCGCCTATGGAGAGGAACATTAAGTCCTGGATACAAGCCTAGATGAGGTCTAGTTTGCCCTTCAGTGAATGGAGCCCAATCCACAGCTCTCCCTGGCAACTCAAATGGAAGATTAGACTTCCTGGGCCAACACAAGAGGAAGCCTGAATTCCCCGTCGTAACTCGAGAATCCCACCGCAACTCGAGAAAAACCACGTGCTTCCCTCGTCATCGCAAGATGAGGCCCTTTGTCCGCTACAGCATCTCAAGAGAAGTCCCACGTTCCATCCTGAAGTGCGAAACGGTACTTGGCACCCTTGATGCGACCCCAAAAGTTCCGCGACATACCAGACTCACTCAAGGGGAACACCGAGGTTCCCGGCACCACTTCATCTGAGCCCCTTCTCCTCTCCTGATTGCGACAGGAGGGTCGACTCCCCTTCTCTGTCTGCAAGGGGTTCCCGACCTTCCGGGCGCACCTCAGGATGAGGCCGGTCTCATGAGGAGGTTCAAGACGTAGCCTCGTGGGTGGTGCCACATGCCGAAAGACCCCAATTTCACGGTCCACTCTTGAAAAGAACCCGATGCCAGCACACCTCTTTGAAGGAAAACCTGTGGATGAAGGCACAAGACGAAGGGGCACTGACACCCGCGTGCATCATCCAGAAAAACCTGCAGGTCCCACAGACATTTCGACAAGTGGCCTGTCACCCTGTAAACAACTCGAAAGGCAAACGAAGGTCCATTCCTCAACAGAAGACTAGGTGTGACTCTCTTGTGCCTACTCTGCAGGGACCATGGGATCCGAGTCAGAAACGGAGAGGAAGCCTGAGGTTCCTGCGTCCACTCGAGATGAGGCCCTCTTCCATTGCACCACACCCAGTGGAGTCCCGAGAGGCCCCTACCAACTCCACAGTATCCCTGAGTTCTCAGAGGCACAATGAGAAGCTCCCTGAGGTCACAGGCACAAGTTGAGTGAACCTTGGGTTTTCTGCCGCGACTCGAGAAAGACCTAGAGAGTGCTTCAAAATGTCTTGAGTCGCGATTCCCCTACCATGACTCGAGAGCCATGACACGCTCCCCCTCGCCCCGCGCATGGAGACTTGACTAACCTGGCACTGCACGAGAGGCTCCCTGAGATTCTCATCGTACCTCGTGAGGAAACCCACACTGGCCCGGCAGCTCGAGGAAACACATGAGACACCCTGGTCATCGCGAGCTGAGGGCCTTCTTTTCCTGCATGGCCTGGAGAGCAATCCCGGGTCCTCTCTCCAAACGGAAGAGGAGGCTGGACTCCCTTGAGGCCGCTCAGGGGGCTCCAAGAGACCCGTGTCGCGACTCGAGAGGAAAGCGGAGTCCTTGGCTTCGCCACGAGATGAGGCCTGACTCCCCGGGGGAGCCTGGAATGCAACCCCGAGATCCCTGCCTTCCATGGAGAGGAATATTAGGTCCCGGACACACGCCTAGGTGAGGTCTCTGTGGCCCTGCAGTGACCCGAGTGCAACCCCCAGCTTTCCCTCGCAACTCGAGGGGAAGATTGGGCTTTCCAGGGCCAACCCAAGAGAAAGCCTGAGATCCCCGTCGTAACTCGAGAATCCGGCTGCAACTCGAGAAAAACCACGTGGTTCCCACGTCTTGGCAAGATGAGGCCCTTGCCCGCCACGGCGTCTCAAGGGAAGACCCCTGTTCCGCCCTGAAGGGCGAAACGGTCCCTGACAGCCTTCCTGCGACCTCCAAATGTTCCCCGACATGCCGGGTTCCCTCGAGGGGAGCACCGAGGGTCCCGGCACCGCTTCCTCTGAGCCCTTTCTCCCCTCCTGATCGCGACAGGAGAGGCGATTCCCCTGCGTGGTCTGGAAGGGGTTCCCGGCCTTCCCGACGCACCTCAGGATGAGGCCGGTCTCACGAGGAAATTCGAGACGAGCCACGTGGGTGCTGCCACATGCCGAACGCCCCCGATTCCCCGGTCCGCCCTTGAGAAGGACCCGAGTCCCGGACCCCTCTTCGAAGGCAACCCTCTGGGTGAAGGCACAACACGAAGGGGCACTGCAACCCCCGTGCATTGTCCGCAAAGACCCGCGGGTTCCACACACAGCTCGACGAGGGGCCTGAGACCCCCTGAGCAACTCGAGAGGCCAGCGGGGTTCCCTTCCTCAGACAAGACGAGGCCTGACTCTCCTGTCCCAACTCTGCAGGGACCCTGCGGTCGGAGTCCGAAACGGAGAGGAAGCCTGAGGTTCCTGCCTCCCCTCGAGGTGAGGCCCTCTTCCGTTGCGCCAGACCCAGCGGAGTCCCGAGGGGCCCCGCCACCTCCACAGGATCCCTCGCCTCTCAGAGGCACCCTGGGAAGTTCCCTAAGGTCCCCGGCAGAAGGCGAGGGAAACGAGGGTTTCCCGCCGCCCCCCGACAAAGGCCTCGAGAGTCCTTCTTCAACGCGTCTCGAGGCCCTAGTCCCCTCCCGTGACTCATGAGCCATGACGCGCTCCCCCTCGCCATGCGCATGGAGACCTGACTTCCCTGGCGCCGCACGAGAGGCTCCCTGAGATCCTCGTCGTGCCTCGGGAGAAAACCCCCATGGGCGCCGCAGCTCGAGGAAACCCCTGAGACGCCCCCATCCTCGCGAACTGAGGGCCTTCCTTTCCTGCATGGCCTGGAGAGCAATCCCGGGTCCTCTCTCCAAACGGAAGAGGAGGCTGGACTCCCTTGAGGCCGCTCGGGGGGCTCCAAGAGACCCGCGTCACGACTCGAGAGGAGAGTGGAGTCCTTGGCTTCCCCTCGAGACGAGGCCTGACTCCCCGGGGGAGACTGGAATGCAACCCCGAGATCCCTGCCTTCCCTGGAGAGGAATATTACGTCCCGGACACACGCCTAGGTGAGGTCTCTTCGGCCCTGCAGTGACTCGAGCGCAATCCCCAGCTTTCGCTCGCAACCCGAGGGGAAGATTGGGCTTCCCAGGGCCAACCCAAGAGAAAGCCTGAGATCCCCGTCGTAACTCGAGAATCCCGCCGCAACTCGAGAAAAACCACGTGGTTCCCACCGCTTGGCAAGATGAGGCCCTTGCCCGCGACGGCGTCTCAAGGGAAGTCCCCTGTTCCGCCCTGAAGGGCGAAACGGTCCCTGACAGCCTTCCTGCGACCCCCAAAAGTCCCCCGACACGCCGGGTTCCCCCGAGGGGAGCACCGAGTGTCCCGGCACCACTTCCTCTGAGCCCCTTCTCCCCTCCTGATCGCAACAGGAGAGGCGATTCCCCTGCGTGGTCTGGAAGGGGTTCCAGGCCTTCCCGGCGCACCTCAGGATGAGGCCGGTCTCATGAGGAAATTCGAGACGAGCCACGTGGGTGGTGCCACATGCCGAACGCCCCCGATTCCACGGTCCGCCCTTGAGAAGGACCCGAGTCCCGGACCCCTCTTCGAAGGCAACCCTGTGGGTGAAGGCACAACACGAAGGGGCACTGCCACCCCCGTGCATCGTCCGCAAAGGCCCGCGGGTTCCACACATAGCTCGACGAGGGGCCTGAGACCCCCTGAGCAACTCGAGAGGCCAGCGGGGTTCCCTTCCTCAGACAAGACGAGGCCTGACTCTCCTGTCCCAACTCTGCAGGGACCCTGCGGTCGGAGTCCGAAACGGAGAGGAAGCCTGAGGTTCCTGCCTCCCCTCGAGGTGAGGCCCTCTTCCGTTGCGCCAGACCCAGCGGAGTCCCGAGGGGCCCCGCCACCTCCACAGGATCCCTCGCCTCTCAGAGGCACCCTGGGAAGTTCCCTAAGGTCCCCGGCAGAAGGCGAGGGAAACGAGGGTTTCCCGCCACCCCCCGACAAAGACCTCGAGAGTCCTTCTTCAACGCGTCTCGAGGCCCTAGTCCCCTCCCGTGACTCGAGAGCCATGACGCGCTCCCCCTCGCCACGCGCATGGAGACCTGACTTCCCTGGCGCCGCACGAGAGGCTCCCTGAGATCCTCGTCGTGCCTCGGGAGAAAACCCCCACGGGCGCCGCAGCTCGACGAAACCCCTGAGACGCCCCCGTCCTCGCGAGCTGAGGGCCTTCCTTTCCTGCATGGCCTGGAGAGCAATCCCGGGTCCTCTCTCCAAACGGAAGAGGAGGCTGGACTCCCTTGAGGCCGCTCGGGGGGCTCCAAGAGACCCGCGTCGCGACTCGAGAGGAGAGCGGAGTCCTTGGCTTCCCCTCGAGACGAGGCCTGACTCCCCGGGGGAGCCTGAAATGCAACCCCGAGATCCCTGCCTACCCTGGAGAGGAATATTAGGTCCCGGACACACGCCTAGGTGACGTCTCTTCGGGCCTGCAGTGACTCGAGCCCAACCCCCAGCTTTCCCTCGCAACCCGAGGGGAAGATTGGGCTTCCCAGGGCCAACCCAAGGGGAAGGTGAGATCCCCGTCGTAACTCGAGAATCCCGCCGCAACTCGAGCAAAACCACGTGGTTCCCACCTCTTGGCAAGATGAGGCCCTTGCCCGCGACGGCGTCTCAAGGGAAGTCCCCTGTTCCGCCCTGAAGGGCGAAACGGTCCCTGACAGCCTTCCTGCGACCCCCAAAAGTCCCCCGACACGCCGGGTTCCCCAGAGGGGAACACCGAGGGTCCCGGCACCGCTTCCTCTGAGCCCCTTCTCCCCTCCTGATCGCAACAGGAGAGGCGATTCCACTGCGTGGTCTGGAAGGGGTTCCCGGCCTTCCCGGCGCACCTCAGGATGAGGCCGGGCTCACGAGGAAATTCGAGACGAGCCACGTGGGTGGGGCCACATGCCGAACGCCCCCGATTCCCCGGTCCGCTCTTGAGAAGGATCCGAGGCCCGGACCCCTCTTCGAAGGCAACCCTGTGGGTGAAGGCACAACACGAAGGGGCACTGCCACCCCCGTGCATCGTCCGCAAAGACCCGCGGGTTCCACACACAGCTCGACGAGGGGCCTGAGACCCCCTGAGCAACTCGAGAGGCCAGCGGGGTTCCCTTACTCAGACAAGACGAGGCCTGACTCTCCTGTCCCAACTCTGCAGGGACCCTGCGGTCGGAGTCCGAAACGCAGAGGAAGCCTGAGGTTCCTGCCTCCCCTCGAGGTGAGGCCCTCTTCCGTTGCGCCAGACCCAGCGGAGTCCCGAGGGGCCCCGCCACCTCCACAGGATCCCTCGCCTCTCAGAGGCACCCTGGGAAGTTCCCTAAGGTCCCCGGCAGAAGGCGAGGGAAACGAGGGTTTCCCGCCGCCCCCCGCCAAAGACCTCGAGAGTCCTTCTTCAACGCGTCTCGAGGCCCTAGTCCCCTCCCGTGACTCGAGAGCCATGACGCGCTCCCCCTCGCCACGCGCATGGAGACCTGACTTCCCTGGCGCCGCACGAGAGGCTCCCTGAGATCCTCGTCGTGCCTCGGGAGAAAACCCCCACGGGCGCCGCAGCTCAAGGAAACCCCTGAGACGCCCCCATCCTCGCGAGCTGAGGGCCTTCTTTTCCTGCATGGCCTGGAGAGCCATCCCTGGTCCTCTCTCCAAACGGAAGAAGAGGCTGGACTCCCTTGAGGCCGCTCAGGGGGCTCCAAGAGACCTGCGTCGCGACTCGAGAGGAGAGCGGAGTCCATGGCTTCCCCTCGAGACGAGGCCTGACTCCCCGGGGGAGCCTGGAATGCAACCCCGAGATCCCTGCCTTCCCTGGAGAGGAATATTAGGTCCCGGACACACGCCTAGGTGAGGTCTCTTCGGCCCTGCAGTGACTCGAGTGCAACCCCCAGCTTTCCCTCGCAACTCGAGGGGAAGATTGGGCTTCCCAGGGCCAACCCAAGGGCAAGGCTGAGATCCCCGTCGTAACTCGAGAATCCCTCCGCAACTCGAGAAAAACCACGTGGTTCCCACCTCTTGGCAAGATGAGGCCCTTGCCCGCGACGGCGTCTCAAGGGAAGTCCCCTGTTCCGCCCTGAAGGGCGAAAGGTCTCTGACAGCCTTCCTGTGACCCCCAAAAGTTCCCCGACACGCCGGGTTCCTTCGAGGGGAACACTGAGTGTTCCAGCACCGCTTCCTCTGAGCCCCTTCTCCCGTCCGGATCGCGACAGGAGAGTCGATTCCCCTGCGTGGTCTGGAAGGGGTTCCCGTCCTTCCCGGCGCACCTCAGGATGAGGCCGGTCTCACGAGGAAATTCGAGACGAGCCACGTGGGTGGGGCCACATGCCGAACGCCCCCGATTCCCTGGTCCGCTCTTGAGAAGGACCCGAGGCCTGGACCCCTCTTCGAAGGCAACCCTGTGGGTGAAGGCACAACACGAAGGGGCACTGCCACCCCCGTGCATCGTCCGCAAAGACCCGCGGGTTCCACACACAGCTCGACGTGGGGCCTGAGACCCCCTGAGCAACTCGAGAGGCCAGCGGGGTTCCCTTCCTCAGACAAGACGAGGCCTGACTCTGCTGTCCCAACTCTGCAGGGACCCTGCGGTCGGAGTCCGTAACGGAGATGAAGCCTGAGTTTCCTGCCTCCCCTCGAGATGAGGCCCCCTTCCATTTCACCAAACCCAGTGGAGTCCCGAGAGTTCTTTCCCAACTCCACAGTATCCCTGACTTCTCAGAGGCACCAGGAGAATGTCCCTGAGGTCAGCGGCTCAAGTCGAGGGAACCCAAGTATTCTTGCCAAGACCCGAGAGAGATCTTGAGAGTCCTTCTTCAACGCGTCTAGAGGCCTGATTCCCCTACCATGACTCGAGAGCAATGACGCGCTCCCCCTCACCACACGCATCGAGACGTAACTTCCCTGGCGCCACATAAGAGGCTCCCTGAGCTCCCCGTCGTACCTCCTCAGAAACCAACACAGGCGCTGCAGCTCGGTAAAACCACCGAGATCCCCCCTCGTCGTGAGATTAGGGCCTTCTTTTCCTGCATGTCCTGGAGTGCAATCCCGAGTCCTCTCTCCAAACTCCAGAGGAGGCTTGACTCCCTTTAGTCCACTCATTGGGCTCCAAGAAATACCCGTCGCTACTCGAGAAGAGAGAGAAGTCCTTTGTTTCCCCTCGAGATGACGCCTGACTCCCGGGTGAGTCTGGAATGCAACCGCAAGATCCCAGTCATCCCTTGAGAGGAACATTAGGTCCTAGACACAAGCCTGGATGCGGTCTCTTTTGCCCTGCAGTGACTCGAGCGCAACCCCCAGCTCTCCCTCGCAACTCGAATGGAAGATTGGGCTTCCCTGGGCCAACACAAGAGGAAGCCAGAAATCCCCTTCGTAACTCGAGAATCCCGCCGCAACTCGAGAAAAACCACGTGTTTCCAACGTCATCCCAAGATGAGGCCCTTGCCTGCTATGGAGTCTCAAGAAAAGAACCACGTTCCGTCTTGAAGTGTGAAACGGTACTTTGCACCCTTGATGCGACACCAAATGTTCCCGGACACGCCGGTCTCACTCGACAGGAACACCGAGGTTCCCGCACCACTTCATCTGAGCACCTTCTCCCCTCCTGTTCGAGACAGGAGGGTCTATTCCCTTGCTTTGTTTGGAAGGGGTTCCCCACATTCCCGGCGCACCTCAGGATGAGGCCCGTCTCACGAGGAAATTCGAGACGTAGCGTCGTGGGTGGTGTCACATGCCGAAAAACCCCGATTTCCCGGCCCAATCTTGAGAAGAACCCGATGCCCGGACACCTCTTCGAAGGCAACCCTGTGGACGAAGGCACAAAACGAAGGGTCACTGACACTCCCGTGCATCATTCGGTAAAAGCCGCAGGTTCCACACACAGCTCGACAAGAGGCCTGTCATCCCATGAACAACTCGAGAGGCAAGCAGAGTTCCATTCCTCCACTCAAGACGAGGCCTGACTCTCCAGTCCCAACTCTGAAGGGACCCTGCGATCGGAGTCCGAAATGGAGAGGAACCCTGAGGTTCCTGACTCCACTCGAGATGAGGCCTTCTTCCATTACACCAAAAACAGTGGAGGCCCGAGAGGCACCTCCCAAATCCACAGTATCCCTACTTCTCAGAGGCACCCTTAGAAGCTCCCTGAGGTCACCGGCACAAGTCGAGGGAACACAGGGTTTCCTGACGCAACCCGAGAAAGACCTCGAAAATCCTCCTTCAACGCGTCTTGAATCCCGATTCCCCTACCATGACTCAAGAGCAATGACGCGTTCCCCCTCGCCACTCGCATGGAGACTTGACTTCCCTGGCGCCACACGAGAGGCTCCCTGAGCTCCCCGTCATACCTCGTGAGAAATCCCACACTGGCTCCCCAGCCCGAGAAAACCCACGAGACACCTAAGTCATCGCGAGATGAAGGCCTTCTTTTCCTGCATGGCCTGGAGAGCATCTCGAGGCCTCTCTTCAAACTCCACAGGAGGCCTGACTCCCTTTAGGCCACTCTGTGGGCTCCAAGAGATACCCGTTGGGACTCGAGAGGAGAGCGGAATTCTTTGCTTCCCCTATATACCAGGCCTGACTCCTCAGGTGAGTCTGGAATGCAACCCCGAGATCCCTGTCGCCCCTGGAGAGGAACATTAGGTCCTAGACACAAGCATAGATGAGGTCTCATTTGCCCGGAAGTGACTCGAGAGCAATCCCCTGCTCTCCCTCACACCTCGAATGGAAGAATGGACTTCCCTGGGTCAACACAAGAGGAAGCCTGAATTCCCCGTCGTAATTCGAAAATCCCGCCGCAACTCGAGAAAAACCATGTGGTTCCCCCGTCATCGCAAGATGAGGCCCTTGCCAGCTACAGCGTCTCAGGAGAAGCCCCACGTTCCATCTTGAAGTTTAAAATGATAATTGGCAACCTTGATGTTACCACAAAAGTTCCCCGACACCCTGGTCTCACTCAAGGGGAACACCAAGTTTTGGTGCACCGCTTCTTCTGAGCCCCTTATCCCCTCCTGATCGCGACGGGAGGGTCGATTACCCTGCTTTGTCTGGAAGGGGTTCCGGACCTTCCCGGCGCACCTCAGGATGAGGCTGGTCTCACGAGGAAATTCGAGACATAGCCTTGTGGTTGGTGCCACACGCCGAAAGACCCCGATTTCCCTGTCTGCTCTTGATAAGAACCCATTGCTAGGACACCTCTTCGAAGGCAATCCTGTGGATGAAGGCACAAAACGAAGGGGTCTGACACCCTCGTGCATCGTTGGAAAACCCCACAAGTTCCACATACAGATCGACAAGTGGCCTGTCACCCCGTGAACAACTCGAGAGGCAAGAGGAGTTCAATTCCTCCACACAAGACGAGGCCTGACTCTCCTGTCCCAACTCTGCATGGACACTGAGATCCGATTCAGAAATGGAGAGGAACCATGAGGTTCCTGCCTCAACTCGAGATAAGGCCCTCTTCTACTGCACCAAACCCAGTGGAGTTCGGAGCGGCCCCTCCCAACTGCACAGTATCCCTGACTTCTCAGAGGCACCCTGAGAAGCTCCCTGAGGTCACGGGCATAAGTTGAGGGAACCCAGGGTTTCCTGCCATAACCTGAGAAAAACCTCGAGAGTCCTTCTTCACACGTCTTGAGGCCCGATTCCCCTACCATGAGTGGAGAAAAATGACGCGCTCCCCCTCGCCACGCGCATGAAGATCTGACTTCCCCGGCACCACATGAGAGGCTCCATCATACCTCGTGAGAAACCCCACACTGGCGCCGCAGCTTGAGAAAACCCACGAGACGCCCCTGTCATGGTGAAATGAGGGCCTTCTTTCCTGCATGACCTGAAGAGCAATCCCGAATCCTCTCTCCAAACTCCAAAGGAGGCTTGACTCCCTTTAGGTCACTCAGTGGGCTCCAAGAGATAGCCGTCGATACTCAGGAGGAGAGCGGTGTCTTTTGCTTCCCCTCGAGATGAGGCCTGACTACGAGGGTGAGTCTGGAATGCAACCCTGGATCCCTGTCGCCCCTGGAGAGGAACCTTAGGTCCTGGACAAAAGCCTAGATGAGGTCTCTTTGGCCCTGCAGTGACTCAAGCGCAACCCCTAGCTTTCCCTTGCAACTCGAATGGAAGATTGGCCTTTCTGGGCCAACACAAGAGGAAGCCTGAATTTCCAGTCGTAATGCGAGAAACCCGCCGCAACTTGAGAAAAATCACGTGGTTCCCCGTATTGCAAGATGAGGCCCTTGCCCCCTACAGCGTCTCAAGAGAAGTCTCACATTCCGTCTTGAAGTGCAAAACAGTACTTGGCACCCTTGATGCGACCCCAAAAGTTCCCCTATATACCGATCTCACTAGAGGGGACACTGAAGTTCCCGGCACCACTTCATCTGAGGCCTTTCTCCTCTCCTGATCGCGATAGGAGGGTCGATTCCACTGCTTTGTCTCGAAGGGGTTCCCGAACTTCCCGGCGCACCTCAGGATGAGGCCGGTCTCACGAGGAAATTCGAGACGTAGCCTCGAGGGCCATACTACATGCCGAAAGACCCCGATTCCATGGTCCACTTTTGATCAAAACCAGACTCCTGGACACCTCTTCGAAGGCAAGCCTGTGGATGAAGGCACAACACGTAGGGGCACTGACACCCCGTGCATCTTCCGGAAAAACCCGCAGGTTCCTCACACAGCTCCACAAGTGGTCTGTCACCTCGTGAACAACTCGAGAAGCAAGCGGAGTTCCATTCCTCCACACAAGACGATGCCTGACTCTCCTGTCACAACTCTAGGGACCTTGCACACCGAGTCAGAAATGGAGAGGAAGCCTGGGGTTCCTGCCTCCACTCAAGACGAGGCCCTTTTCCATTGCCGCAAAACCAGTGGAGTCCCGAGAGGCCCGTCCCAAATCCACAGTATGCCTGACTTCTCAGAGGCACCCTGAGAAGCTCCCTAAGGTCAACGGCAGAAGCCGACGGAACCCAGTGTTTCCTGCCACAACCCGAGAAAGACCTCGAGAGTCCTGCTTTAACGTGTCTTGAGGCCCGATTCCCGTACCATATCTCGAGAGCAATGACGCGCTCCCCCTTGCCATGCACATGGAGACCTGATTTCCCTGGCGCCACACGAAAGGCTCCCTGAGCTTCCCGTCGCACCTCATCAGAAACCACACACTGGCACCACAGCTCGAGAAAACCAACAAGACGCCCCTGTCATCGCGAGATGAGGGTCTTCTTTTCCTGCATGGCCTGGAGAGCAATCCCGAGTCCTCTCTGCAAACTCCACAGGGGGCTTGACTCCCTTTAGGCCACTCAGTGGGCTCCAAGAGACACCTGTGGCGACTCGAGAGGAGAGCGGGGTCTTTTGCTTCCTCTCGAGTCGAGCTCTGACTCCCAGGATGCGTCTGGAATGCAACCCCGAGATCGCTGTCGCCCCTGGAGAGGAACATTAGGTCCTGGACACAAGCCTAGATGAGGTCTCTTTTGCCCTGCAGTGACTCAAGAGCAAACCCCAGCTCTCCCTCGAAACTCGAATGGAAGATTGGACTTCCCTGGGCCAACACAAGAGGAAGCCTGAATTCACCGTTGTAACTCGAGAATCCCGCCGCACCTTGAGAAAAACCACGTGATTCCCCCGTCATCCCAAGATGAGGCCCTTGCCCTCTACAGCGTCTCAAGAGAAGCCCCAAGTCCGTCTTGAAGTGCAAAACGGTACTTGGCACCCTTGAAGCGACCCCAAAAGTTTCCCGACACACCGGTCCCACTCGAGGGGAACACTGAGGTTCCCGGCACGACTTCAACTGAGCCCTTTCACTCCCCCTGATTGCGACAAGATGGTCGATTCCCTTGCTTTGTCTGGAAGGGGTTCCCGATCTTCATGGCGCACCTCAGGATGACACCAGTCTAACGAAGAAATTCGAGACGTAGCCTCATGGATGGTGCCATGTTCTGAAAGACCCTGATTTCCTGCTCCGCTATTGACAAGAACCCGATGTCCGGACACCTCTTTGAAGGCAACCCTGTGGATGAAGGCACAACACGAAGGGGCACTGACCCCCTCATGCATCTTACGGAAAAAACCGAAGGTTCCACTCACAGCTCGACAAATGGTCTGTTATCCTGTGAACAACTCAAGAGGCAAGCGGAGTTCAATTCCTCCACACAAGACGAGGCCTGACTCTCCTGTCCCAACTCTTCAGGGACCCTGTGGTTGGAGTTTGAAATGGAGAGGAACCCTTAGGTTCCTGCCTCAACTCGAGATGAGAACCTTTGCCATTGCACCAAACCCAGTGGAGTATCGAGAGCCCCTCCCAAGTCCACAGTATGCCTGACTTCTCAGAGGCACACTGAGAAGCTCCCTGAGGTCACTGGTACAAGTCGAGGGAACCCAGGGTTTCTGCCGCAACCTGAGAAAGACCTCGAGACTCCTTCTTCAACATGTCTTGAGTCCTGATTTCCCTACCATGACTCGAGAGCATTTATGGGCTCCCCCTCATCACACGCATAGAGACCTGACTTTCCTGGCGCCACACGAGAGGCTCCCTGAGCTCCCCGTCGTACCTCGTGAGAAAACTCATACTTGCGCCCCAACTCGAGAAAACCCACAAGACGCCCCCGTCATTGCAAGCTGAGGGCCTTCTCTTCCTGCATGGCCTGGAGAGCAATCCCGAGTCCTCTCTCCAACTCCACAGGAGGCTTTACTCCGAGTAGGCCACTCAGTGGGCTCCAAGACATACCCGACGCGACTCGAGAGGAGAGTGGAGTCCTTTGCTTTCCTTCGAGAAGAGGCCTGACTCCCTGTGTGAGTCTGGAATGCAACTCCGAGATCCCTGTCACCCCTGGAGAGGCAAATTAAGTCCTGGGCACAAGCCTAGATGAAGTATATTTTGCCGTGCAGTGACTCGAGAGAAATCCCAGCTCTCCCTCGAAACTCGAATGGAAGATTGGACTTCCCTGGACCAACACAAGAGGAATCCTGAATTCCCCGTTGTAACGCGAGAATCCTGCTGCAACTCGAAAGAAACCACGTAGTTCCCCCCTCATCTCAAGATGAAGCCCTTTCACGTTAGAGCGTCTCAAGAAAAGTCCCACGTTCATGTTGAAGTTTGAAACATTACTTGGCACCCTTCATCAGACTCCAAAAGTTCCCTGACATACCGGTCTCACTCGAGGGGAACCCCGAGGTTCCCAGCACCACTTCATCTGAGCCCCTTCTCCCCTCCTGATCGCGACAGGACGGTCGATTAACCTGCTTTGTCTGGAAGGCTTTCTCGACCTTCCCAGTGCACCTCAGGATGAGCCCAGTCTCAAGAGGAAATTCGAGAGGTAGCCTCGTGTGTGGTGCCACATGCCGAAAGACCCCGATTCTCTGGTCCTCTCTTCATAAGAACCCATGCCCGGACACCTCTTCGAAGGCAACCCTGTGGATGAAGTCACAACACGAAGGGGCATTGACAACCCCCTGCATCATCCAGAAAAACCCACAGGTTCCACATACAGCTTGACAAGTGGCCTGTCACCTCGTGAACAACTTGGGAGGCAAGCAGAGTTCCATTCCTCCACACAGCACGAGCCCTGAGTCTCCTGTCCCAACTCGGCAGGGACCCTGCAATCGGTGTCTGAAATGGAGAGAAACAGTAAGGTTCCTGCATCAACTCTAAATGAGGCCCTCTTCCATTGCACCAAACCCAGTGGAGTCCCGAGAGGCCCCTCCCAACTCCACAGTATCCCTGACTTCTCAGAGGCAACCTGAGTAGCTCTCTGAGGTCACCGGCAGAAGTCGAGGGAACCCAGCGTTTCCTGCCACAACCCCAGAAAGACCTCGAAAGATCTTCTTCAACGCGTCTTGAGGCCGGATTCCCCTAACATGACTCGAGAGCAATTACCCGCTCCCCCTCACCACGGGCATGGAGACCTGACTTCCCTGGCGCTGCACGAGAGGCCCCCTGAGCTCTCCATCGTACCTCGTGAGAAACACAACGTGGCGCCCCAGCTGGATTAAACCCACGAGACGTCCACGTCATCGCGAGATGTGGGCTTCCTTTTATTGCATACCCTGGAGAGCAATCCGGAGTCCTCTCTCCAAACTCCACAGGAGGCTTGACTCCCTGGAGGCCACTCAGTGGGCTCCAAGAGATACCTATCGCGACCCAGGAGGATATCAGAATCCTTTGCTTCCCCTCGAGCCGAGGCCTGACTCACTGGGTGAGTCTGGAATGCGTCCCCGTGATCCCTATCGCCCCTGGAGAGGAACATTAGGTCCTGGACACAAGTCTAGATGAGGTCTATTTTGACCTGCCGTGACTCGAGAGCAATTCCCACCCAGCTCTCCCTGGCAACTCGAATGGAAGAATGGACTTCCCTGGGCCAACACAAGAGGAAGCCTGAATTCCCCGTCGTAAGTCAACAATCCCATCGCAACTCGAAAAAAACCACGTGGTTTCCCCTTCATCACAAGATGAGGCCCTTGCCCGCCACAGCGTCTCAAGAGAAGTCCCATGTTTCGTCTTGAAGTTTGAAACAGTATTTGGCAAGCTTCATGCGACTCCAAAAGTTCCCTGACATACCGGTCTCACTCGAGAGGAACGCCGAGGTTCCTGGCACCACTTCATCTGAGCCCCTTCTCCCCTCCTGATCGCGACAGTAGGGTCGATTAACCTGCTTTGTCTGGAAGGCTTTCCCGACCTTCCAGGGGCACCTCAGCATGAGGCCCATCTCACGAGGAAATTCGAGACGTAGCCTCGTGTGTGGTGCCGCATTCCAAAAGACCCCGATTTCCCGGTCCACTCTTGATAAGAACCCGATGCCCGCACACCACTTCGAAGGCAACCCTGTGGATGAAAGCACATCACGAAGGGGCACTGACACCGCCGTGCATTGTCTGGAAAAAACCGCAGGTTCCACACACAGCTCGACAAGTGGCCTGTCACTCCTTGAACAACTCGAGAGCCAAGCGGAGTTCCATTCCTCCACACAAGACGAGGCCTGACTCTCCTGTCCCAACTCTGCAGGGACCCTGCGATCTGAGTCAGAAATGGAGAGGAACCCTGAGGTTCCTTCCTGATCTCGAGATTAGGCCCTCTTCCATTGCAGCAAACCCAGTGGAGTCCCGAGACGCCTCTCCCAGCTCCATAGTATCCCTGACTTCTCAGAGGCACCCTGAAAAGCTACCTGAGGTCACAGGCACAAGTCGAGGGAACACAGGGTTTCCTGCCGCAACCCGAGAAAGACCTCGAGCGTCCTTTTTCATTGCGTTGAGCCCTGATTCCACTACCATGACTCGAGAGCAATGACATGCGCCCCCTCGCCACTTGTATGGAGACTTGACTTCCCTGACACCACACGAGAGGCTCCCTGAGCTCCCGGTCGTACCTTGTGAGAAACCCCACACTGGCACCGCAGCTCCAGAAAAACCACGAGACTCCCCCGACATCGCGAGATGAGGGCCTTCTTTTCCTGCATGGCCTGGAGAGCAATCCCGCGTGCTCTCTCCAAACTCCACAAGAGAGGAGCCAAGATTGCTGAGGAGTAGGACGGGGAGAACTCTTTCCCCCCCAAACAATTTCATCAAAAGAGCATTTAAACGTCGAGTAAATTCCACAATACAACTTATGAATGCTGCCAGAGGACATCAGGCACCCAGAAAAGCAACCCAACTCTTGGAAAGTAGGTAGGAAAAAGTATAAAAGACAAAAAAAGAGACAAAAGAGGGAGGGAGGGATTTCCGTCCCGGGAAGATAGTCTTAAAAAGAGAAAAGTTTCCAAACACCAGGAAAGCTTTTCACCGCCAAATCTTTGCCAAGCTTTGGAACCACAAAGGGCAACATAAGGGGGATAAAAATAAATAAACAATTAAAACTCGCAGATTGCAAGCCCTACGGTAACTCCCCCAGCCGCGAAGCAGTGCAGACGCCTGCTCACACCATTAGCAAGCAGGGGCTGGGCAGGGAGGCACAGCGCGGGCTGCATTGCTTAGAGTAAGAATCTGGCCTGAATACCCTGAGCTCTATCTGAATGAAATAACTTGGGCTAGCAAACCAGACTCTGGGATATCTACCACGCAAAAAGCCAGCCCTAACCTAAGACACCGCCAGGCCCGCGCACGGAACAAAGGACTGAACAGAGATAGCCGGCTGCAGACCTTCCCCCTCCAGTGACAGGCAGCCAGAGCTGGAAGGGTCAATCGCAGCCCCAGAGAGACATTATCTATAAAACTGTAAGCAGGCTTCTTTGCTAACTAAAACTTCTTGGGGATCTGGACGGTCAACATCTGCCTGAGAAGGTGCGCCTGTTTTACACCCAGATAACCGAGTGGCACGGAGGCGATAAGTCACAACATTGGCGTTCGCCAAACATCTCATCACCTGAGCTGCTCGGACCTGGGAAGAGCACAAAACGCAGGCCCAACCGAGCCTGTGCCTCTGAGGACTACCCGAGTGCCTGAACCTGAGTGGCTTGGACCTGGGAGGTGCATGCAGCCCAGGGCCAGCCTCGGATTGTTCCCGGTGGAACAACCTAGAGCCAGAGCAGTCTGGGCAGGGAGGCTACACGCGCCGTGAGCGGGGGCAGACCCAGTGTGGCTGAGGCGCTGTGACCGCACGCCAGTGTTATTTGTTTGCAGCATCCCTCCCTCCCTCCCCACAGTGCAACTGAACAAGTGAGCCTAAAAAAAAAAGTGTCCTCCACCGTCCCCTTTGTGTCAGGGCGTAAACCAGACACTGAAGAGACCAGCAAACAAAAGAAGCTATAACAGAGGGAAACGCCTTGGAAGCTACAGGCAATAGATTAAAACCCTGTGGTTACTAGGACTACATAGGAAGGTGCCTATAGATCTTGAGAAATATAAGTCGGACCAAGGAACTAGCCAAAAATGAACTGAACCCACGATACTCACAACAAAACCAGAGAAAGTCCTAGATATATTTTTATGATCATTCTTTCTTTTTTTTAATTTTTTTAATTTTAAGTCCTCTATTGTTCCTTTTATTTTCACTTTTATAACCTATTACTTTGCAAAAAAAAGACCCTATTTTTTTCTTCTTCAGCAAACTTCATATATATATATATATATATATAATAATTTTTTGACCTTGTTTTTTTTTTTTTTTTCTTCTTTTAACATTGTATTTTTGAAATTCCAAACTCTACTCTAGATTTCTAATTTATGCTTTTTGGTATTTGATATCAATTTTGTACCTGTAGTTTCTTTATAATTTTTGCGACATTGCTTGTTTTTGTTTGTTTGTTTTCTCTTTAGTTTTCTTCTTCCTTTTTTTTAACATTGTATTTTTGAAATTCCAAACTCTACTCTATATTTTTAATTTTTGCTTTTTGATATTAGTTATCAATTTTGTACCTGTATTTTCTTGATAATTTTTGCGACCTTGTTTGTTTTTCTTTGTTCGTTTTTTCTCTCTTTCTTTTCCTTCTTCTTTTCTTTAACATCGTATTTTTGAAATTCCAAATTCTACTCTAGATTTTTAATTTTTGCTTTTATGTATTTGTTACCAATTTTGTACCTTTAAGAACCCAATCTTCAGTACCCATTTTTCACTAGGGAGCGAGATTACTGGCTTGACTGCTCTCTCTCCCTTTGGACTCTCCTTTTTCTCCACCAGGTCGCCTGTGTCTCCTCCCTAACCCCTCTCTACTCTACCCAACTCTGTGAATTTCTGTGTATTCCAGACGGTGGAGAACACTTAGGGAACTGATTACTGGCTGGATCTGTCTCCCTCCTCTTCATTCCCCCCTTTTATCCTTCTGGCCACCTCTGTCTCCTTCCTCCTTCTTCTCGTCTCTGTATAACTCTGTGAACATCTCTGAGCGGTCCAGTTGTGGAGTGCACATAAGGAAGTCACTACTGGCCAGCCCACTCTCTCCACTATTGATTCCACCTGATCTCATTTGGGTCACCTCTAACTCCCTCCCCCCTCTTCTCTTCTCCATGTAACGCTGTGAACCTTTCTGAGTGACCCTCACAGTAGAGAAACTTTTCTTCTTTAATGTAGATGTTTTATCAATGGTGCTGTATAGAAGGAGAAGTTTTGAAACTACTGTAAAAGTAAGACAGATAACTGGAAGCAGGAGGCTTATGTCCAAACCCTGACTCCAGGGAACTCCTGACTCCAAGGAACATTAATTGACAGGAGCTCATCAAATGCCTCCATACCGACACTGAAATCAAGCACCACACAAGAGCCAACAAGTTCCAGGGCAAGACATACCAAGCAAATTCTCCAGCAAAAAAGGAATGCAGCCCTGAGCTTCAAGATACAGGCTGCCCAAAGTCACCCCAAAACCACAGACATCTCATAACTCATTACTGGACACTTCATTGCACTCCAGAGAGAAGAAATACAGCTCCACCCACCAGAACACGGACACAAGCTTCCCTAACCAGGAAACCTTGACAAGACACCTGTACAAACCCACACACAGCGAGGAAATGCCAGAGTAAAGAACTCCACAAACTGCCAGAATACAGAAAGGACACCCCAAACTCAGCAATTTAAACAAGATGAGACAGAGGAATACCCAGCAGATAAAGGAACAGGATAAATGCCCACCAAACCAAACAAAAGAGGAAGAGATAGGGAATCTACCTGATAAAGAATTCCGAATAAGGATAGTGAAATGGATCTAAAATCTTGAAATTAAAATGGAATCACAGATAAATAGCCTGGAGACAAGGATTGAGAAGATGCAAGAAAGGTTTAACAAGGATCTAGAAGAAAAAAAAAGAGTCAATATATAACCAATAATGCAATAAATGAAATTAAAAACACTCTGGAGGCAACAAATAGTAGAATAACAGAGGCAGAAAATAGGATTAGTGAATTCGAAGATAGAATGGTAGAAATAAATGAATCAGAGAGGATAAATGAAAAACGAATTAAAAGAAATGAGCACAATCTCAGAGACCTCCAGGACAATATTAAATGCTACAACATTCGAATCATAGGGGTCCCAGAAGAAGAAGACAAAAAGAAAGACCGTGAGAAAATACTTGAGGAGATAATAGTTGAAAACTTCCCTACAATGGGGAAGGAAATAATCACTCAAGTCCAAGAAACCCAGAGAGTCCCAAACAGGATAAAGCCAAGGCGAAACCCCCCAAGACACATATTAATCACATTAACAAAAATCAAACACAAAGAACAAATATGAAAAGCAGCAAGGGAAAAACAACAAATAACACACAAGGGAATTGCCATAAGGATAACAGCTGATCTTTCAATAGAAACTCTTCAAGCAAGGAGGGAATGGCAAGACATACTTAAAATGATGAAAGAAAATAAACTACAGCCCAGATTATTGTACCCAGCAAGGATCTCATTCAAGTATGAATGAGAAATCAAAAGCTTTTCAGACAAGCAAAAGCTGAGAGAATTCTGCACCACCAAACCAGCTCTCCAACAAATACTAAACAGGAAACACAAAAACGGTGTATAAATTCGAACCCCAAACAATAAAGTAAATGGCAATGGGATCATACTTATCAGTAATTACCTTAAACGTAAATGGGTTGAATGCTCCAACCAAAAGACAAAGACTGGCTGAATGGATACAAAAACAAGATCCCTACATATGTTGTCTACAAGAGACCCACCTCAAAACAGGGGATACATACAGACTGAAAGTGAAGGGCTGGAAAAAGATTTTCCATGCAAATAGGGACCAAAAGAAAGCAGGAGTAGCGATACTCATATCAGATAAAACAGACTTTAAAACAAAGGCTGTGAAAAGAGACAAAGAAGGTCACTACATAATGATCAAAGGATCAATCCAAGAAGAAGATATAACAATTATAAATATATATGCACCCAACGCGGGAGCACCACAGTATGTAAGACAAATGCTAACAAGTATGAAAGGAGAAATTAACACTAACACAATAATAGTTGGAGATTTTAATACCCCACTCACACCTATGGATAGATCAACTAAACAAAAATTTAACAAGGAAACACAAACTTTAAACGATACAATAGACCAGTTAGACCTAATTGATATCTATAGGACATTTCATCCCAAAACAATGAATTTCACCTTTTTCTAAAGTGCACATGGAACCTTCTCCAGGATAGATCACATCCTGGGCCATAAAGCTAGCCTTGGTAAATTCAAAAAAATAGAAATCATTCCAAGCATCTTTTCTGACCACAATGCAGTAAGATTAGATCTCAATTACAGGAGAAAAACTATTAAAAATTCCAACATATGGAGGCTAAACAACACGCTGCTGAATAACCAACAAATCACAGAAGAAATCAAAAAAGAAATCAAAATTTGCATAGAAACGGATGAAAATGAAAACACAACACCCCAAAACCTGTGGGACATGGTAAAAGCAGTCCTAAGGGGAAAGTTCATAGCAATACAGGCACACCTCAAGAAACAAGAAAAAAGTCAAATAAGTAACCTAACTCTACACCTAAAGCAACTAGAAAAGGAAGAAATGAAGAACCCCAGGGTTAGTAGAAGGAAAGAAATCTTAAAAATTAGAGCAGAAATAAATGCAAAAGAAACAAAAGAGACCATAGCAAAAATCAACAAAACCAAAAGCTGGTTCTTTGAAACGATAAATAAAATTGACAAACCATTAGCCAGACTCATCAAGAAACAAAGGGAGAAAAATCAAATCAATAAAATTAGAAATGAAAATGGAGAGATCACAACAGAAAACACAGAAATACAAAGGATCATAAGAGACTACTATCAACAATTATATGCCAATAAAATGGACAACGTGGAAGAAATGGACAAATTCTTAGAAAAGTACAACTTTCCAAAACTGGACCAGGGAAGAAATAGAAAATCTTAACAGACCCATCACAAGCACGGAAATTGAAACTGTAACCAAAAATCTTCCAGCCAACAAAAGCCCAGGTCCAGACGGCTTCACAGCTGAATTCTACCAAAAATTTAGAGAAGAGCTAACACCTATCCTGCTCAAACTCTTCCAGAAAATTGCAGAGGAAGGTAAACTTCCAAACTCATTCTATGAGGCCACCATCAGCCTAATACCAAAACCTGACAAAGATCCCACAAAAAAAGAAAACTACAGGCCAATATCACTGATGAACATAGATGCAAAAATCCTTAACAAAATTCTAGCAATCAGAATCCAACAACACATTAAAAAGATCATACACCATGACCAAGTGGGCTTTATCCCAGGGATGCAAGGATTCTTCAATATCCACAAATCAATCAATGTAATACACCACCTTAACAAATTGAAAAATAAAAACCATATGATTTTCTCAATAGATGCAGAGAAAGCCTTTGACAAAATTCAACATCCATTTATGATAAAAACTCTCCAGAAAGCAGGAATAGAAGGAACATACCTCAACATAATAAAAGCTGTATATGACAAACCCACAGCAAACATTATCCTCAATGGTGAAAAATTGGAAGCATTTCCTCTAAAGTCAGGAACAAGACAAGGGTGCCCACTTTCACCATTACTATTCAACATAGCTTTGGAAGTTTTGGCCACAGCAATCAGAGCAGGAAAAGAAACAAAAGGAATGCAAATTGGAAAAGAAGAAGTAAAACTCTCACTGTTTGCAGATGACATGATCCTCTACATAGAAAACCCTAAAGTCTCCACCAGAAAATTACTAGAACTAGTCAATGACTATAGTAAAGTTGCAGGATATAAAATCAACACACAGAAATCCCTTGAATTCCTATACACTAATAATGAGAAAACAGAAAGTGAAATTAAGGAAACAATTTCATTCACCATTGCAACGGAAAGAATAAAATACTTAGGAATATACCTACCTAAAGAAACTAAAGACCTACATATAGAAAACTATAAAACACTGGTGAAAGAAATCAAAGAGGACACTAATAGGTGGAGAAATATACCATGTTCATGGATTGTAAGAATCAATATAGTGAAAATGAGTATACTACCCAAGGCAATTTATAGATTCAATGCAATCCCTATCAAGCTACCAACAGTATTCTTCACAGAGCTAGAACAAATAATTTCACAATTTGTATGGAAATACAAAAAATCTCGAATAGCCAAAGCAAACTTGAGAAAGAAGAATGGAACTGGAGGAATCAACCTACCTGATTTCAGTCTCCACTACAAAGCCACAGTTATCAAGACAGTATGGTACTGGCACAAAGACAGAAATATAGATTAGTGGAACAAAATAGAAAGCCCAGAGATAAATCCACACACATATGGACACCTTATCTTTGACAAAGGAGGCAAAAATATACAATGGATTAAAGACAATCTCTTTAACAAGTGGTGCTGGGAAATCTGGTCAACCACTTGTAAAAGAATGAAACTAGAACACTTTCTAACACAATACACAAAAATAAACTCAAAATGGATTAAAGATCTCAACGTAAGACCAGAAACTATAAAACTCCTAGAGGAGAACATAGGCAAAACACTCTCTGACATACATCACAGCAGGATCCTCTATGACCCACCTCCCAGAATATTGGAAATAAAAACAAAAATAAACAAATGGGACCTAATTAACCTTAAAAGCTTCTGCACATCAAAGCAAACTATTAGCAAGGTGAAAAGACAGCCTTCAGAATGGGAGAAAATAATAGGAAATGAAGCAACTGACAAACAACTAATCTCAAAAATGTACAAGCAACTCCTACAGCTCAACTCCAGAAAAATAAATGACCCAATCAAAAAATGGGCCAAAGAACTAAATAGACATTTCTCCAAAGAAGACATACAGATGGCTAACAAACACATGAAAAGATGCTCAAAATCACTCATTATCATGGAAATGCAAATCAAAACCACTATGAGGTACCATTTCACGCCAGTCAGAATGGCTGCAATCCAAAAGTCTACAAATAATAAATGCTGGAGAGGGTGTGGAGAAAAGGGAACCCTCTTACACTGTTGGTGGGAATGCAAACTAGTACAGCCACTATGGAGAACAGTGTGGAGATTCCTTAAACAACTGGAAATAGAACTGCCTTATGATCCAGCAATCCCACTGCTGGGCATACACACTGAGGAAACCAGAAGGGAAAGAGACACGTGTACCCCAATGTTCATCGCAGCACTGTTTCTAATAGCCAGGACATGGAAGCAACCTAGATGTCCATCAGCAGATGAATGGATAAGAAAGCTGTGGTACATATACACAATGGAGTATTACTCCGCCATTAAAAAGAATAGAATGAATCAATTCTAATGAAGTGGATGAAACTGGAGCCTATTATACAGAGTGAAGTAAGCCAGAAAGAAAAACACCAATACAGTATACTAACGCATATATATGGAATTTTGAAAGACGGTAACAATAACCCTGAGTACGAGACAGCAAAAGAGACACTGATGTATAGAAGAGTCTTATGGACTCTGTGGGAGAGGGAGAAGGTGGGAAGATTTGGGAGAATGGCATTGAAACATGTAAAATATCATGTATGAAAAGAGTTGCCAGTCCAGGTTTGATGCATGATACTGGATGCTTGGGGCTAGTGCACTGGGACGACCCAGAGGGATGCTATGGGGGGGAGGAGGAAGGAGGGTTCAGGATGGGGAGCACATGTATACCTGAGGCGGATTCATTTTGATATTTGGAAAAACTAATACAATTATGTAAAGTTTAAAAATAAAATAAAATTAAAAAAAAATCCACAGGAGGCTTGACTCCCTTTAGGCCACTCAGTGGTCTCCAAGAAATACCCGTCGGGACTCGAGAGCAGAGCAGAGTCCTTTCCTTCTTCTCGAGATGAGGCCTGACTCCTCGGTTGCATCTAAAATGCAACCCCGAGATCTCTGTCGCCCCTGGAGAGGAACATTAGGTCCTGGACACAAGCTTAGATGAGGTCTCTTTTGCCCTGAAGTGACTCGAGAGCAATCCCTAGCTCTCTCTCGCAACTCCAATGGAAGATTGGACTTCCCTGGGCCAACACAAGAGGAAGCCTGAATTCCCCATCGTAACTCGAGAATCCTGCCGAAACTCGAGAAAAACCACATGGTTACCCCGTCATCGCAAGATGAGGCCCTTGCCCGCTACAGCGTCTAAAGAGAAGTCCCACGTTTCTTCTTGAAGTGTTTTCACACTTCAAGTGTGAAAACTCGGCACCCTTGATGCGATTCCAAAAGTTCCCCGACACCCTGGTCTCTCTCGAGGGGAACACCGAGTTTCCCGGTACGACTTCATCTGAGTCACTTCTCCCCTCCTGATTGCGACTGGAGGGTTGACTCCCATGCTTTGTCTGGAAGGGGTTCCCAACCTTCCCGGCGCACCTCAGGATGAGGCCGGTCTAACGAGAATATTTGAGACGTAGCTTCATGGGTGGTAACACATGCCGAAAGACCCCGATTCCCCGGTCCGCTCTTGATAAGAACCCGATGCCCGGACACCTCTTCAAAGGCAACCCTGTGGAAGAAGGCACAACACGAAGGGGCACTGACACCCTCGTGCATCGTCCGGAAAAACCCGCAGATTCCAAACACAGTTCGACAAGTTGCCTGTCACCGCGTGAATAACTCGAGAGGCAAGCGGAGTTCCATTCCTCCTTACAAGACGAGGCCTGACTCTCCTGTCCCAACTCTGCAGGGACCCTGCGATCAGAGTCAGAAATGGAGACGAACCCTGAGGTTCCTGCCTCCACTCGAGATGAGGCCCTCTTCTATTGCACCAAACCCAGTGGAGTCCCGAGAGGGCCCTCCCAACTCCAGGGTATCCCTGACTTCTCAGAGGCACACTGAGAAGCTCCCTGAGGCCACCAGCACTAGTCGAGGGAACCCAGGGTTTACTGCCGTGACCCAAGAAACACCTTGAAAGTCCTTCTTTAACGGTTCTTGAGGCCCAATACACCTTCCATGACTCTAGAGCAATGACGCGCTCCCCCTCGCAATACGCATGGAGACCTGTCTACCCTCATTTCTAATTTTCTCTCTATAGCTTTCTGTGTTGCCAATGTTAAAGAAACATTTTTGGACATAGAATCAACATATTGAGCAGTATGTACTTGTTGAGTCAATGATATTGCTGCCACAGTAACAGAAGTGATTGCACTTATCAAAGCTGCTGTTCCCAAGATAAGTAAGCCCACAAACCGTCGTGTTTGCATTAAATCCTGTAGTTGTTGTAATACAGCAAGACCATAATTCAATAAGTGGTTACATCATAAGATAAGGTGGATGTTGTAGCATTACAAAGGAGCAAACATTATATTGAGGGTTTAAACAAGATGAACCAGGGAGCAGCTGTAGGCGTCGGCCCGGGGGAGCAGTGTCCCCAGCATCAGGAGGCAGAACGCAAGCGGCAGGCTGTGGGCCAAGGCGCCTATGGCGGGCGGAGGGGCAGGGTTCGTGGTTTAGGGCTAGCCGCCACCGCTTGGGCTCAAGGCGGTCCCCTCTTGCCAGTGGGGCCACGCTGGTCTGGATGGCACTCCACGGGTGCCCTTTCCTCTCTGGCCCTCACTCGCTGCACAGACTTCTTTGCTCTAGGTCACGGGGTGCAGCGAGGAGGGTGCGAGGCGCTGCTGGTGGCATGGAGGCGAGAGCTGGCTGGGGGAGGGGGAGCAAGTGAGTGCGCACGCCGCGAACCTGGTCTTTGGGGAATGTGACATGACGAATTTGTCTGAGATCCAAACCGGAGAATCTGCATTCTGTAGAAATATACAAGCATACCCTCTCCCACAAGTTAGCAACACATCTGGCTTTTTCACTCTCCTGTAAGGAGGCCTTTTTACTTGACCAGGGGCCGAGTCATAGCCTGTAATTCAGGCATCTAGTGTCTCATCATTGTAGTCTGCCCCTGTGTGTTTACGTTTAAGTGATTAATTACAACTGGAACATAACTTCACTATTTGTCTAGCTGTTTCCCTATGGATATGTTAATTTAGGTCTAATGTTTAGTTTAGGTCTCTGTATAAATTTAAGTAATAAATGTATAACCTCCTTATCTCATTTTGGTATACAGGTATACAGATATACCTAAATGCAAAATGCATTTATATATGTATTTATATATGGCAACAAGTATAAAGTTATTGACATATAATATATATAAATCAATATACTTGAATTAATCTTTATAATTAATATATTAATTAATATATATTACAACAATACAACACATACACAGCTAATACCAACCAACACAAACCAATATACTGTAATAATACATGTCACACATTTATAATTATACAGTATATAGAACATATATCATCACAGCACATCAATCCATACCAATTAATATCAGCCACACACACGTTATATTACTGCCATATATATTTAATTATACAGTATATATATATGTGTGTGTATATAGTATACATATTAATTTATATACAAATTAATTAAGTATAGATCTATAAATAGAATTAGGTATACCTTTATTATATTTTATTTATACCCATACCTAATTAGGCAAACTGTAATTAGGCAAATACATTTATATTATGTATTTATAACAATATATAAAGTATTGTTAAATGTACCACCTGTACAGCATCTCCACCCCACATACCACTTTCTCTAATCCCACCAACTCATTTTCAGTATTATGTGTTGGCCAGGAGCTGGGCCAGTCTTTCCCAGCAATATTAAGAGACATCTGTTCCTGTGTCTAATAGCCCTGGCGTTTTATTCTCTTGAATTAAAAGATCTTTTAAAGGCCTTGGAACTGTAATTTCCTGCACCCAAAAGGCTAGATCACTAGATCCAAATGTTTTGTGGCTCTTAGCTTGAGAAGTCAAGTTTTTCCTTGTCTGATAGTAAGGTAAAAGTAAAAGCTGTGTTACTCTTTGACCTTTATTAATTTGTACAGTTTTGATAGGCAGTGAGATCAAGACTTTAATTTCTCAATATCATCAGAATCTACCTACACCATGCACCAGCGAAATTTCTTTTCTTTCTTTTTTTTTTTTTTGTTTATTTTTTTTTTACAAGAAAGTGAGCTACGCCCCAGGACAAATCTTACAATGTCCTCAGATAGGGGGCCAGCCACTCCGGTTGGAATTGGAGTAAGCGGCACATCAGGGGTTAATATTGTTATTAAATCTCCTTGCCTTTTCGCTTTTCTCCTAGCCTGGGTGAGACCCCCCTGAGGGAGTTTTCTCCAAGGAGCAAGCTCTGAATATTGTGTACTAAAAGCTCCTTTGTTTAAAAAACTTTTTATCTTCCTCAGTCTTAGGCAACACTTTGGGAGGCTTTGGGGGCAAAGTGGGGAACTCCTGGGTCCTGGGAGGCACAATTGAAGGCGGTGGCGGTCGCCTAAAATCAGAAAGTGGTGGATAAGTTTTTTAAAGGTTTGCGCAGAGGGGGAGGGAGCTCGCCAGGGCTCTCGGCCGCAGCGTCCTGTAAGCCCTCTCCTTCCTCGGGAGGTAGACCACTTTCTCCCTCCTTTTTTTTTTTTTTCAATGGCAGAAAATATGATCTGTGCAGTAAATGGAGACTCACCACCATCCACCTCTATAGCCTCCCCCATAGGCTATTTAACAGCCTCGTGACGGAGGTCCAGGACATTTCTAATCATATTCCACAGTCAATAAATATTTGTCTATTCTTTGATGCAGAGAAATCCATTTTTAATTTTTTTTTTAATTTTAGAGAATATTTTTATTTATTTTGTAACCTCTTTACCCTGGCTAAACTGCAGAGGGGACTAGAAAAGAAGCCTCAAGGTGAGGATCAAGTTCATCCTTGGGACTAGAGAAAATCCTTCTCCGGGAAACTCCTAGCGGTGGCCCTTTACCCTGACATGGAGGAGGAGGCATAGGGGGATGGGAGCGTCCCGAAGTTTTCCTCTTCTGTTCTGGAGATCCTTTAACTGTTTGGTAACTAAATCTTATGAACTGTCTGATCGGGGATGTTTCCCTCAACCTCCTAGGAGCGGATGGTCTGATTAGGGATGTTTTCTTAAACTTTTAGGAGAATCTTTAGCTAAAAAAAAAACAATCCTCATCAGAATGGCATTGAGCTGCTGTTTCCTCTAAACCTTTTTCAAATTGAGGGGAGAGCTGATCTTTCTTTTCATCCCTATCTTTTACATGCTCATTGGCAGTCATAGCGGCTAGCCATTCATTTAGCTGTCGATATCTAGGTATAGCCTCCTCATTTTCACTTTTCTTTATAACAGGTACCTTTTCAGATTTGCTTTTTTGTTTAACAGGTAGTTTTCCAACTTTACTTTCCTCTTTAACAGGTACCTTTTCAAATTCATGAGCTGGATCTAAAACATCTCTAGTCATATTCCACAGAGGAAAGGTGTAAGTAGGGATTTTTTCCAAACCTTGCTGAGCACAATAAGCTCTTAGCTGTTTTCCTAGTTTTTTCAAGATACCTAGGTTAACAGTGCCTTGTTGTAGAAACCAAGGGCAGTGGTCTTGTACAAATGTAAAAAATGATTGAATGGAAGATTTTTTAACCTTGATTCTTCTTTTACTTAATAACTGTAAAATTACTCCTATAAAGAGCTGTCTTTCATTTGATTCAGTGTTGCCCATGTCAGAAAATTAAGGATAGTAAAAGATTTTGCTTTTAGCTATCTAAAGATTAGGCCTTTTTTGTCAGCCTTTTTAGAAACCGTTTTTTCTCTCTAACTCTTCAACACTTCCCACTCCTCTCGCCCTGTCTATTCTACAGGGGGATCTGCAGCCCCCTAAGTGGGATCCTATCTGTCCCCAAAACTGAACACTGGGGGAATGGGGTTGGAGATTTACCTTCGAAATGCCTGTCTCGGGTGCCACCTGCAGAGGTCCAGCCCCAGCTGATCCAGGGTATTCGAAGGGAAGATGGAGTAGGCGACCTATTTATATATTTATTTATTCATCAAAGATATAAAGAGTAATAGAATGAGGATAGCTCAGTAGGAAAATTCAATGGAGAAAAGCAGCTGAGTAGCTTGGTTTATGCGGAAAATCAATATAACCCGTGACACCAGGTTAGCTCTGACCACGGAGGCTGCAAGTACCCCCTAGAATAGAGGAAGGTGCCCCACCTTAGACACCTTATCGAGTGGGTCTTCGAAGCCCAGGCAAATAAATGGTCGCAGAGGATATCCGCGCTCCAGATGGACACTCATCTGAAAATTGAGGGGAATAATGACATGGGGAGACCAAGCGTTGGCGAGCAAGGCCCGTAGCTTTATTTTCAACACAGGTTTTAATACCCTAAGTTACACATAGAGGATAATAGGGGATGCAAAGTCAGCAGTCTTTAATCCTTATCAAAAATCAGGGTTTCTTTTCTGCAGATTTATCGTATAAAAATGGTTTAGATGATTTACATCATCTTCTGGCCAGAAGACCTATTAACATTTTATGACTCTTGACAAAGACTTATCAACCATAAGAGTTATTTTCTCTAAGAGTAATTGTTTAAGGTTTGGCGCCATCTTTCGAAGATAAAATTGCATTCCTATACGGCGGATGTGTAATGGGTTTACAACAAAGAAAAGAATTTATTACCTTAAGGGTCTAAAGTTACCAACATCAAGGCCACTACTTATTTTTTCTACATACCAACTATATTAATTAACACACATTCAAGGATACAATTCAGGGGATGCGGAAACTTGGCAAAAAGCATTGGTTCATCAATGAAATCTTTTACTAGTTTTATTCTGACAGTTTCTAACTCTCTGAGAGGCTCTAAGCTATTTGAATATCTTAAACTTCCCGTGCGTCTCGAGGCTGGGAGACTGTACACAATCGTATGCGTAGCTGTAGGAGACTGGGTAAACTTGTCAGGCGAGTTAGAAAACCATCTGAGGGGTTTGGATTTAAACACTACTCATTGCCCAGGAACATTATTAGTTGGAGCTGTAAGTTAGCTCTTTGACAGAGAGAGTGAGATGGTGGTGGGAGACATCCCCAGTAATGTCAGAGGTGAGAGAACAAAGCAATAAAGAATGCAGACTTTGGTTTTTGGGGGTAGATGCTCAAGAATATACGGGGGAACTCCCGGAGGCTCGATCCCGCCTTTGCATATGCCGAGACTCTTTCCTCATGACATTTGTCACGAGTGGAATGTCTCTCGCTGGCTCCCGGCAATCTTCCATTGCACCAAACGCAGTGGAGTCCCGAGAGGCCCCTCCCAACACCACAGTATCAGTGTCTTCTCAGAGGCACCCTGAGCAACTCCCTGAGGTCACCGGCACAAGTCGAGGGAACACAGGGTATCCTGCCACAACGCGAGAAAGACCTCAACAGTCCGTCTTCAACGCGTCTTGAGGCCGGATTCCCCTACCATGACTCGAGAGCAATGACACGCTCCCCCTCGCCATGTGCATGGACACCTGACTTCCCTGGCGCCACATGAGAGGCTCCCTGAGCTCCGCGTCATACCTCATGAGAAACCCCACACTGGCGCCGCAGCTCGGGAAAACGCACGAGACGCCACCGTCTTCGCGAGATTGGGGACTTCTTCTCCTGCCTGACCTGGAGAGCAATCCCTGGTCTTTTCTCCAAACTTCACAGGAGGCTTTACTCCCTTTAGGCCACTCAGTGGGCTCCAAGAGATACCTGTCGCGACTTGAGAGGAGAGCAGAGTACTTTGTTTCCCCTCGAGACGAGGCCTTACCTCGGGTGAGTCTGGAATGCAACCCCGAGATCCCTGTTGCCCCTGGAGAGGAACATTATGTCCTGGACAAAAGCCTAGATGAGGTCTATTTTGCCCTACAGTGACTCGAGAGCAACACCCATCTCTCCCTCGCAATTCGAATGGAAGATTGGTCTTCACTGGGCCAACACAAGAGGAAGTCTGAATTTCCCGTTGTAACTCGAGAATCCCGCCGCAACTCTTAAAAACCACGTGGTTCCCCATTCATCGCAATATGAGGCCTTTGCCCGCTACAGAGTCTCAAGAGAAGTCCCATGTTTCGTCATAAAGTTCGAAATGCTACTTGGCACCCTTGATGCGACCCCAAAAGTTCCCCAATATACCGGTCTCACTCCAAGGGAACACCGAAGTTCCTGGCACCACTTCATTTGAGCCCCTTCTCCCCTCCTGATCATGGCAGGAAGGTCGATTCCCCTGCTTTGTCTAGAAGGGGTTCACAACCTTCATGGCGCACCTCAGGATGAGGCCAGTCTCACGAAGAAATTCGAGACGTAGCCTCATGTTGGTGCCACGTGCCGAAAGACCCCGATTTCTCGGTCTTGCTCTTGATAAGAACCCGATGCCCGGACACCTCTTCTAAGGCAACCCTGTGGATGAAGGCACTACACGAGGGGGCACTGGCAACCCTGTTCATCGTCCGGAAAATCCCACAGGATCCACATACAGCTCCACAACTGGCCTGTCACCCCTTAAACAACGAGAGAGGCAAGCGGAGTTCCCTTCCTCAGACAAGACGAGGCCTGAGTATCCAATCCCAACTCTGCAGGCACGCTTCGATCTGAGTCAGAAATGGAGAGGAAACCTGAGGTTCCTGCCTCAACCCGAGATGAGGCCCTCTTCCATTAAAACAAAACCAGTGGAGTCCCGAGAGGCCCCTCCCATCTCCACAGTATCCCTGACTTCTCCTAGGCATTCTGAGAAGCTCCTTGAGGCCACCGGCAAAAGTCGAGGGAAATAAGGGTTTCCTGCCACAACCGAAGAAAGACCTCAAGAGTCCTTCTTCAATGCGTCTTGAGGTCAGATTCCCCTACCATGGCTCAAGAGCAATAACCCGCTCCCCCTCGCCATGCACATGGAGACCTGACTTCCCTGGCGCCACACGAGAGGCTCCCTGAGCTCCCTGTCGTACCTCGTGTGAAACCCCACACTGGTGCCGCAGCTCGAGAAAACCCACAAGACCCCTCCGTCATCGCGAGATGAGGGCCATCTTTTCCTGCATGGCCTGGAGAGCAGTCCCAAGTCCTCTCTCCAAACTTCACAGGAGGCTTGACTCCTTTTAGGCCACAAAGTGGGTTCCAAGAGGTGCCCGTCGCGACTCGAAAGGAGAGCGGAGTCCTTTGCTTCCCTTCGACACGAGGCCTGACTCACTGGGTGAGTCTGGAATGCAAACCTGAGATCCCTGTGGCCCTTGGAGAGGAACATTAGGTCCTGGACACAAGCCTAGATGAGGTCTCCTTTGCCCTGCAGTGACTCGAGCGCAACCCCCAGCTCTCCCTCGCAACTCGAATGGATGATTGGACTTCCCTGGCCCAACACAAGAGGAAGCCTGAAATCCCCGTCGTAACTCGAGAATCCCGCCGCAACTCGAGAAAAACCACGTGGCTCCCCCGTCATCGCAAGATGAGGCCCTTGGCCGCTACAGCGTATCAAGAGAAGTCCCACGTTCCATCCTGAAGTACAAAACGGTACTTGGCACCCTTGATGCGACCCCCAAAGTTCCCTGATATACCAGTCTCACTCGAGGGAAACACCAAAGTTCACGGCACCACTTCCTGTGAGCCCTTTCACCCCTCCTGATCGCGACAGGAGGGTCGATTCCCATGCTTTGTCTGCAAGGGGTTCCCGACGTTCCCCGCGAACCTCCGGATGAGGCCGGTCTCATGAGGAAATTCAAAAAGTATCCTCATGGTTGGTGCCACATGCTGAAAGATCCCGAATTCCCAGTCCACTCTAGATAAGAACCTGACGCCCAGACATCTCTTCGAAGGCAACCCTGTGGATGAAGGCACAACATGAAGGGACACTGACATCCCCATGCATCGTCTGGAAAAACCTGCAGATTCCACTCACAGCTCCAAATGTGGACTGTCACCCCGTGAACAACTCGAGAGGCAAGTGAAGTTGCATTCCTTCACACAAGACGAGGCCTTACTCTCCTGGCCCAACTCTTCAGGGACCCTGCGATTGGAGTCAGAAATGGAAAGGAACCCTGAGGTTCCTGCCTCAACTAGAGAAGAGGCCCTTTTCCATTGAACCAAACTCAGTGGAGTCCCGAGAGGCCCCTCCCAACACCACAGTATCCCTGAATTCTCAGAGGCTCCCTGAGAAGCTACCTGAGGTCACTGGCACAAGTCGAGGGAACCCAGAGTTTCCTGAAGTAACCCGAGAAAGACTTGGAGAGTCCTTTTTCAACGTCTCTTGATGCCCGATTCCCCTACCATGACTCCAGAGCAAGGACGCGCTCCCCTCGCCACAAGCAGGAAAAGTGACTTCCCTAGTACCACACAAGAGGCTCCCTGAGTACCCCATCGTACCTCGTGAGAAAACCCACAGTGGCGCCGCAGTTCGAGAAAAACCACAAGATGCCCCCGTCAAGGAGAGATGGGGCCCTTCTTTTCCTGCCTGACCTGGAGAGCAATCCCTGGTCCTCTCTCCAAACTTCACAGGAGGATTGACTCCCTTTAGGCCACTCAGTTGGGTCCAAGAAATACCCGGTGCGACTCGAGAGGAGAGCGGAGTCCTTTGCTTCCCTGGAGACGAGGCCTGACTCCCCGGGTGAGTTTGGAATGCAACCCCGAGATCCCTGTCGCCCCTGGAGTGGAACATTATGTCCTAGACACAAGCCTAGATGAGGTCTATTTTGCCCTACAGTGACTCGAGAGCAACCTCTATCTCTCCCTCACAATTTGAATGGAAGATTGGTCTTCCCACGGTCAACACAAGAGGAAGTCTGAATTTCCCATCGTAATTCGAGAATTCAGCCTCAAGTCTTAAAAACCATGTGGTTCCCCCTTCATCGCAATATGAGGCCCTTGCCAGCTAGAGTCTCAAAGAAGTCCCACGTTCCATCTTAAAGTTCGAAATGCTACTTGGCACCCTTGATGCGACCCCAAAGTTCCCCAACATACAGGTCTCAATCCAGGGGAAAACCGAAGTTCCTGGAGTCTCCAGGGAAGTCCCATGTTCCGTCCTTACGTGCTAAACGGTACTTGACAACCTTGATGCGACCGCAAAAGTTCCCCGACAGGCTGGGTTCCCTCGAGGGGAACACTGAGGGTCCCGGCACCACTTCATCTGAGCCCCTTCTCCCCTGCTGATCGCGACAGGAGAGTCGATTCCCCTGTTTTCTCTGGAAGGGTTTCCCGGCCTTCCTGGTGCACCTCAGGATGAGGCCGGTCTCAGGAGGAAATTCGAGACTAGCCACGTGTGAGGTGCCACGTGCCAAAACACCCCGATCTTCCGGTCCGCTCTTGATAAGAACCCGATGCCCGGACACCTCTTCGAAGGCAACCCTGTGGATGAAGGCACAACACGAAGGGGCACTGACACCCCCGTGCATCATCCGGAAAAACCCGCAGGGTCTACACACAGCTCGACAAGGGGCCTGAGACTCCCGGAACAACTCGAGAGGCAACCAGAATTCTATTCCTCAGACAAGACGAGGCATGACTCTCCTGTCCCAACACTGCAGGGACCATGCAGTCGGAGTCAGAAACGGAGAGGAAGCCTGAGGTGCCTGCCTCCCCTCGAGATGAGGCCCTCTTCCATTGCGCTGAACCCAGCAGAGTCCCGAGAGGCCCTGCCAACTCCACAGCATCCCTCACCTTTCAGAGGCACCCTGGGAAGTTCCATAACGTCCCCTGCAGAAGTCGAGGGAAACGAGGGTTTCCCGCCGCAACCCGAGAAAGAACTCGAGAGTCCTTCTTCAACGCGTCTTGAGGCCCTAGTCGCTTCCCATGACTCGAGAGTGATGACCAGCTCCCCCTCGTCATGTGCATGGAGACCTGACTTCCCTGGCGCTGCACGAGAGGCTCCCTGAGGTCCTCGTCGTGCCTCGTGATAAAACCCCCACGGGCGCCGCAGCCTGAGGAAACCCATGAGACCCCCCGTCATCGCGAGATGAGGGCCTTCTTTTCCTGCCTGGCCTGGAGAGCAATCCCGAGTCCTCTCTCCAAACGGAAGAGGAGGCTCGACACCCTTGAGTGCACTCAGTGGGATCCAAGAGATCCATGTCTCGACTTGAGAGGAAAGCGGAGTCCTTTGCTTCCCCTCCAGGCGAGGCCTGACTCCCCGGGGGAGTCTGGAATGGAAACCCGAGATCCCTGTCTTCCCTTGAGAGGAATATTAGGTCCTGGACACATGCCTCGATGAGGTCTCTTTGGCCCTGTAGTGACTCGAGCAGAACCCCCAGCTTTCCATCGCAACTCGAATTGAAGATTGGGCTTCCCAGGGCCAACCCAAGAGGAAGCCTGAAATCCCCGTCGTTTTCGAGAATCCCGACGCAACTCGAGAAAAACGACGTGGTTCCAACGTCTTCACAGGATGAGGCCGTTGCCTGCTACAGCGTCTCCAAGGAAGTCCCATGTTCAGCCCTGAAGTGCGAAACGGCACCTGACACCCTTCATGCGACCCCCAAAAGTTCCCCGACACGCCGGGTTCCCTCGAAGGGAACACCGAGGGTCCCGGCACCACTTCATCTGAGGCCCATCTCTCCGCCTGATCGCGACAGGAGAGTCGATTCCCCTGCTTTGTGTGGAAGGTGTTCCCGGCCTTCCTGGCGCACCTCAGGATGATGCTGGTCTCACGAGGAAATTCGAGATAAGCCAAGTGGGTGGTGCCACATGCCGAACGACCCCGATGTCCCGGTCCGCTCTTGAAATGAACCCAATGCCTGGACACCTCTTCGAAGGCAACCCTGTGGGGGAAGGCACAACACGAAGGGGCACTGACACCCCCGTGCATCTTCTGGAAACACCCGCAGGTTCCACACACAGCTCGACAAGGGGCCTGAGACCCCCGGAACGACTCGAGAGGTAAGCAGAGTTCCATTACTCAGACAAGACGAGGCCTGACTCTCCTGTCCCAACTCTGCAGGGACCCTGCGGTCGGAGTCCGAAACGGAGAGGAAGCCTGAGGTTCCTGCCTCCCCTCGAGGTGAGGCCCTCTTCTGTTGCGCCAGACCCAGCGGAGTCCCGAGGGGCCCCGCCACCTCCACAGGATCCCTCGCCTCTCAGAGGCACCCTGGGAAGTTCCCTAAGGTCCCCGGCAGAAGGCGAGGGAAATGAGGGTTTCCCGCCGCCCCCCGAGAAAGACCTCGAGAGTCCTTCTTCAACGCGTCTCGAGGCCCTAGTCCCCTCCCGTGACTCGAGAGCCATGACGCGCTCCCCCTCGCCACGCGCATGGAGTCCTGACTACCCTGGCGCTGCACGAGAGGCTCCCTGAGATCCTCGTCGTGCCTCGGGAGAAAACCCCCACGGGCGCCGCAGCTCGAGGAAACCCCTGATACGCCCCCGTCCTCGCGAGCTGAGGGCCTTCTTTTCCTGCATGGCCTGGAGAGCAATCCCGGGTCCTCTCTCCAAACGGAAGAGGAGGCTGGACTCCCTTGAGGCCGCTCAGGGGGCTCCAAGAGACCCGCGTCGCGACTCGAGAGGAGAGCAGAGTCCTTGGCTTCCCCTCGAGACGAGGCCTGACTTCCCGGGGGAGCCTGGAATGCAACCCCGTGATCCCTGCCTTCCCTGGAGAGGAATATTAGGTCCCGGACACACGCCTAGGTGAGGTCTCTTCGGCCCTGCAGTGACTCGAGCGCAACCCCCAGCTTTCCCTCGCAACTCGAGGGAAAGTTTGGGCTTCCCAGGGCCAACCCAAGGGGAAGGCTGAGATCCCCGTCGTAACTCGAGAAAACCCACGTTTTTCCCACCTCTTGGCAAGATGAGGCCCTTGCCCGTGACGGCGTCTCAAGGGAAGTCCCCTGTTCTGCCCTGAAGGGCGAAACGGTCCCTGACAGCCTTCCTGCGACCCCCAAAAGTTCCCCGACATGCCGGGTTCCCTCGAGGGGAACAAAGAGGGTCCCGGCACCGCTTCCTCTGAGCCCCTTCTCCCCTCCGGATCGCGACAGGAGAGTCGATTCCCCTGCGTGGCCTGGAAGGGGTTCCCCGCCTTCCCGGCGCACCTCAGGATGAGGCCGGTCTCACGAGGAAATTCGAGACGAGCCACGTGGGTGGTGCCACATGCCGAACGCCCCCGATTCCCCGGTCCGCTCTTGAGAAGGACCCGAGGCCCGGACCCCTCTTCGAAGGCAAACCTGTGGGTGAAGGCACAACACGAAGGGGCACCGCCACCCCCGTGCATTGTCCGCAAAACCCGCGGGTTCCACGCACAGCTCGACGAGGGGCCTGAGACCCCCTGAGCAACTCGAGAGGCCAGCGGGGTTCCCTTCCTCAGACAAGACGAGGCCTGACTCTCCTGTCCCAACTCTGCAGGGACCCTGCGGTCGGAGTCCGAAACGGAGAGGAAGCCTGAGTTTCCTGCCTCCCCTCGAGGTGAGGCCCTCTTCCGTTGCGCCAGACCCAGCGGAGTCCCTAGAGGCCCCGCCACCTCCACAGGATCCCTCGCCTCTCAGAGGCACCCTGGGAAGTTCCCTAAAGTCCCCGGCAGAAGGCGAGGGAAACGAGGGTTTCCCGCAGCCCCCCGAGAAAGACCTCGAGAGTCCTTCTTCAATGCGTCTCGAGGCCCTTGTCCCCTCCCGTGACTCGAGAGCCATGACGCGCTCCCCCTCGCCACGCGCATGGAGACCTGACTACCCTGGCGCCGCACGAGAGGCTCCCTGAGATCCTCGTCGTGCCTCGGGAGAAAACCCCACGGGCGCCGCAGATCGAGGAAACCCCTGAGACGCCCCCGTCCTCGCGAGCTGAGGGCCTTCTTTTCCTGCATGGCCTGGAGAGCAATCCCGGGTCGTCTCTCCAAACGGAAGAGGAGGCTGGACTCCCTTGAGGCCGCTCAGGGGGCTCCAAGAGACCCGCGTCCCGACTCGAGAGGAGAGCGGAGTCCTTGGCTTCCCCTCGAGACGAGGCCTGACTCCCCGGGGGAGCCTGGAATGCAACCCCGAGATCCCTGCCTTCCCTGGAGAGGAATATTAGGTGCCGGACACACGCCTAGGTGAGGTCTCCTCGGCCCTGCAGTGACTCGAGCGCAACCCCCAGCTTTCCCTCGCAACTCGAGGGGAAGATTGGGCTTCCCAGGGCCAACCCAAGGGGAAGGCTGAGATCCCCGTCGTAACTTGAGAATCCCTCCGCAACTCGAGAAAAACCACGTGGTTCCCACCTCTTGGCAAGATGAGGCCCTTGCCCGCGAAGGCGTCTCAAGGGAAGTCCCCTGTTCCGCCCTGAAGGGCGAAACGGTCCCTGACAGCCTTCCTGCGACCCCCAAAAGTTCCCCGACATGCCGGGTTCCCTCGAGGGGAACAGCGAGGGTCGCGGCACCGCTTCCTCTGAGCCCCTTCTCCCCTCCGGATCGCGACAGGAGAGTCGATTCCGCTGCGTGGTCTGGAAGGGGTTCCCGGCCTTCCCGGCGCACCTCAGGATGAGGCCGGTCTCACGAGGAAATTCGAGACGAGCCACGTGAGTGGTGCCACATGCCGAACGCCCCCGATTCCCCGGTCCGCTCTTGAGAAGGACCCGAAGCCCGGACCCCTCTTCGAAGGCAACCCTGTGGGTGAAGGCACAATACAAAGGGGCACTGCCACCCCCGTGCATCCTCCGCAAAGGCCCGCGGGTTCCACGCACAGCTCGACGAGGGGCCTGAGACCCCTTGAGCAACTCGATAGGCCAGCGGGGTTCCCTTCCTCAGACAAGATGAGGCCTGACTCTCCTGTGCCAACTCTGCAGGGACCCTGAGTTCGGAGTCCGAAACGGCGAGGAAGCCTGAGCTTCCTGCCTTCCCACGAGGTGAGGCCCTCTTCCATTGCGCCAGACCCAGCGGAGTCCCGAGGGGCCCCGCCACCTCCACAGGAACACTCGCCTCTCAGAGGCACCCTGGGAAGTGCCCTAAGGTCCCCGGAAGAAGGCGAGGGAAACGAGGGTTTCCCGCTGCCCCCCGAGAAAGACCTCGAGAGTACTTCTTCAACGCGTCTCGAGGCCGTAGTCCCCTCCTGTGACTCGAGAGCCGTGACCCGCTCCCCCTCGCCACGCGCATGGAGACCTGACTTCCCTGGCGCCGCACGAGAGGCTCCCTGAGATCCTCGTCGTGCCTCGGGAGACAACCCCCACGGGCGCCGCAGCTCGAGGAAACCCCTGAGACACCCCCGTCCTCGCGAACTGAGGGCCTTCTTTTCCTGCATGGCCTGGAGAGCAATCCCGTGTCCTCTCTTCAATCGGAAGAAGAGGCTGGACTCCCTTGAGGCTGCTCAGGGAGCTCCAAGAGACCCGCGTCGCGACTCGAGAGGAGAGCTGAGTCCTTGGCTTCCCCTCGAGACGAGGCCTGACTCCCCGGGGGAGCCTGGAATGCAACCCCGAGATCCCTGCCTTCCCTGGAGAGGAATATTAGGTCCCGGACACACGCCTAGGTGAGGTCTCCTCGGCCCTACAGTGACTCGAGCGCAACCCCCAGCTTTCCCTCGCAACTCGAGGGGAAGATTGGGCTTCCCAGGGCCAACCCAAGGGGAAGGCTGAGATCCCCGTCGTAACTCGAGAATCCCTCCGCAACTCGAGAAAAACCACGTGGTTCCCACCTCTTGGCAAGATGAGGCCCTTGCCCGCGAAGGCGTCTCAAGGGAAGTCCCCTGTTCCGCCCTGAAGGGCGAAACGGTCCCTGACAGCCTTCCTGCGACCCCCAAAAGTTACCCGACATGCCGGGTTCCCTCAAGGGGAACACCGAGGGTCCCGGCACCGCTTCCTCTGAGCCCCTTCTCCCCTCCGCATCGCGACAGGAGAGTCGATTCCGCTGCGTGGTCTGGAAGGGGTTCCCGGCCTTCCCGGCGCACCTCAGGATGAGGCCGGTCTCATGAGGAAATTCGAGAAGAGCCACGTGAGTGGTGCCACATGCCGAACGCCCCCGATTCCCCGGTCCTCTCTTGAGAAGGACCCGAGGCCCGGACCCCTCTTCGAAGGCAACCCTGTGGGTGAAGGCACAATAAAAAGGGGCACTGCCACCCCCGTGCATCCTCCGCAAAGGCCCGCGGGTTCCACGCACAGCTCGACTAGGGGCCTGAGACCCCTTGAGCAACTCGATAGGCCAGCGGGGTTCTCTTCCTCAGAGAAGACGAGGCCTGAATCTCCTGTCCCAACTCTGCAGGGACCCTGCGGTCGGAGTCCGAAACGGAGAGGAAGCCTGAGTTTCCTGCCTCCCCTCGAGGTGAGGCCCTCTTCCGTTGCGCCAGACCCAGCGGAGTCCCGAGGGGCCCCGCCACCTCCACAGGATCCCTCGCCTCTCAGAGGCACCCTGGGAAGTTCCCTAAGGTCCCCGGCAGAAGGCGAGGGAAACGAGGGTTTCCCGCCGCCCCTCAAGAAAGACCTCGAGAGTCCTTCTTCAATGCGTCTCGAGGCCCTTGTCCCCTCCCGTGACTCGAGAGCCATGACGCGCTCCCCCTCGCCACGCGCATGGAGACCTGACTACCCTGGCGCCGCACGAGAGGCTCCCTGAGATCCTCGTCGTGCCTCGGGAGAAAACCCCACGGGCGCCGCAGATCGAGGAAACCCCTGAGACGCCCCCGTCCTCGCGAGCTGAGGGCCTTCTTTTCCTGCATGGCCTGGAGAGCAATCCCGGGTCCTCTCTCCAAACGGAAGAGGAGGCTGGACTCCCTTGAGGCCGCTCAGGGGGCTCCAAGAGACCCGCGTCGCGACTCGAGAGGAGAGCTGAGTACTTGGCTTCCCCTCGAGACGAGGCCTGACTCCCCGGGGGAGCCTGGAATGCAACCCCGAGATCCCTGCCTTCCCTGGAGAGGAATATTAGGTCCCGGACACACGCCTAGGTGAGGTCTCTTCGGCCCTGCAGTGACTCGAGCGCAACCCCCAGCTTTCCCTCGCAACTCGAGGGGAAGATTGGGCTTCCCAGGGCCAACCCAAGGGGAAGGCTGAGATCCCCGTCGTAACTCGAGAATCCCTCCGCAACTCGAGAAAAACCACGTGGTTCCCACCTCTTGGCAAGATAAGGCCCTTGCCCGCCACGGTGTCTCAAGGGAAGTCCCCTGTTCCGCCCTGAAGGGCGAAACGGTCCCTGACAGCCTTCCTGCGACCCCCAAAAGTTCCCCGACACGCCGGGTTCCCTCGAGGGGAACACCGAGGGTCCCGGCACCGCTTCCTCTGAGCCCCTTCTCCCCTCCGGATCGCGACGGGATAGTCGATTCCCCTGCGTGGTCTGGAAGGGGTTCCCGGCCTTCCTGGCGCACCTCAGGATGAGGCCGGTCTCACGAGGAAATTCGAGACGAGCCACGTGGGTGGTGCCACATGCCGAGCGACCCTGATGTCCCGGTCCACTCTTGAGAAGAACCCGATGCCCGCACCCCTCTTCGAAGGCAACCCTGTGGGTGAAGGCACAACACGAAGATACACTGACTCCACCGTGCATCGTCCGGAAACACCCGCGGGTTCCAGACACAGCTCGACGAGGGGCCTGAGACCCCCTGAGCAACTCGAGAGGCAAGCGGAGTTCCCTTCCTCAGACAAGACGAGGCCTGACTCTCCTGTCCCAACTCTGCAGGGACCCTGAGGTCGGAGGGCCGGAGTCCGAAACAGAGAGGAAGCCTGAGGTTCCTGCCTCCCCTCGAGATGAGGCCCTCTTCCAGTGCGCCAAACCCAGCCGAGTCCTGAGAGGCCCCGCCAACTCCACAGCATCCCTCACCTCTCAGAAGCACCCTGGGAAGTTCCCTCAGGTCTCCGGCAGAAGTCGAGGGAAACGAGGGTTTCCCGCCGCCACCCGAGAAAGACCTCGAGAGTCCTTCTTCAACGTGTCTTGAGGCCCTAGTCCCCTCCCTGGACTAGAGAGGAAAGACGCGCTCCCCCTCGCCTCGCCCATGGAGACCTGACTTCCCTGGCGCCACCCAAGAGGCTCCCTGTCCTCCCCGTCCTACCTCATGAAAACCCCACACTGGCACCGCCGCTCGAGAAAACTCATGAGACGCCCCCGTCATCGTAAGATGAGGGCCTTCTTTTCCTACATGACCTAGAGAGCAATCCCGAGTCCACTCTCCAAACTCCACTGGAGGCCTGTCTCCCTTTAGGCCACTCAGTAGCCTCCAAGAGATACACGTCGCTACTCTAGAGGAGAGCGGAGTCCGTTGCTTCCCCTTGAGCCGAGGCCTGACTTCTTGGGTGAGTCTGGAATGGGATCCCGAGATCCGTGTCGCCCCTGTAGAGGAAAACTCGGTCCTGGACACAAGCCTAAATGAGGTCTTTTTTGTCCTGCATTGACTCAAGTGCAATCCCCAGCTCTCCCTCGCAACTCGAATGGATGATTGGACTTCCCTGGGCCAACACAAGAGGAAGACTGTATTCCCCGTTGTAATTCGAGAATCCCACGGCAACTGGGGAAAAACAACGTGGTTCCTCCGTCATCGAAATATGAGGCCCTGTCAGCTATAGCGTCTCCAGGGAAGTTCCATGTTCCGTCTTGAAGTGTGAAACGGTACTTGGCACCCTTGATGCGACCCCCAAATTTCCCTGACACCCCGGTCTCACTCGAGGAGAACATGGAGGTTCCCAGCACCACTTCAACTGAGCCTTTCTCCCCTCCTGATGGCGACAGGAGGGTGGATTCCCCTGCTTTTCTGGAAGGGGTTCCCAGACTTCCCGGCGAACCTTAGGATGAGGCCAGTCTCAGGAGGGAATTCGAGACGTAGCCTCGTGTGTTCTGCCACATGCCGAAAGACCCCGATTTCCTGGTCCGCTATTGATAAGATCCCGATGCCCGGTCACCTCTTCGAAGGGAACCCTGTGGATGAAGGCACAACACGAAGGGGCACTGACACCCCTGTGCATCGTCCCCCAAAACCGCAGGTTCCACATACAACTCGACAGGTGGCCTGTCATCCCGTGAACAACTCGAGAGGCAAGCGGAGTTCCATTACTCCACACAAGACGAGGTCTGACTCTCCTGTCCCAACTCTGCAGGGACCCTGCTATCCGAGTCAGAAATGGAGAGGAACCCTGACGTTACTGCCTCAATCCGAGATTAGGTCCTCTTCAATTGCACCAGTCCCTGTGAAGTCCCGAGAAGCCCCTCTCAACTCCACAGTATCCCTGACTTCTCAGAGGAACCCCGCAAAGCTCCCTGAGGTTATGGGAACCCAGGGTTTCCTGCCACACCCCGAGAAAGACCTCGAGAGTTCTTCTTCGAAGCGTCTTGAGGCTTGATTCCCCTACCATGACTTGAGAGCAATGAGGCGCTCCCCCTCGCCACGTCCATGGAGACCTGACTTCCGTGGCACCACAGGAGTCTCCCTGAGCTCCCCGTCCTATCTCGTGAGAAACCCCAACCAGGCACTGCACCTTGAGAAAACCCACGAGACGCCCCCGTCATTGCGAGATGAGGGCCTTCTTTTCCTGCATGGCCTAGAGAGCAATCCCGAGTCCTCTCTCCAAACTCCACAGGAGGCTTAACTCCATTTAGGCCACTCTTGGGCTCCAAGGGATACCCGTCGCGACTCGAGAGGAGAGCGGAGTCCATTCATTCCCTTCGAGACGAGGCCTGACTCCCCGGGTGAGTCTGGAATGCAACCCCGAGATCCCTGTCGCCCCTGGAGAGAAAAACTCGGTCCTGGACACAAACCTAGATGAGCTCTATTTTGCCCTGCAGTGACTCGAGAGCAATCTCCAGCTCTCACTTGCAACTCGAATGGAAGATTGGACTTCCCTGGGCCAACACAAGAGGAAACCTGTATTCCCCGTCGTAACTCAAGAATCCTGCCGCAACTCGAGAAAAAACACGTGGGTCCCCCGTCAGCGCTAGTTGAGGCCCTAGCCCACTACAGCGTCTCAAGAGAAGTCCCAGGTTCCGTCTTGAAGTGCGAAACGGTACTTGGCACCCTTGATGCAACCCGAAAAGTTACCCAACTTACCAGTTTCACTCAAGGGGAGCACCGAGGTTCCCGGCACTACTTCATCTGAGCCCTTTCTCTCCTCCTGATCCCGAAAGGAGGGTCGATTCCCCTGCTTTGTCTGGAAAGGGTTCCCGGACTTTCCTGCGCACCTCAGGATGAGGCCGATCTCACGAGGAAATTCGAGACGTAGCCTCGTGGGTGGTGCAACATGCTGAAAGACCCCGATTTCCCGGTCCGCACTTGAGGAGAACCCGATGCCCGGACACCTCTTCGAAGGCAACCCTGTGGATGAAGGCACAACAGGAAGGAGCACTGACGCCCCCGTGCATCTCCGAAAAACCCGCAGGTTCCACACACATCACGAAAAGTGGTGTCATCCTTGAACAACTTGAGATGTAAGCGGAGTTCCATTCCTCCGCAGAACACGAGACCTGACACTCCTGAGCAAACTCAGCAGGGACCCTGCGATCTGAGTCAGATCCGGCTCCAGGAAGTCAGGAGCAGAACCCTGAGGTTCCTGCCTCAACTCGAGATGAGGCCCTCTTCCATTGCACCAAATCCAGAGAAGTCCTGAGAGGCCTCTCCCAAATCCACAGTATCCCTGACTTCTCAGAGGCACCCTGAGAAGCTCCCTGAGGTCACCGGCACAAGTCAAGGGAACCCAGGGTTTCCTGCCGCAACCCTAGAAAGATATCAAGAGTCCTTTTTCAACCCGTCATGAGGCCCGATTCCCCTACCCTGACTGGAGAGCAATGACGCGCTCCCCCTTGCCCCACCCATGGAGACCTGACTTCCCTGTTGCCACACGAGAGGCTACCTGAACTCCCCGTCGTACCTCGTGAGAAACCCCACATTGGCGCCACAGCTCGAGAAAACCCACGAGACGCCCCCGTCATCTCGAGATGTGGGCCTTCTTTTCCTGCATGGCCTGGAGAGCAATCCCGAGTCCTCTCTCCAAACTGAAGAGGAGGGTTGACTCCCTTTAGACCACTCAGTGGGCTCCAAGAGATACGCGTCGCAACTCGAGAGGAGAGCCGAGTCCTTTGCTTCCCCTCGAGACGAGGCCTAACTCCCCGGGTGAGTCTGTAATGCAAACCCGAGATCCCTGTCGCCCTTGGAGAGGATCATTGGGTCCTGAACACAAGGCTAGATGAGGTCGCTTCTGCCCTGCAGTAACTCGAGAGCACTCCTCAGCTTTCCCTCGCAACCCGAATGGAAGATGGACCTCCCTGGGCCAACACAAGAGGAAGCCTGAATTCCCAGTAGTAATTCGAGAATTCCGCCTCAACTCGAGAAAAACCACGTGATTCCCCCGTCATTGCAAGATGAGGCCCTTGACCGCTCCAGCGTCTCAAGAGTAGTCCCACGTTCTGTCTTCAAGTGCGAAATGATATTTGGCACCCTTAATGCTACCCCAAAAGTTCCCCGACATACGGGTCACACTCGAGGGGAACACCGAGGTTCCTGGCACCACTTCATCTGAGCCCCTTCTCCCCTCCTGATCGCGAAAGGAGGGTCGATTCCCCTGCTTTGTCTGCAAGGGGTTCTCGACCTTCTCCGCACACCTCAGATGAGGCTGTCTCACGAGGAAATTCGAGACGTAGCCTCGATGGTGGTGCCACATGCCGAAAGATCGCGATTTCCCGATCCGCTCTTGATAAGAACGCGATGCCCAGACACCTATTCGAAGATAGTGTGGATGAAGGCACAACACGAAGGGGCACTGACACCCCCGTGCATCGTCCGGAAAAGACCGCAGGTTACTCATACAGCTAAACAAGTGCCTGTCACCCAGTGAACAACTCGAGAGGCAAGCGGAGGTCCATTCCTGAACACAAGACGAGGCCTGACTCATATCTCCCAACTATGCAGGGGGCTGCGATCGGTATCAGAAATGGAGAGGAACCCTGAGGTTCCTGCCTCCCCTCGAGATGAGGCCCCCTTCCATTTCACCAAACCCAGTGGAGTCCCGAGAGGTCTTTCCCAACTCCACAGTATCCCTGACTTCTCAGAGGCACCCGAAGAATCTCCCTGAGGTCACCGGCACAAGTCGAGGGAACCCAGGTATTCTTGCCAAGACCCGAGAGAGATCTTGAGAGTCCTTCTTCAACGCGTCTAGAGGCCTGATTCCCCTACCATGACTCGAGAGCAATGACGCGCTCCCCCTCGCCACACGCATCGAGACCTAACTTCCCTGGTGCCACACAAGAGGCTCCCTGAGCTCCCCGTCGTACCTCCTGAGAAACCAACACAGGCGCTGCAGCTCGGTAAAACCACCGAGACCCCCCCATCATCATGAAATGAGGGCCTTCTTTTCCTGCATGTAATGGAGTGCAATCCCGAGTCCTCTCTCCAAACTCCAGAGGAGGCTTGACTCCCTTTAGTCCACTCAGTGGGCTCCAAGAAATACCCGTCGCGACTCGAGAAGAGAGAGAAGTCCTTTGTTTCCCCTCAAGACGACGCCTGACTCCCGGGTGAGTCTTGAATGCAACCCCAAGATCCCATTCATCCCTTGAGAGGAACATTAGGCCCTAGACACAAGCCTGGATGAGGTCTCTTTTGCCCTGCAGTGACTCGAGCGCAACCCCCAGCTCTCCCTCGCAACTCGAATGGAAGATTAGGCTTCCCTGGGCCAACACAAGAGGAAGCCAGAAATCCCCTTCGTAACTCGAGAATCCCGCCGCAACTCGAGATAAAACACATGTTTCCAACGTCATCCCAAGATGAGGCCCTTGCTGCTATGGCGTCTCAAGAAAAGAACCACGTTCCGTCTTGAAGTGCGAAACGGTACTTTGCACCCTTGATGCGACACCAAATGTTCCCGGACACGCTGGTCTCACTCGACAGGAACACCGAGGTTCCCGCACCAATTCATCTGAGCACCTTCTCCCCTCCTGTTCGAGACAGGAGGGTCTATTCCCCTGCTTTGTTTGGAAGGGGTTCCCCACATTCCTGGCGCACCTCAGGATGAGGCCGGTCTCACGAGGAAATTCGAGACGTAGCGTCGTGGGTGGTGTCACATGCTGAAATACCCTGATTTCCTGGCCCACTCTTGAGAAGAACCCGATGCCCGGACACCTCTTCGAAGGCAACCCTGTGGGCGAACGCACAAAACGAAGGGTCACTGACACTCCCGTGCATCATTCGGTAAAAGCCGCAGGTTCCACACACAGCTCGACAAGAGGCCTGTCATCCCATGAACAACTCGAGAGGCAAGCAGAGTTCCATTCCTCCACTCAAGACGAGGCCTGACTCTCCAGTTCCAACTCTGAAGGGACCCTGTGATCTGAGTCCGAAATGGAGAGGAACCCTGAGGTTCCTGACTCCACTCGAGATGAGGCCCTCTTCCATTACACCAAAAACAGTGGAGGCCCGAGAGGCCCCCCCCAAATCCACAGTATCTCGACTTCTCAGAGGCACTCTTAGAAGCTCCCTGAGGTCACCGGCACAAGTCGAGGGAACACAGGGTTTCCTGACGCAACCCGAGAAAGACCTCGAAAATCCTCCTTCACGCGTCTTGAATCCCGATTCCCCTACCATGACTCGAGAGCAATGACGCGTTCCCCCTCGCCACTCGCATGGAGACTTGACTTCCCTGGCGCCACACGAGAGGCTCCCTGAGCTCCCCGTCATACCTCGTGAGAAATCCCACACTGGCTCCCCAGCTCGAGAAAACCCACAAGACGCCTCCGTCATCGCGAGATGAAGGTCTTCTTTCCCTGCATGGCCTGGAGAGCAATCTCGAGGCCTCTCTTCAAACTCCACAGGAGGCCTGACTCCCTTTAGGCCACTCTGTGGGCTCCAAGAGATACCCGTTAGGACTCGAGAGGAGAGCAGAATTCTTTGCTTCCCCTATATACCAGGCCTGACTCCTCAGGTGAGTCTGGAATGCAACCCCGAGATCCCTGTCGACCCTGGAGAGGAACAGTAGGTCCTAGACACAAGCATAGATGAGGTCTCATTTGCCCTGAAGTGACTCGAGAGCAATCCCCTGCTCTCCCTCGCACCTCGAATGGAAGAATGGACTTCCCTGGCACAACACAAGAGGAAGCCTGAATTCCCCGTCATAATTCGAAAATCCCGCCGCAACTCGAGAAAAACCACGTGGTTCCCCCGTCATCGCAAGATGAGGCCCTTGCCAGCTACAGCATCTCAGGAGAAGCCCCACGTTCCATCTTGAAGTTTAAAATGATAATTGGCAACCTTGATGTTACCACAAAAGTTCCCCGACACCCTGGTCTCACTCGAGGGGAACACCAAGGTTTGGTGCACCGCTTGTTCTGAGTCCCTTATCCCCTCCTGATCGCGACGGGAGGGTCGATTACCCTGCTTTGTCTGGAAGGGGTTCCGGACCTTCCCGGCACACCTCAGGATGAGGCAGGTCTCACTAGGAAATTCGAGACGTAGCCTTGTGGTTGGTGCCACATGCCGAAAGACCCCAATTTCCCTGTCTGCTCTTGATAAGAACCCAATGCTAGGACACCTCTTCGAAGGCAATCCTGTGGATGAAGGCACAAAACGAAGGGGTCTGACACCCTCGTGCATCGTTGGAAAACCCCGCAAGTTCCACATACAGATCGACAAGTGGCCTGTCACCCCGTGAACAACTCGAGAGGCAAGAGGAGTTCAATTCCTCCACACAAGACGAGGCCTGACTCTCCTGTCCCAACTCTGCATGGACACTGAGATCCGATTCAGAAATGGAGAAGAACCATGAGGTTCCTGCCTCAACTCGAGATAAGGCCCTCTTCTACTGCACCAAATCCAGTGGAGTTCGGAGCGGCCCCTCCCAACTGCACAGTATACCTGACTTCTCAGAGGCACCCTGAGAAGCTCCCTGAGGTCACGGGCATAAGTCAAGGGAACCCAGGGTTTCCTGCCATAACCTGAGAAAAACCTCGAGAGTCCTTCTTCACGCGTCTTGAGGCCCGATTCCCCTACCATGACTGGAGAAAAATGACGCGCTCCCCCTCGCCACGTGCATGAAAATCTGACTTCCCCGGCACCACATGAGAGGCTCCCTGAGCTCCCCATCGTACCTCGTGAGAAACCCCACACTGGCGCCGCAGCTCGAGAAAACCCACGAGACGCCCCTGTCATGGTGAAATGAGGGCCTTCTTTCTTGCATGACCTGAAGAGCAATCCCGAATCCTCTCTCCAAACTCCAAAGGAGGCTTGACTCCCTTTAGGTCACTCAGTGGGCTCCAAGAGATAGCCGTCGATACTCAGGAGGAGAGCGGTGTCCTTTGCTTCCCCTCGAGATGAGGCCTGACTACGAGGGTGAGTCCTGAATGCAACCCTGGATCCCTGTCGCCCCTGGAGAGGAACCTTAGGTCCTGGACAAAAACCTAGATGAGGTCTCTTTGGCCCTGCAGTGACTCAAGCGCAACCCCTAGCTTTCCCTTGCAACTCGAATGGAAGATTGGCCTTTCTGGGCCAACACAAGAGGAAGCCTGAATTTCCAGTCGTAATGCGAGAAACCCGCCGCAACTTGAGAAAAATCATGTGGTTCCCCGTATTGCAAGATGAGGCCCTTGCCCCCTACAGCGTCTCAAGAGAAGTCTCACATTCCGTCTTGAAGTGCAAAACAGTACTTGGCACCCTTGATGTGACCCCAAAAGTTCCCCTATATACCGATCTCACTAGAGGGGACACTGAAGTTCCCGGCACCACTTCATCTGAGGCCTTTCTCCTCTCCTGATCGCGATAGGAGGGTCGATTCCACTGCTTTGTCTCGAAGGGGTTCCCGAACTTCCCGGCGCACCTCAGGATGAGGCCGGTCTCACGAGGAAATTCGAGACGTAGCCTCGAGGGCCATACTACATGCCGAAAGACCCCGATTCCATGGTCCACTTTTGATCAAAACCAGACTCCTGGACACCTCTTCGAAGGCAAGCCTGTGGATGAAGGCACAACACGAAGGGGCACTGACCCCGTCATGCATCTGACGGAAAAAACCGAAGGTTCCACTCACAGCTCGACAAATGGTCTGTTATCCTGTGAACAACTCGAGAGGCAAGCGGAGTTCCATTCCTCCACACAAGACGAGGCCTGACTCTCCTGTCCCAACTCTTCAGGGACCCTGTGGTCGGAGTTTGAAATGGAGAGGAACCCTTAGGTTCCTGCCTCAACTCGAGATGAGAACCTTTGCCATTGCACCAAACCCAGTGGAGTTCCGAGAGCCCCTCCCAAGTCCACAGTATGCCTGACTTCTCAGAGGCACCCTGAGAAGCTCCCTGAGGTCACCGGTACAAGTCGAGGGAACCCAGGGTTTCTGCCGCAACCTGAGAAAGACCTCGAGACTCCTTCTTCAACGCGTCTTGAGTCCCGATTTCCCTACCATGACTCGAGAGCATTTATGGGCTCCCCCTCGTCACATGCATAGAGACCTGACTTTCCTGGTGCCACACGAGAGGCTCCCTGAGCTCCCTGTCGTACCTCGTGAGAAAACTCATACTTGCGCCCCAACTCGAGAAAACCCACAAGACGCCCCTGTCATTGCGAGCTGAGGGCCTTCTCTTCCTGCATGGCCTGGAGAGCAATCCCGAGACCTCTCTCCAACTCCACAGGAGGCTTTACTCCGAGTAGGCCACTCAGTGGGCTCCAAGACATACCCGACGCGACTCGAGAGGAGAGTGGAGTCCTTTGCTTTCCTTCGAGAAGAGGCCTGACTCCTCGTGTGAGTCTGGAATGCAACTCCGAGATCCCTGTCACCCCTGGAGAGGCAAATTAAGTCCTGGGCACAAGCCTAGATGAAGTATATTTTGCCCTGCAGTGACTCGAGAGAAATCCCAGCTCTCCCTCAAAACTCGAATGGAAGATTGGACTTCCCTGGACCAACACAAGAGGAATCCTGAATTCCCCGTTGTAACGCGAGAATCCTGCCGCAACTCGAAAGAAACCACGTAGGTCCCCCGTCATCTCAAGATGAAGCCCTTTCACGTTAGAGCGTCTCAAGAAAAGTCCCACGTTCATGTTGAAGTTTGAAACATTACTTGGCACCCTTCATCAGACTCCAAAAGTTCCCTGACATACCGATCTCACTCGAGGGGAACCCCGAGGTTCCCAGCACCACTTCATCTGAGCCCCTTCTCCCCTCCTGATCGCGACAGGAGGGTCGATTAACCTGCTTTGTCTGGAAGGCTTTCTCGACCTTCCCAGCGCACCTCAGGATGAGCCCAGTCTCAAGAGGAAATTCGAGAGGTAGCCCCGTGTGTGGTGCCACATGCCGAAAGACCCCGATTCTCTGGTCCTCTCTTCATAAGAACCCATGCCCGGACACCTCTTCGAAGGCAACCCTGTGGATGAAGTCACAACACGAAGGGGCATTGACAACCCAGTGCATCATCCGGAAAAACCCACAGGTTCCACATACATTTCGACAAGTGGCCTGTCGCCTCGTGAACAACTTGGGAGGCAAGCAGAGTTCCATTCCTCCACACAGCATGAGCCCTGAGTCTCCTGTCCCAACTCGGCAGGGACCCTGCAATCGGTGTCTCAAATGGAGAGAAACAGTAAGGTTCCTGCATCAACTCTAAATGAGGCCCTCTTCCATTGCACCAAACCCAGTGGAGTCCCGAGAGGCCCCTCCCAACTCCACAGTATCCCTGACTTCTCAGAGGCAACCTGAGTAGCTCTCTGAGGTCACCGGCAGAAGTCGAGGGAACCCAGCATTTCCTGCCACAACCCCAGAAAGACCTCGAAAGATCTTCTTCAAAGCGTCTTGAGGCCGGATTCCCCTAACATGACTCGAGAGCAATTACCCGCTCCCCCTCACCACGGGCATGGAGACCTGACTTCCCTGGCGCTGCACGAGAGGCCCCCTGAGCTCTCCATCGTACCTCGTGAGAAACACAACGTGGCGCCCCAGCTGGATTAAACCCACGAGACATCCACGTCATCTCGAGATGTGGGCTTTCTTTTACTGCATACCCTGGAGAGCAATCCGGAGTCCTCTCTCCAAACTCCACAGGAGGCTTGACTCCCTGGAGGCCACTCAGTGGGCTCCAAGAGATACCTATCGCGACCCAGGAGGATATCAGAATCCTTTGCTTCCCCTCGAGCCTAGGCCTGACTCACTGGGTGAGTCTGGAATGCGTCCCCGTGATCCCTATCGCCCCTGGAGAGGAACATTAGGTCCTGGACACAAGCCTAGATGAGGTCTATTTTGACCTGCCGTGACTCGAGAGCAATTCCCACCCAGCTCTCCCTGGCAACTCGAATGGAAGAATGGACTTCCCTGGGCCAACACAAGAGGAAGCCTGAATTCCCCGTCGTAAGTCAACAATCCCATCGCAACTCGAGAAAAACCACGTGGTTTCCCCTTCATCACAAGATGAGGCCCTTGCCCGCCACAGCGTCTCAAGAGAAGTCCCACGTTTCGTCTTGAAGTTTGAATCAGTATTTGGCAAACTTCATGCGACCCCAAAAGTTCCCTGACATACCGGTCTCACTCGAGGGGAACACCGAGGTTCCCAGCACCACTTCATCTGAGCCCCTTCTCCCCTCCTGATCGCGACAGTAGGGTCGATTAACCTGCTTTGTCTGGAAGGCTTTCCCGACCTTCCAGGGGCACCTCAGCATGAGGCCCGTCTCACGAGGAAATTCGAGACGTAGCCTCGTGTGTGGTGCCGCATTCCAAAAGACCCCGATTTCCCGGTCCGCTCTTGATAAGAACCTGATGCCCGAGCACACCACTTCGAAGGCAAACCTGTGGATGAAAGCACATCACGAAGGGGCACTGACAGCCCCGTGCATTGTCTGGAAAAAACCGCAGGTTCCACACACAGCTCGACAAGAGGCCTGTCACTCCTTGAACAACTCGAGAGGCAAGTGGAGTTCCATTCCTCCACACAAGACGAGGCCTGACTCTCCTGTCCCAACTCTGCAGGGACCCTGCGATCTGAGTCAGAAATGGAGAGGAACCCTGAGGTTCCTTCCTGATCTCGAGATTAGGCCCTCTTCCATTGCAGCAAAACCAGTGGAGTCCCGAGAGGCCTGTCCCAGCTCCATAGTATCCCTGACTTCTCAGAGGCACCATGAGAAGCTACCTGAGGTCACAGGCACAAGTCGAGGGAACCCAGGGTTTCCTGCTGCAACCTGAGAAAGACCTCGAGCATCCTTTTTCATTGCGTTGAGCCCTGATTCCACTACCATGACTCGAGAGCAATGACATGTGCCCCCTCGCCACTCGTATGGAGACTTGACTTCCCTGACACCACACGAGAGGCTCCCTGAGCTCCCGGTCGTACCTTGTGAGAAACCCCACACTGGCACCGCAGCTCCAGAAAAACCACGAGACTCCCCCGACATCACGAGATGAGGGCCTTCTTTTCCTGCATGGCCTGGAGAGCAATCCCGCGTGCTCTCTCCAAACTCCACAAGAGAGGAGCCAAGATTGCTGAGGAGTAGGACGGGGAGAACTCTTTCCCCCCCAAACAATTTCATCAAAAGAGCATTTAAACGTCGAGTAAATTCCACAATACAACTTATGAATGCTGCCAGAGGACATCAGGCACCCAGAAAAGCAACCCAACACTTGGAAAGTAGGTAGGAAAAAGTATAAAAGACAAAAAAAGAGACAAAAGAGGGAGAAAGGGATTTACGTCCCGGGAAGATAGTCTTAAAAAGAGAAAAGTTTCCAAACACCAGGAAAGCTTTTCACCGCCAAATCTTTGCCAAGCTTTGGAAGCGCAAAGGGCAACATAAGGGGGATAAAAATAAATAAACAATTAAAACTCGCAGATTGCAAGCCCTACGGTAACTCCCCCAGCCGCGAAGCAGTGCAGACGCCTGCTCACACCATTAGCAAGCAGGGGCTGGGCAGGGAGGTGCGGCGCGGGCTGCATCGCTTAGAGTAAGAATCTGGCCTGAATACCCTGAGCGCTATCTGAACGAAATAACTTGGGCTAGCAAACCAGACTCTGGGATATCTACCATGCAAAAAGCCAGCCCTAACCTAAGACACTGCCAGGCCTGCACACGGAAAAAAGGACTGAACAGAGATAGCCGGCTGCAGACCTTCCCCCTCTGGTGACAGGCAGCCAGAGCCGGAAGGGGGCAATCGCAGCCCCAGAGAGACATTATCTATAAAACTGTAAGCAGGCTTCTTTGCTAACTAAAACTTCTTGGGGATCTGGACGGTCAACATCTGCCTGAGAAGGTGCGCCGGTTTTACACCCAGATAACCGAGTGGCGGGGAGGCGATAAGTCACAACATTGGTGCACGCCAAACACCTCATCACCTGAGCTGCTCGGACCTGGGAAGAGCACAAAACGCAGGCCCAACCGAGTCTGTGCCTCTGAGGACTACCCGAGTGCCTGAACCTGAGCGGCTTGGACCTGGGAGGTGCATGCAGCCCAGGGCCAGCCTCGGATTGTTCCCGGTGGAACAACCTAGAGCCCGAGCAGTGTGGGCAGGGAGGCTACACGCACCGTGAGCGGGGGCAGACCCAGTGTGGCTGAGGCACTGCGACCGCACGCCAGTGTTATTTGTTTGCAGCATCCCTCCCTCCCTCCCCACAGCGCAACTGAACAAGTGAGCCTAAAAAAAAAAAGTGTCCTCCACCGTCCCCTTTGTGTCAGGGCGTAAACCAGACACTGAAGAGACCAGCAAACAAAAGAAGCTATAACAGAGGGAAACGCCTTGGAAGCTACAGGCAATAGATTAAAACGCTGTGGTTACTAGGACTACATAGGAAGGCGCCTATAGATCTTGAGAAATATAAGTCGGACCAAGGAACTAGCCAAAAATGAACTGAACCCACGATACTCACAACAAAACCAGAAAAAGTCCTAGATATATTTTTATGATCATTCTTTCTTTTTTTTAATTTTTTTAATTTTAAGTCCTCTATTGTTCCTTTAATTTTCACTTTTATAACCTATTACTTTGCAAAAAAAAGACCCTATTTTTTTCTTCTTCAGCAAACTTCATATATATATATATATATATATATATAAAATAATTATTTGACCTTGTCTTTTTTTTTTTTTTCTTCTTTTCTTTAACATTGTATTTTTGAAATTCCAAACTCTACCCTAGATTTTTAATTTATGCTTTTTGGTATTTGATATCAATTTTGTACCTGTAGTTTCTTTATAATTTTTGCGACATTGCTTGTTTTTGTTTGTTTGTTTTCTCTTTAGTTTTCTTCTTCCTTTTTTTTAACATTGTATTTTTGAAATTCCAAACTCTACTCTAGATTTTTAGTTTTTGCTTTTTGATATTAGTTATCAATTTTGTACCTGTATTTTCTTGATAATTTTAGCGAGCTTGTTTGTTTTCCTTTGTTCGTTTTTTCTCTCTTTCTTTTCCTGCTTCTTTTCTTTAACATCGTATTTTTGAAATTCCAAACTCTACTCTAGATTTTTAATTTTTGCTTTTATGTATTTGTTACCAATTTTGTACCTTTAAGAACCCAATCTTCAGTGCCCATTTTTCACTAGGGAGCGAGATTACTGGCTTGACTGCTCTCTCTCCCTTTGGACTCTCCTTTTTCTCCACCAGGTCGCCTGTGTCTCCTCCCTAACCCCTCTCTACTCTACCCAACTCTGTGAATTTCTGTGTATTCCAGACGGTGGAGAACACTTAGGGAACTGATTACTGGCTGGATCTGTCTCCCTCCTCTTCATTCCCCCCTTTTATCCTTCTGGCCACCTCTGTCTCCTTCCTCCTTCTTCTCATCTCTGTATAACTCTGTGAACATCTCTGAGCGGTCCAGTTGTGGAGTGCACATAAGGAAGTGACTACTGGCCAGCCCACTCTCTCCACTATTGATTCCACCTGATCTCATTTGGGTCACCTCTAACTCCCTCCTCCCTCTTCTCTTCTCCATGTAACGCTGTGAACCTTTCTGAGTGGCCCTCACAGTAGAGAAACTTTTCTTCTTTAACGTAGATGTTTTATCAATGGTGCTGTATAGAAGGAGAAGTTTTGAAACTACTGTAAAAGTAAGACAGATAACTGGAAGCAGGAGGCTTAAGTCCAAACCCTGACTCCAGGGAACTCCTGACTCCAAGGAACATTAATTGACAGGAGCTCATCAAATGCCTCCATACCGACACTGAAACCAAGCACCACACAAGGGCCAACAAGTTCCATGGCAAGACATACCAAGCAAATTCTCCAGCAACAAAGGAACACAGCCCTGAGCTTCAAGATACAGGCTGCCCAAAGTCACCCCCAAACCACAGACATCTCATAACTAATTACTGGACACTTCATTGCACTCCAGAGAGAAGAAATACAGCTCCACCCACCAGAGCACGGACACAAGCTCCCCTAACCAGGAAACCTTGACAAGACACCTGTACAAACCCACACACAGCGAGGAAATGCCAGAGTAAAGAACTCCACAAACTGCCAGAATACAGAAAGGACACCCCAAACTCAGCAATTTAAACAAGATGAGACAGAGGAATACCCAGCAGATAAAGGAACAGGATAAATGCCCACCAAACCAAACAAAAGAGGAAGAGATAGGGAATCTACCTGATAAAGAATTCCGAATAAGGATAGTGAAATGGATCTAAAATCTTGAAATTAAAATGGAATCACAGATAAATAGCCTGGAGACAAGGATTGAGAAGATGCAAGAAAGGTTTAACAAGGACCTAGAAGAAATAAAAAAAGAGTCAATATATAATGAATAATGCAATAAATGAAATTAAAAACACTCTGGAGGCAACAAATAGTAGAATAACAGAGGCAGAAGATAGGATTAATGAATTCGAAGATACAATGGTAGAAATAAATGAATCAGAGAGGATAAATGAAAAACGAATTAAAAGAAATGAGCACAATCTCAGAGACCTCCAGGACAATATTAAACGCTACAACATTCGAATCATAGGGGTCCCAGAAGAAGAAGACAAAAAGAAAGACCGTGAGAAAATACTTGAGGAGATAATAGTTGAAAACTTCCCTAAAATGGGGAAGGAAATAATCAGTCAAGTCCAAGAAACCCAGGGAGTCCCAAACAGGATAAAGCCAAGGCGAAACCCCCAAAGACACATATTAATCACATTAACAAAAATCAAACACAAAGAACAAATATGAAAAGCAGCAAGGGAAAAACAACAAATAACACACAAGGGAATTGCCATAAGGATAACAGCTGATCTTTCAATAGAAACTCTTCAAGCAAGGAGGGAATGGCAAGACATACTTAAAATGATGAAAGAAAATAACCTAAAGCCCAGATTATTGTACCCAGCAAGGATCTCATTCAAGTATGAATGAGAAATCAAAAGCTTTTCAGACAAGCAAAAGCTGAGAGAATTCTGCACCACCAAACCAGCTCTCCAACAAATACTAAACAGGAAACACAAAAACGGTGTATAAATTCGAACCCCAAACAATAAAGTAAATGGCAATGGGATCATGCTTATCAGTAATTACCTTAAACGTAAATGGGTTGAATGCTCCAACCAAAAGACAAAGACCGGCTGAATGGATACAAAAACAAGACCCCTACATAGGTTGTCTACAAGAGACCCACCTCAAAACAGGGGATACATGCAGACTGAAAGTGAAGGGCTGAAAAAAGGTTTTCCATGCAAATAGGGACCAAAAGTAAGCAGGAGTAGTGATACTCATATCAGATAAAATAGACTTTAAAACAAAGGCTGTGAAAAGAGACAAAGAAGGTCACTACATAATGATCAAAGGATCAATCCAAGAAGAAGATATAACAATTATAAATATATATGCACCCAACGCGGGAGCACCACAGTATGTAAGACAAATGCTAACAAGTATGAAAGGAGAAATTAACACTAACACAATAATAGTTGGAGATTTTAATACCCCACTCACACCTATGGATAGATCAACTAAACAGAAATTTAACAAGGAAACACAAACTTTAAATGATACAATAGACCAGTTAGACCTAATTGATATCTATAGGACATTTCATCCCAAAACAATGAATTTCACCTTTTTCTAAAGTGCACATGGAACCTTCTCCAGGATAGATCACATCCTGGGCCATAAAGCTAGCATTGGTAAATTCAAAAAAATAGAAATCATTCCAAGCATCTTTTCTGACCACAATGCAGTAAGATTAGATCTCAATTACAGGAGAAAAACTATTAAAAATTCCAACATATGGAGGCTGAACAACACGCTGCTGAATAACCAACAAATCACAGAAGAAATCAAAAAAGAAATCAAAATTTGCATAGAAACGGATGAAAATGAAAACACAACAACCCAAAACCTGTGGGACACGGTAAAAGCAGTCCTAAGGGGAAAGTTCATAACAATACAGGCACACCGCAAGAAACAAGAAAAAAGTCAAATAAATAACCTAACCCTACACCTAAAGCAACTAGAAAAGGAAGAAATGAAGAACCCCAGGGTTAGTAGAAGGAAAGAAATCTTTAAAATTAGAGCAGAAATAAATGCAAAAGAAACAAAGGAGACCATAGCAAAAATCAACAAAACCAAAAGCTGGTTCTTTGAAATGATAAATAAAATTGACAAACCATTAGCCAGACTCATCAAGAAACAAAGGGAGAAAAATCAAATCAATAAAATTAGAAATGAAAATGGAGAGATCACAACAGAAAACACAGAAATACAAAGGATCATAAGAGACTGCTATCAACAATTCTATGCCAATAAAATGGACAACGTGGAAGAAATGGACAAATTCTTAGAAAAGTACAACTTTCCAAAACTCGACCAGGAAGAAATAGAAAATCTTAACAGACCCATCACAAGCACGGAAATTGAAACTGTAACCAAAAATCTTCCAGCCAACAAAAGCCCAGGTCCAGACGGCTTCACAGCTGAATTCTACCAAAAATTTAGAGAAGAGCTAACACCTATCCTGCTCAAACTCTTCCAGAAAATTGCAGAGGAAGGTAAACTTCCAAACTCATTCTATGAGGCCACCATCAGCCTAATACCAAAACCTGACAAAGATCCCACAAAAAAAGAAAACTACAGGCCAATATCACTGATGAACATAGATGCAAAAATCCTTAACAAAATTCTAGCAATCAGAATCCAACAACACATTAAAAAGATCATACACCATGACCAAGTGGGATTTATCCCAGGGATGCAAGGATTCTTCAATATCCGCAAATCAATCAATGTAATACACCACCTTAACAAATTGAAAAATAAAAACCATATGATTTTCTCAATAGATGCAGAGAAAGCCTTTGACAAAATTCAACATCCATTTATGATAAAAACTCTCCAGAAAGCAGGAATAGAAGGAACATACCTCAACATAATAAAAGCTATATATGACAAACCCACAGCAAACATTATCCTCAATGGTGAAAAATTGAAAGCATTTCCTCTAAAGTCAGGAACAAGACAAGGGTGCCCACTTTCACCATTACTATTCAACATAGCTTTGGAAGTTTTGGCCACAGCAATCAGAGCAGAAAAAGAAACAAAAGGAATCCAAATTGGAAAAGAAGAAGTAAAACTCTCACTGTTTGCAGATGACATGATCCTCTACATAGAAAACCCTAAAGACTCCACCAGAAAATTACTAGAACTAGTCAATGACTATAGTAAAGTTGCAGGATATAAAATCAACACACAGAAATCCCTTGAATTCCTATACACTAATAATGAGAAAACAGAAAGAGAAATTAAGGAAACAATTTCATTCACCATTGCAATGGAAAGAATAAAATACTTAGGAATATACCTACCTAAAGCAACTAAAGACCTATATATAGAAAACTATAAAACACTGGTGAAAGAAATCAAAGAGGACACTAATAGATGGAGAAATATACCATGTTCATGGATTGGAAGAATCAATATAGTGAAAATGAATATAATACCCAAGGCAATTTATAGATTCAATGCAATCCCTATCAAGCTACCAACAGTATTCTTCACAGAGCTAGAACAAATAATTTCACAATTTGTATGGAAATACAAAAAACCTCGAATAGCCAAAGCGATCTTGAGAAAGAAGAATGGAACTGGAGGAATCAACCTACCTGATTTCAGGCTCCACTACAAAGCCACAGTTATCAAGACAGTATGGTACTGGCACAAAGACAGAAATATAGATGAGTGGAACAAAATAGAAAGCCCAGAGATAAATCCACACACATATGGACACCTTATCTTTGACAAAGGAGGCAAAAATACAATGGATTAAAGACAATCTCTTTAACAAGTGGTGCTGGGAAATCTGGTCAACCACTTGTAAAAGAATGAAACTAGAACACTTTCTAACACAATACACAAAAATAAACTCAAAATGGATTAAAGATCTCAACGTAAGACCAGAAACTATAAAACTCCTAGAGGAGAACATAGGCAAAACACTCTCTGACATACATCACAGCAGGATCCTCTATGACCCACCTCCCAGAATATTGGAAATAAAAACAAAAATAAACAAATGGGACCTAATTAACCTTAAAAGCTTCTGCACATCAAAGCAAACTATTAGCAAGGTGAAAAGACAGACTTCAGAATGGGAGAAAATAATAGGAAATGAAGCAACTGACAAACAACTAATCTCAAAAATATACAAGCAACTCCTACAGCTCAACTCCAGAAAAATAAATGACCCAATCAAAAAATGGGCCAAAGAACTAAATAGACATTTCTCCAAAGAAGACATACAGGTGGCTAACAAACACATGAAAAGATGCTCAAAATCACTCATTACCATAGAAATGCAAATCAAAACCACTATGAGGTACCATTTCACGCCAGTCAGAATGGCTGCAATCCAAAAGTCTACAAATAATAAATGCTGGAGAGGGTGTGGAGAAAAGGGAACCCTCTTACACTGTTGGTGGGAATGCAAACTAGTACAGCCACTATGGAGAACAGTGTGGAGATTCCTTAAACAACTGGAAATAGAACTGCCTTATGATCCAGCAATCCCACTGCTGGGCATACACACTGAGGAAACCAGAAGGGAAAGAGACACGTGTACCCCAATGTTCATCGCAGCACTGTTTCTAATAGCCAGGACATGGAAGCAACCTAGATGTCCATCAGCAGATGAATGGATAAGAAAGCTGTGGTACATATACACAATGGAGTATTACTCCGCCATTAAAAAGAATAGAATGAATCAATTCTAATGAGGTGGATGAAACTGGAGCCTATTATACAGAGTGAAGTAAGCCAGAAAGAAAAACACCAATACAGTATACTAACGCATATATATGGAATTTTGAAAGACGGTAACAATAACCCTGAGTACGAGACAGCAAAAGAGACACTGATGTATAGAAGAGTCTTATGGACTCTGTGGGAGAGGGAGAAGGTGGGAAGATTTGGGAGAATGGCATTGAAACATGTAAAATATCATGTATGAAAAGAGTTGCCAGTCCAGGTTTGATGCATGATACTGGATGCTTGGGGCTAGTGCACTGGGACGACCCAGAGGGATGCTATGGGGGGGAGGAGGGAGGAGGGTTCAGGATGGGGAGCACATGTATACCTGAGGCAGATTCATTTTGATATTTGGAAAAACTAATACAAATATGTAAAGTTTAAAAATAAAATAAAATTAAAAAAAATCCACAGGAGGCTTGACTCCCTTTAGGCCACTCAGTGGTCTCCAAGAAATACCCGTCGGGACTCGAGAGCAGAGCAGAGTCCTTTCCTTCTTCTCGAGATGAGGCCTGACTCCTCGGGTGCGTCTAAAATGCAACCCCGAGATCTCTGTCGCCCCTGGAGAGGAACATTAGGTCCTGGACACAAACTTAGATGAGGTCTCTTTTGCTCTGAAGTGACTCGAGAGCAATCCCTAGCTCTCTTTCGCAACTCCAGTGGAAGATTGGACTTCCCTGGGCCAACACAAGAGGAAGCCTGAATTCCCCATCATAACTCGAGAATCCCGCCGAAACTCAAGAAAAACCACATGGTTACCCCGTCATCGCAAGATGAGGCCCTTGCCCGCTACAGCGTCTAAAGAGAAGTCCCACGTTTCTTCTTGAAGTGTTTTCACACTTCAAGTGTGAAAACTTGGCACCCTTGATGCGATTCCAAAAGTTCCCCGACACCCTGGTCTCTCTCGAGGGGAACACCGAGGTTCCCGGTACGACGTCATCTGAGCCACTTCTCCCCTCCTGATTGCAACTGGAGGGTCGACTCCCGTGCTTTGTCTGGAAGGGGTTCCCAACCTTCCCGGCGCACCTCAGGATGAGGCCGGTCTAACGAGAATATTTGAGACGTAGCTTCATGGGTGGTAACACATGCCAAAAGACCCCGATTCCCCGGTCCGCTCTTGATAAGAACACGATGCCCGGACACCTCTTCAAAGGCAACCCTGTGGAAGAAGGCACACCACGAAGGGGCACTGACACCCTCGTGCATCGTCTGGAAAAACCCGCAGATTCCAAACACAGTTCGACAAGTTGCCTGTCACCCCGTGAATAACTCGAGAGGCAAGCGGAGTTCCATTCCTCCTTACAAGACGAGGCCTGACTCTCCTGTCCCAACTCTGCAGGGACCCTGCGATCAGAGTCAGAAATGGAGACGAACCCTGAGGTTCCTGCCTCCACTCGAGATAAGGCCCTCTTCTATTGCACCAAACCCAGTGGAGTCCCGAGAGGGCCCTCCCAACTCCAGGGTATCCCTGACTTCTCAGAGGCACACTGAGAAGCTCCCTGAGGCCACCGGCACTAGTCGAGGGAAAACAGGGTTTACTGCCGAGACCCAAGAAACACCTTGAAGTCCTTCTTTAACGGTTCTTGAGGCCCGATACACCTACCATGACTCTAGAGCAATGACGCGCTCCCCCTCGCAATGCGCATGGAGACCTGACTTCCCAAGCGCCACATGAGAGGCTCCCTGAGCTCCCCGTAGTACCTCATGAGAAACCCCACACTGGCGCTGCAGCTCGAGAAAACCCACGAGACGCCCCCTTCATCGCAAGATGACGGCCTTCTTTTCCTGCATGGCCTGGAGAGCAATCCCGAGTCCTCTCTCCAAACTCCACAGGAGGCTTGACTCCCTTTAGGCCACTCAGTGGGCTCCAAGAGATACCCGTCACAACTCGAGAGGAGAGTGGAGTCATTTGCTTTCCCTCGAGACAAGGACTGACTCCCCGGGTACATCAGGAAAGCAACCCCGAGATCCCTGTCGCCCCTGGAGACGAACATTATGTCCTGGACACAAGCCTAGATAAGGTCTCTTTTGCCCTGCAGTGACTCAAGCGCAATCCCTAGCTCTCCCTCGCAACTCGAATGGAAGACTGGACTTCCCTAGGCCAACACAAGAGGAAGCCTGAATTTCCTGACCTAACTCGAGAATCCCGCCACAACTCGAGAAAAACGACGTGGTTAACCCGTCACCACAAGATGAGGCCCTTGCCAGCTACAGCGTCTCAAGAGAAGTCTCACGTTCCATCTTGAAGTTTGAAACGGTACTTAGCACCTTTGATGCGACCCCAAAAGTTCCCCAACATCCCAGTTTTACTCGAGGGGAACATCGAGGTTCCCGGCACCACTTCATCTGAGTCCCTTCTCCCCTCCTGATCAGGACAAGAGGGTCGATTCACTTGCTTTGTCTGAAAGGGTTACCAACCTTCCTGGTGCACCTCAGGTTGAGGTCCGTCTCAAGAAGAAATTCGAGACGTAGGCTTGTGGGTGGTGCCACATGCCAAAAGACCCTGATTTCCTGGTCTGCTCTTGATAAGAACCTGAAGGCTGGATACCTCTTCGAAGGCAACCCTGTGTATGAAGGCAAAAAACGAAGGGGAACTGACACCCCCATGCATGTCCGGATAAAACCACAGGTTCCACACACAGCTCGACAAGTGGCCTGTTATCCGGTGAACAACTCGAGAGTCCAGCGGAGTTCCATTCCTCCACACAAGACGAGGCCTGACTCTCCTGTCCTAACTCTGTAGGGACTCTGTGTTCAGAGTCAGAAATGGAGAGCAACCCTGAGGTTCCTGCTTCAAATCGAGATGAGGCCCTCTTCTGACAAGGTCCAGCCTCGGCTGGTCCAGGGTTTTCGAAGGGGAGACAGAGTAGGTGACCTATTGATTTATTTATCAAAGATATAAAGAGTAATAGAATGAGGATAGCTCAGTAGGAAAATTTAGTGGAGAAAAGAAGCTGAGTAGCTTGGTTTATGCGGAAAATCAGTATAACCCGTGACACCAGGTTAGCTCTGACCACGGAGGCCGCAGGCTCCCTCTCGAATAGCGAAAAGTGCCCCACCTTAGACACCTTCTCAAGTGGTCTTCGAAGCCCAGGCAAATAAATGGTCGCAGAGGATATCCGCGCTCCAGATGGACACTCATCTGAAAATTGAGGGGAAGAATGACATTAGGAGACTAAGCGTTGGCAATCAAGGCCCGTAGCTTTATTTTCAACAGGGGTTTTTATACCCTAAGTTACACATAGAGGATAATGGGGATGCAAAGTCAGCAGCCTTTGATCCTTATCAAAAACCAGGGTTTCTGTCCTGCAAATGTATCATATACAAATGGTTTAGGTGATTTACATCATCTTCTGGCCAGAAGGCCTATTAACATTTTATGACTCTTGACAAAGACTTATCATCTGTAAGACTTATTTTCTCTAAGAGTAATTATTTTAAGGTTTGGCCCCATCTTTCGAAGATAAAATTGCATTCATATAGGGCAGATGTGTAATTGGTTTACAACAAAGGAAAGAATTTATTACCTTAAGGGTCTAAAGTTAGTAACACCAAGGCCACTACTTATTTCTTCTACATACCAACTATATTAATTAATACACATTCAAGGATACAATTCAGGGGATGTGGAAACTTGGCAACAAGCATTGGTTCATCAATGAAATCTTTTACTAGTTTTATTCTGACAGTTTCTAACTCTCTGAGAGGGTCTAAGCTATTTGAATATCTTAAGCTTCCCGTGCCTCTCGAGGCTCGGAGACTGTAAACAATTGTATGCATTGCTGTAGGAGACCGGGTAAACTTGTCAGGCGAGTTAGAGAGCCATCTGACGTGTATGGATTTAAATACTCCTAATTGCCCAGGAACTTTATTAATTGGAGCTGTAAGTTAGCTCTTTGACAGAGAGAGTGAGATGGTGGTGGGGGACAGCCCCCAGTAAAGTCAGAGGTGAGAGCACAAAGCAATAAAGTAGGCAGACTCTGGTTTTGGGGGGTAGATGCTCAAGAATATCCGGGAGGACTCCCGAGGCTCGATCCCACCTTTGTGTATGCCCAGCCTCCTTCCTCATGACCTTTGTCACGAGTGGAATGTCTCTCGCCGGCTCCCGGCATCTCCCCATTTTTTATTTCTTAAAACAGCCAGATGTAGCTCAGTCGCGAGCCTCTGAATACTCTGCCGAAAAATCCTGACAATACAAGGAAGAATGATTATGAGAAGCAGAATTAAAGCAGTCACCGCAGCATAGCTAAAGACATTAGACAGAATATTCTTTCCTGAGATGTAGTTAGGGAAAGTATGGAAGAAATCATTTGCTTTCCAGCAGCAGTAAAATCTAATCGGGAGTGCTCCATGGTTGCTATTTGATAGTGAAGTGTCCCTACGTCTCAACCAATGTCAGAGCTGTTCCAGATACCTGAAATATGGTTTTTAATCTTTTCCCATTCAAAATCTGTCTCATTTACTTTCAGGGGTGTTACACATATCCACCGATAGTCAGCATGACAAGACAATGCCATTTTCACCTTTAAAGCCCGCAATTCAGTCCCAATATGTATTACTGCTTCCTCTAGGGCGTCTACCCTCATTTCTAATTTTCTCTCTATAGCTTCCTGTGTTGCCAATGTTAAAGAAACATTTTTGGACATAGAATCAACATATTGAGCAGTATGTACTTGTTGAGTCAATGATATTGCTGCCACAGTAACAGAAGTGATTGCACTTATCAAAGCTGCTGTTCCCAAGATAAGTAAGCCCACAAACCGTCGTGTTTGCATTAAATCCTGTAGTTGTTGTAATACAGCAAGACCATAATTCAATAAGTGGTTACATCATAAGATAAGGTGGATGTTGTAGCATTACAAAGGAGCAAACATTATATTGAGGGTTTAAACAAGATGAACCAGGGAGCAGCTGTAGGCGTCAGACCGGGGGAGCAGTGTCCCCAGCATCAGGAGGCAGAACGCGAGCGGCAGGCTGTGGGCCAAGGCGCCTATGGCGGGCGGAGGGGCAGGGTTCGTGGTTTAGGGCTAACCGCCACCGCTTGGGCTCAGGGCGGTCCCCTCTCGCCGGTGGGGCCACGCTGGTCTGGACGGCACTCCGCGGGCGCACTTTCCTCTCTGGCCCTCACTCGCTGCACAGACTTCTTTGCTCTAGGTCACGGGGTGCAGCGAGGAGGGTGCGAGGCGCTGGTGGCGGCACGGAGGCAAGAGCTGGCTGGGGGAGGGGGAGCGAGCGAGTGCACACGCCGTGAACCTTGTCTTTGGGGAATGTGACATGACGAATTTGTCTGAGATCCAAACTGGAGAATCTGCATTCTGTAGAAATATACAAGCATACCCTCTCCCACAAGTTAGCAACACATCTGGCCTTTTTCACTCTCCCGTAGGAGGCCTTTTTACTTGACCAGGGGCCGAATCGTAGCCTGTAATTCAGGCATCTAGTGTCTCATCATTGTAGTCTGCCCCTGTGTGTTTACGTTTAAGTGATTAATTACAATTGGAACATAACTTCACTATTTGTCTAGCTGTTTCCCTATGGATATGTTAATTTAGGTCTAATGTTTAGTTTAGGTCTCTGTATAAATTGAAGTAATAAGTGTATAACCTCCTTATCTCATTTTGGTATATAGGTATACAGATACACCTAAATGCAAAATGCATTTATATATTTATTTATATATGGCAACAAGTATAAAGTTATTGACATATAATATATATAAATCAATACACTTGAATTAATCTTTATAATTAATATATTAATTAATATATATTACAGCAATACAACACATACACAGCTAATACTAACCAACACAAACCAATATACTGTAATAATACATGTCACACATTTATAATTATACAGTATATAGAACATATATCATCGCAGCACATCAATCCATACCAATTAATATCAGCCACACACACATTATATTACTGCCATATATATTTAATTATACAGTATATATATATATATGTGTGTGTGTGTGTGTATATAGTATACATATTAATTTATATACAAATTAATTAAGTATAGATCTATAAATAGAATTAGGTATACCTTTATTATATTTTATTTATACCCATACCTAATTAGGCAAACTGTAATTAGGCAAATATATTTATATTATGTATTTATAACAATATATAAAGTATTGTTAAATGTACCACCTGTACAGCATCTCCACCCCACATACCACTTTCTCTAATCCCACCAACTCATTTTCAGTATTATGTGTTGGCCAGGAGCTGGGCCAGTCTTTCCCAGCAATGTTAAGAGACGTCCGTTCCTGTGTCTAATAGCCCTGGCGTTTTGTTCTCTTGAAGTAAAAGATCTTTTAAAGGCCTTGGAACTGTAATTTCCTGCACCCAAAAGGCTAGATCACTAGATCCAAATGTTTTGTGGCTCTTAGCTTGAGAAGTCAAGTTTTTCCTTGTCTGATAGTAAGGTAAAAGTAAAAGCTGTGTTACTCTTTGACCTTTATTAATTTGTACAGTTTTGATAGGCAGTGAGATCAAGACTTTAATTTCTCAATATCATCAGAATCTACTACACCATGCACCAGCGAAATTTCTTTTCTTTCTTTTTTTTTTTATTTAATTTTTTTTAAAAGAAAGCGAGCTACGCCCGAGGACAAATCTTACAATGTCCGCAGATAGGGGGCCAGCCACTCCGGTTGGAATTGGAGTAAGCGGCACATCAGGGGTTAATATTGTTATTAAATCTCCTTGCCTTTTCGCTTTTCTCCTAGCCTGGGTGAGACCCCCCTGAGGGAGTTTTCTCCAAGGAGCACACTCTGCATATTGTGTACTAAAAGCTCCTTTGTTTAAAAAACTTTTTATCTTCCTCAGTCTTAGGCAACACTTTGGGAGGCTTTGGGGGCAAAGTGGGGAACTCCTGGGTCCTGGGAGGCACAATCGAAGGTGGTGGCGGTCGCCTAAAATCAGAAAGTAGTGGATAAGTTTTTTAAAGGTTTGGACAGAGGGGGAGGGAGCTCGCCAGGGCTCTCGGCCGCAGCGTCCCGTAAGCCCTCTCCTTCCTCGGGAGGTAGACCACTTTCTCCCTCCTTTTTTTTTTTTTCCAATGGCAGAAAATATGATCTGTGCAGTAAATGGAGACTCACCACCATCCACCTCTATAGCCTCCCCCATAGGCTATTTAACAGCCTCGTGACGGAGGTCCAGGACATTTCTAATCATATTCCACAGTCAATAAATATTTGTCTATTCTTAGATGCAGAGAAATCCAATTTTAATTTTTTTTTAATTTTAGAGAATATTTTTATTTATTTTGTAACCTCTTTACCCTGGCTAAACTGCAGAGGGGACTAGAAAAGAAGCCTCAAGGTGAGGATCAAGTTCATCCTTGGGACTAGAGAAAATCCTTCTCCGGGAAACTCCTAGCAGTGGCCCTTTACCCCAACATGGAGGAGGAGGCATAGGGGGATGGGAGCGTCCCGAAGTTTTCCTCTTCTGTTCCGGAGATCCTTTAACTGTTTGGTAACTAAATCTTATGAACTGTCTGATCGGGGATGTTTCCCTCAACCTCCTAGGAGCGGATGGTCTTATTAGGGATGTTTTCTTAAACTTTTAGGACCATCTTTAGCTAAAAAAAAAACAATCCTCATCAGAATGGCATCGAGCTGCTGTTTCCTCTAAACCTTTTTCAAATTGAGGGGAGAGCTGATCTTTCTTTTCATCCCTATCTTTTACATGCTCATTGGCAGTCATAGTGGCTAGCCATTCATTTAGCTGTCGATAGCTAGGTATAGCCTCTTCATTTTCACTTTTCTTTATAACAGGTACCTTTTCAGATTTGCTTTTTTTGTTTAACAGGTACTTTTCCAACTTTACTTTCGTCTTTAACAGGTACCTTTTCAAATTCATGAGCTGGATCTAAAACATCTCTAGTCATATTCCACAGAGGAAAGGTGTAAGTAGGGATTTTTTCCAAACCTTGCTGAGCACAATAAGCTCTTAGCTGTTTTCCTAGTTTTTTCAAGATATCTAGGTTAACAGTGCCTTGTTGTAGAAACCAAGGGCAGTGGTCTTGTACAAATGTAAAAAATGATTGAATGGAAGATTTTTTAACCTTGATTCTTCTTTTACTTAATAACTGTAAAATTACTCCTATAAAGAGCTGTCTTTCATTTGATTCAGTGTTGCCCATGTCAGAAAATTAAGGATAGTAAAAGATTTTGCTTTTAGCTATCTAAAGATTAGGCCTTTTTTGTCAGCCTTTTTAGAAACCGTTTTTTCTCTCTAACTCTTCAACACTTCCCACTCCTCTCGCCCTGTCTATTCTACAGGGGGATCAGCAGCCCCCTAAGTGGGATCCTATCTGTCCCCAAAACTGAACACTGGGGGAATGGGGTTGGGGATTTACCTTCGAAATGCCTGTCTCGGGTGCCACCTGCAGAGGTCCAGCCCCAGCTGATCCAGGGTATTCGAAGGGAAGATGGAGTAGGTGACCTATTTATTTATTTATTTATTCATCAAAGATATAAAGAGTAATAGAATGAGGATAGCTCAGTAGGAAAATTCAGTGGAGAAAAGCAGCTGAGTAGCTTGGTTTACGCGGAAAATCAATATAACCCATGACACCAGGTTAGCTCTGACCACGGAGGCTGCAAGTACCCTCTAGAATAGAGGAAGGTGCCCCACCTTAGACACCTTATCGAGTGGGTCTTCGAAGCCCAGGCAAATAAATGGTCGCAGAGGATATCCGCGCTCCAGATGGACACTCATCTGAAAATTGAGGGGAATAATGACATGGGGAGACCAAGCGTTGGCGAGCAAGGCCCGTAGCTTTATTTTCAACACAGGTTTTAATACCCTAAGTTACACATAGAGGATAATAGGGGATGCAAAGTCAGCAGTCTTTAATCCTTATCAAAAACCAGGGTTTCTTTTCTGCAGATTTATCATATAAAAATGGTTTAGAAGATTTACATCATCTTCTGGCCAGAAGATCTATTAACATTTTATGACTCTTGACAAAGACTTATCAACCGTAAGAGTTATTTTCTCTGAGAGTAATTGTTTAAGGTTTGGCGCCATCTTTCGAAGATAAAATTGCATTCCTATAGGGAGGATGTGTAATGGGTTTACAACAAAGAAAAGAATTTATTACCTTAAGGGTCTAAAGTTAGTAACACCAAGACCACTACTTATTTTTTCTATATACCAACTATATTAATTAACACACATTCAAGGATACAATTCAGGGGATGTGGAAACTTGGCAAAAAGCATTGGTTCATCAATGAAATCTTTTACTAGTTTTATTCTGGCTGTTTCTAACTCTCTGAGAGGCTCTAAGCTATTTGAATATCTTAAACTTCCCGTGCGTCTCGAGGCTGGGAGACTGTACACAATCGTATGCATAGCTGTAGGAGACCGGGTAAACTTGTCAGGCGAGTTAGAAAACCATCTGAGGGGTTTGGATTTAAACACTACTAATTGCCCAGGAACATTATTAGTTGGAGCTGTAAGTTAGCTCTTTGACAGAGAGAGTGAGATGGTGGTGGGGGACATCCCCAGTAATGTCAGAGGTGAGAGAACAAAGCAATAAGAAGGCAGACTTTGGTTTTTGGGGGTAGATGCTGAAGAATATATGGGGGAACTCCCGGAGGCTCGATCCCACCTTTTCGTATGCCGAGACTCTTTCCTCATGACATTTGTCACGAGTGGAATGTCTGTCGCTGGCTCCTGGCAATCTTCCATTGCACCAAACGCAGTGGAGTCCCGAGAGGCCCCTCCCAACACCAGAGTATCAGTGTCTTCTCAGAGGCACCCTGAGCAACTCCCTGAGGTCACTGGCACAAGTCGAGGGAACACAGGGTATCCTGCCGCAACCCGAGAAAGACCTCAAGAGTCCGTCTTCAACGCGTCTTGAGGCCAGATTCCCCTACCATGACTCGAGAGCAATGACACTCTCCCCCTCGCCATGCGTATGGACACCTGACTTCCCTGGCGCCACATGAGAGGCTCCCTGAGCTCCCCGTCGTACCTCATGAGAAACCCCACACTGGCACCGCAGCTCGGGAAAACCCACGAGACGCCACCGTCATCGCGAGATTGGGGACTTCTTTTCCTGCCTGACCTGGAGAGCAATCCCTGGTCCTCTCTCCAAACTTCACAGGAGGCTTTACTCCCTTTAGGCCACTCAATGGGCTCCAAGAGATACCTGTCGCGACTTGAGAGGAGATCAGAGTACTTTGTTTCCCCTCAAGACGAGGCCTTACCCCGGTTGAGTCTGGAATGCAACCCCGAGATCCCTGTTGGCCCTGGAGAGGAACTTTATGTCCTGGACAAAAGCCTAGATGAGGTCTATTTTGCCCTACAGTGACTCGAGAGCAACACCCATCTCTCGCTCGCAATTCGAATGGAAGATTGGTCTTCACTGGGCCAACACAAGAGGAAGTCTGAATTTCCCGTTGTAACTCGAGAATCCCGCCGCAATTCTTAAAAACCACGTGGTTCCCCATTCATCGCAATATGAGGCCTTTGCCCGCTACAGAGTCTCAAGAGAAGTCCCATGTTTCGTCATAAAGTTCGAAATGCTACTTGGCACCCTTGATGCGACCCCAAAAGTTCCCCAATATACCAGTCTCACTCCAAGGGAACACCGAAGTTCCTGGCACCACTTCATTTGAGCCCCTTCTCCCCTCCTGATCACGGCAGGAAGGTCGATTCCCCTGCTTTGTCTAGAAGGGGTTCCCGACCTTCATGGTGCACCTCAGGATGAGGCCAGTCTCACGAAGAAATTCGAGACGTAGCCTCGTTTTGGTGCCACGTGCTGAAAGACCCCGATTTCTCAGTCTGCTCTTGATAAGAACCCGATGCCCGGACACTTCTTCTAAGGCAACCCTGTGGAGGAAGGCACTACACGAGGGGGCAGTGGCAACCCTGTTCATCATGCAGAAAATCCCGCAGGATCCACATACAGCTCCACAACTGGCCTGTCACCCCTTAAACAACGAGAGAGGCAAGCGGAGTTCCCTTCCTCAGACAAGATGAGGCCTGAGTATCCAATCCCAACTCTGCAGGCACACTTCGATCTGAGTCAGAAATGGAGAGGAAACCTGTGGTTCCTGCCTCAACCCGAGATGAGGCCCTCTTCCATTAAAACAAACCCAGTGGAGTCCCGAGAGGCCCCTCCCATCTCCACAGTATCCCTGACTTCTCATAGGCATTCTGAGAAGCTCCTTGACGCCACGGGCAAAAGTCGAGGGAAACAAGGGTTTCCTGCCACAACCAAAGAAAGACCTTGAGAGTCCTTCTTCAATGCGTCTTGAGGTCAGATTCCCCTACCATGGCTCGAGAGCAATAACGCGCTCCCCCTCGCCACGCACATGGAGACCTGACTTCCCTGGAGCCACACGAGAGGCTCCCTGAGCTCCCCGTCGTACCTCGTGTGAAATCCCACACTGGCGCCGCAGCTCGAGAAAACCCACAAGACCTCTCTGTCATCGCGAGATGAGGGCCACCTTTTCCTGCATGGCCTGGACAGCAGTCCCAAGTCCTCTCTCCAAAATTCACAGGAGGCTTGACTCCCTTTAGGCCACAAAGTGGGCTCCAAGAGGTGCCTGTCGCGACTCGAAAGGAGAGCGGAGTCCTTTGCTTCCCTTCGACACGAGGCCTGACTCCCCGGGTGAGTCTGGAATGCAAACCTGTGATCCCTGTGGCCCTTGGAGAGGAACATTAGGTCCTGGACACAAGCCTAGATGAGGTCTCCTTTGCCCTGCAGTGACTCGAGCGCAACCCCCAGCTCTCCCTCGTAACTCGAATGGATGATTGGACTTCCCTGGCCCAACACAAGAGGAAGCCTGAAATCCCCGTCGTAACTCGAGAATCCCTCCACAACTCGAGAAAAACCACGTGGCTCCCCCGTCATCGCAAGATGAGGCCCTTGGCCGCTACAGTGTATCAAGAGAAGTCCCACGTTCCATCCTGAAGTACAAAACGGTACTTGGCACCCTTGATGCGACCCCCAAAGTTCCCCGACATACCGGTCTCACTCGAGGGAAACACCAAAGTTCACGGCACCACTTCCTGTGAGCCCCTTGACCCCTCCTGATCGCGACAGGAGGGTCGATTCCCATGCTTTGTCTGCAAGGGGTTCCCGACATCCCCCATGAACCTCCGGATGAGGCCGGTCTCATGAGGAAATTTGAAAAGTAGCCTCATGGTTGGTGCCACATGCCGAAAGATCCCGAATTCCTGGTCCACTCTAGATAAGAACCTGACGCCCGGACATCTCTTCGAAGGCAACCCTGTGGATGAAGGCACAACACAAAGGGACACTGACATCCCCATGCATCGTCTGGAAAAACCCGTCAATTCCACTCACAGCTCCAAATGTGGACTGTCACCCCGTGAACAACTCGAGAGGCAAGTGAAGTTGCATTCCTTCACACAAGATGAGGCCTTACTCTCCTGTCCCAACTCTTCAGGGACCCTGCCATCCAAGTCAGAAATGGAGAGGAACCCTGAGGTTCCTGCCTCAACAAGAGAAGAGGCCCTCTTCCATTGAACCAAACTCAGTGGTGTCCCGAGAGGCCCCTCCCAACACCACAGTATCCCTGAATTCTCAGAGGCCCCCTGAGAAGCTACCTGAGGTCACTGGCACAAGTCGAGGGAACCCAGAGTTTCCTGAAGTAACCCGAGAAAGACTTGGAGAGTCCTTTTTCAACGTCTCTTGATGCCTGATTCCCCTACCATGACTCCAGAGCAAGGACGCACTCCCCTCGCCACAAGCAGGAAAACTGACTTCCCTAGTGCCACACAAGAGGCTCCCTGAGTACCCCATCGTACCTCGGGAGAAAACGCACAGTGGCGCCGCAGTTCAAGAAAAACCACAAGACGCCCCCGTCAAGGAGAGATGAGGGCCTTCTTTTCCTGCCTGACCTGGAGAGCAATCCCTGGTCCTCTCTCCAAACTTCACAGGAGGATTGACTCCCTTTAGGCCACTCAGTTGGGTCCAAGAAATACCCGGCGCGACTCGAGAGGAGAGTGGAGTCCTTTGCTTCCCTCGAGATGAGGCCTGACTCCCGGGTGAGTTTGGAATGCAACCCCGAGATCCCTATCGCCCCTGGAGAGGAACATTATGTCCTAGACACAAGCCCAGATGAGGTCTATTTTGCCCTACAGTGACTCGAGAGCAACCTCCATCTCTCCCTCACAATTCGAATGGAAGATTGGTCTTCCCACAGTCAACACAAGAGGACGTCTGAATTTCCCGTCGTAACTCGAGAATCCAGCCTCAACTCTTAAAAACCATGTGGTTCCCCCTTCATCGCAATATGAGGCCCTTGCCCGCTAGACTCTCAAGAGAAGTCCCACGTTCCATCTTAATGTTCGAAATGCTACTTGGCACCCTTGATGCGACCCCAAATTTCCCCAACATACCGGTCTCACTCCAGGGGAACACCGAAGTTCCCGGCATCTCCAGGGAAGTCCCATGTTCCGTCCTTAAGTGCGAAACGGTACTTGACACCCTTGAGGCGACCGCAAAAGTTCCCCGACACGCTGGGTTCCCTGGAGGGGAACACCGAGGGGCCCGACACCACTTCATCTGAGCCCCTTCTCCCCTCCTGATTGCGACACAAGAGTCGATTCCCCTGCTTTGTCTGGAAGGGGTTCCCGGCCTTCCTGGCGCACCTCAGGATGAGGCCGGTCTCAGGAGGAAATTCGAGACTAGCCACGTGTGTGGTGCCACGTACAGAACAACCCCGATTTTCCGGTCCGCTCTTGATAAGAACCCTATGCCTGGACCCCTCTTCGAAGGCAACCCTGTGGGTGAAGGCACAACACGAAGGGACACTGACACCCCCGTGCATCATCCAGAAAAACCTGCAGGGTCTACACACAGCTCAACAAGGGGCCTGAGACTCCCGGAACAACTCGAGAGGCAACCGGAATTCCATTCCTCAGACAAGACGAGGCCTGACTCTCCTGTCCCAACACTGCAGGGACCGTGCAGTCGGAGTCAGAATCGGAGAGGAAGCCTGAGGTTCCTGCCTCCCCTCAAGATGAGGCCCTCTTCCATTGCGCCAAACCCAGCGGAGTCCCGAGAGGCCCTGCCAACTCCACAGCATCCCTCATCTCTCAGAGGCACCCTGGGAAGTTCCCTCAGGTCCCCGGAAGAAGTCGAGGGAAACGAGGATTTCCCGCTGCAACCCGAGAAAGACCTCGAGAGTCCTTCTTCAATGCGTCTTCAGGCCCTAGTCCCTTCCCATGACTCAAGAGTGATGACCAGCTCCCCCTCGCCATGCTCATGGAGACCTGACTTCCTTGGCGCCGCACGAGAGGCTCCCTTAGGTCTTCGTAGTGCCTCGTGAGAAAACCCCCAAGGGCGCCGCAGCTCGAGGAAACCCATGAGACGCCCCCGTCATCGCGAGATGAGGGCCTTCTTTTCCTGCCTGGCCTGCAGAGCAATACCGAGTTCTCTCTCCAAACTGAAGAGGAGGCTTGACACCCTTGAGTCCACTCAGTGGGCTCCACGAGATCCGTGTCATGACTTGAGAGGAGAGCGGAGTCCCTTGCTTCCCCTCGAGACGAGGGCTGACTCCCCGGGGGAGTCTGGAATGGAACACCAAGATCCCTGTTTTCCCTTGAGAGGAATATTAAGTCCTGGACACACGCCTCGATGAGGTCTCTTTGGCCCTGTAGTGACTCGAGCAGAACCCCCAGCTTTCCCTCGCAACTGGAATTGAAGTTTGGGCTTCCCAGGGCCAACACAAGAGGAAGCCTGAATTCCCCGTCGTAATTCGAGAATCCTGACGCAACTCGAGAAAAATGACGTGGTTCCAACGTCTTCACAGGATGAGGCCCTTGCCCGCAACAGCATCTCCAGGGAAGTCCCATGTTCCGTCCTGAAGTGCGAAACGGTACTTGGCTCCCTTGATGCGACCCCAAAAGTTCCCTGAAACGCCGGGTTCCCTCGAGGGGAACACCGAGGGTCCCGGTACAACTTCATCTGAGCCCCATCTTCCCTCCTGATCGCGACAGGAGAGTCGATTCCCCTGCTTTGTGTGGAAGGTTTTCCCGGCCTTCTCAGCGCACCTCAGGATGAGGCTAGTCTCACGAGGAAATTCGAGATGAGCCACGTGAGTGGTGCCACATGCCGAACGACTCCGATTTCCCGGTCCGCTCTTGAAATGAACCCGATGCCCGGACCCCTCTTTGAAGGCAACCCTGTGGGGGAAGGCACAACACGAAGGGGCACTGACACCCCCGTGCATCGTCCGGAAACACCCGCAGGTTCCACACACAGCTCGACAAGGGGACTGAGACCCCCTGAACGACTCGAGAGGCAAGTGGAGTTCCATTCCTCCACAGAAGACGAGGCGTGACTCTCTTGTCCGTACTCTGCAGGTACCCTGCGAACCGAGTCAGAAATGGGGAGGACCCCTGAAGTTCCTGCCTCCATTCGAGATGAGGCCCTCTTCGATTGCACCAAACCCAGTTGAGTAACGAAAGGTCCCTCCGAAATCCACAGTGTCCCTGACTTGTCAGAGGCACCCTGAGAAGTTGCCTGAGGTCACCGACACAAGTCGAGGGAACCCAGGGTTCCCTGCCGCAACCTGAGAAAGACCTCGAGAGTCCTTCTTCAATGCGTCTTGAGGCCCTAGTCCCTCCCATAACTCGAGAGCAATGACGCGATCTGCCTGGCCACACGCATGGAGGCCTGACTTCTCTGGCGCCGCACGAGAGGCTCCCTGAGCTCCCCATCATATCTCGTGAGAAACCCCACACTAGCGCCGCAGCTCGAGAAAACCCATGAGACGCTCCCATCATCACGAGAGGAGGGCCATCTTTAACTGCATGGCATGCAGATCAAGCGTGAACCTTCTGTCCAAGCTACACAGGACGCTTGACTCCCTTTAGGCCACTCAGTGGACTCCAAGAGTTATGCGTCGCGACTCGAGAGGATAGTGGAGTCCTTTGCTTCCACTCGAGACGAGGCGTGACCCACCGGGTGAGACTGGAATGTGACCCCAATATCCCTGTCGCCCCTGGAGAGGAACATTATGTCCTGGACCCAAGCCTAGATGAGGACTCTTTGCCCTGAAGTGACTCGAGAGCAACCCCCAGCTCTCTCTGACAAGTTGAATGGAAGATTGGACTTCCTGGGCCAACACAAGAGGAAGCCTGAATTCCCTGTCGTAACTCGAGAAACCCGCCTCAACTCGAGAAAAACCACGTGTTTCCTTGTCATTGCAATATGAGGCCCTTGCCCGCTACAGCATCTCCATAGAATTCCCACGTTCCGTCTAGAAGTGCGAAACTGTACTTGGCACCCTTGATGCGACCTCAAAAGTGCCGCGACATACCGGTCTCACTCGAGGGGACCACCGAGGTTCCCGGCACCATTTCATCTGAGCCCCTTCTCCCCTTCTGATCGTGACCGGTGGGTCGATTCCCCTGCTTTGTCTGCAAGGGGTTCCCGACCTTCCCGGCGCACCTCAGGATGAGGCCGGTCTCCCGAGGAAATTCGAGACGTAGCCTCGTGGGTGGTACCACATGCTGAAAGACCCCAATTTTCCGGTACGCTCTTGAAAAGAACCCGATGCCCGGACACCTCTTTGAAGGCAACCCTGTGGGTGAAGGCACAACACGAAGGGGCACTGACACCCCCGTGCATCTTCCGGAAAAACCCGCAGGTTCACACACAGCTCAACAAGTGGCCTGTCACTCCGTGAACAACTCGAAAGGCAAGCGGAGATCCATTCCTCCACAGAAGGCGAGGCGTGACTCTCTTGTCCGTACTCTGCAGGTACCCTGCGAACCGAGTCAGAAATGGGGAGGACCCCTGAAGTTCCTGCCTCCATTCGAGATGAGGCCCTCTTCGATTGCACCAAACCCAGTTGAGTAACGAAAGACCCCTCCCAAATCCACAGTGTCCCTGACTTGTCAGAGGCACCCTGAGAAGTTGCCTGAGGTCACCGACACAAGTCGAGGGAACCCAGGGTTCCCTGCTGCAACCCGAGAAAGACCTCGAGAGTCCTTCTTCAATGCGTCTTGAGGCCCAATTCGCCTACTATGACTCGAGAGCAATCACGCACTCCCCTTCACCACACGCATGGAGACCTGACGTCCCTAACACCACACGAGAGGCTCTCTGAGCTCCCCGTCATACCTCGTGAGAAATCTGATACTGGCGCCACAGCTGGAGAAAACCCACGAGACGCCCCCGTCATCGCGAGATGAGGGCCTTTTTTCCTGCATGGCCAGGAAAACAATCCCGAGTCATCTCTCCAAACTCCACAGGAGGCTTCACTCCCTTTACGCCACTCAGTGGGCTCCAAGAGATACCCGTCGCAACTCGACAGGAGAGCGGAGTCCTTTTTTTCCCCTCAAGACGAGGCCTGACTCTCCGGGTGAGTCGAGAATGCAACCCTCAGATCCCTGTCGGCCCAGTAGTGGAACACTAGGTCCTGGACACAAGCGTAGATGAGGTCTATTTTGCCCTGCAGTGACTGGAGAGCAATCCCCAGTTCTAACTCGCAACTCGAATGGAATACTGGATTTTCCTGGCGCCACACAAGAGGCTCCCTGAGACCCCGTGGTACTTCATGAGACACCCCACACTGGCGCCGCAGCTCGAGAAAACCCACGAGATGCCACCGTCATCTCGAGATGAGGGCCTTCTTTTCCTGCATGGCCTGGAGTCCAATCCCGAGTCCCCTCTCCAAACTCCACAGGAGGCTTGACTCCCTTTAGTACACACATTGGGCTCCAAGAGATACCCATCGCGACTCGAGACGAGAGTGGGATTCTTTGCTTACCCTCGAGGCAAGAACTGACTCCCCAGATGAGTCTGGAATGCAAACCCGAGATCCCTGTTGCCCCTGGAGAGCAACGTTAGATCCTGGACACAAGCTTAGATGAGGTCTCTTTTGCCCTGCAGTGACTCTAGCGCAATCCCCAGCTCCCCCTCGCAACGCTAATGGAAGATTGGATTTCAAGGCCAACAAGAGGAAGCCTGAATTCCCGGTCATAACTCGAGAATCCCGCCACAACTCGAGCAAAACCATGTGGTTCTCCCGTCATTGCAAGATGAGGCCCTTGCCCGATACAGCGTTTCAAAAGATGTCCCAGGTTCCGTCTTGAAGTGCGAAACGGTACTTGGCACCCTTGATGCGACCCCAAAAGTCCCCCAACACGCCGGTCTCACTCGAGGAGAACACCGAGGTTCCCGGCACCACTTCATTTAAGCCCCTTCTCCCCTCCTGATCGCGACCGGTGGGTCGATTCCCCTGCTTTGTATGCAAGGGGGCCCGACCTTCCCTGCACAACTCAGGATGAGGCCGGTCTCATGGGGAAATTCAATACGTAGCTTTGTGGGTGGTGCCACTTACCGAAAGACTCCAATTTCCCGGTCCGCTCTTGATAAGAATCCGATGCTCGGACACCTCTTGGAAGGCAGCCTTGAGTATGAAGGTACAACACAAAGGGGCACTAACACACCTGTGCATCATCCGGAAAAACGGGCAGGTTACACACACAGCTCGACAAGTGGCCTGTCACCTCGAGAACAACTCAAGAGGCAAGAGGAGTCCCATCCTCCAGAAAAGACGAGGCCTGACTCTCCTGTACCAACATGCAGGGACCTTGCGATCTGAGTCAGAAATGGAGAGGAACACTGAGGTTCCTGCTTCAACTCGAGATGAGTCCCTCTTACATTCCACCAAATGCAGAGGAGTCTCGAGAGGCCCCTCCAAACTGCACAGTATCCCTGACTTCTCAGAGGCACTCTGAGAAGCTCCCTGAGGTCGCAGGCACAAGTCAAGGGAACACTGGGTTTTATGCAGTGACCCGAGAAAGACCTCGAGAGTCCTTCTTCAACCCGTCTTGAGGCCCGATTACCCTACCATGACTCGAGAGCAATGACGAGCTCCCCCTAGCCATCTCATGGGGACCTGACTTCCCTGGCGCCACACGAGAGGCTCCCTGAGCTCCCTCTCGTACCTCGTCAGAAACCCGGCACTAGCGCGGCAGTCTAGAAAACCCACAAGACGCCGCTGTCATCGCGAGATGAGGGCCTTCTTTTCCTGCATGGCCTGGAGAGGAATCCCGAGTCCTCTATCCAAACAGCACAGGAGGCTTGACTCCCTTTAGGGCACACAGTGGGCTCCAAGAGATACCCATCGCGACTCAAAAGGACAGCGGAGTTCTTTGCTTCCCCTCGAGACGAGGTCTGATTCCCCGGGTGAGTCTGGTATGCAAACCCGAGATCCCTGTCGCCCCTAGGGACGAACTTTAAGTCCTGGACACAAGCCTAGATGAGGTCTATTTTGCCCTGCAGTGACTCAAGAGCAAACCCCAGCTCTCCCTTGAATCTCGAATGGAAGATAGGACTTCAATGGGCCAACACATGAGGAAGACTGTATTCCCCTTCGAAACTCGAGAATCCCGCCACAACTCGAGAAACGCCACGTGGTTCCCCCGTCATGGCAAGATGAGGCCCTTGCCCCCTACAGCGTCTCAAGAGAAGTCCCACGTTCCGTCTTGAAGTGCGAAACAGTATTGGCACCCTTGATGCGACCTCAAAAGTTCCTCGACACACCGGTCTGACTCGAGGAGAACACCGAGGTTCCCGGCACCACTACATCTGGGCCCCTTCTCCCCTCCTGATCGTGACAGGAGGGTTGATTCCCCTGTTTTGTCTTGAGGGGGTTCCCGCCTTTCCCGGTGCATCTCAGGATGAGGCCAGTCTCACGAGGATATTCGAGACATTGCCTCGTGGATGGTGACACATGCCGAAAGACCCCGATTTCCCGGTCTGCTCTTGATAAGATCCCGATGCCCGGACACCTCTTTGAAGATAACCCTTTTGATGAAGGCACAACACTTAGGGGCACTGACACCCCCGGGTATCGTCCGGAGAAACCTGCAGGTACCACACACAGCTCGAGAAGTGACCTGTCACCCCGTGAACAACTGGAGAGGCAAGCAGAGTTCCATTCCTCCACACAAGACGAGGCCTGACTCTCCTGTTCGAACTCTGCAGCAAAACTGCAATCCGAGTCAGATCTGGCCCAGGGGAAGTCAGGAGAGGAAACATGAGTTTCCTGCCTCCACTCGAGATGAGGCCCTCTTCCATTGCCCCAAACCCAGTGGAGTCCCGAGAGGCCCCTCCCAACTGCACAGTATCCCTGACTTCTCAGAGGCACCCTTAGACCTTCCTGAGATCACCGGCACAAGTCGAAGGAACCAAGGGTTTCCTGCCCCAACCCGAAAAAGACCTCGAGAGTCCTTCAACGTGTCTTGAGGTGCGATTCCCCTACCATGACTCGAGAGCAATGACGCGCTCCCCCTAGCCACGCGCATAGAAACCTGTCTTCCCTGGCGCCACAGGAGAGGCTCCCTGAGCTCCCCATCATACCTCGTGAGCAACACCACACTGGAGCCGCAGCTCGAGAATACCCACAAGACGCCCCAGTCCTCACGAGATGAGGGCCTTCTTTTGCTGTATGGCCTGGAGAGCAATCATGAGTCCTCTCTCCAAACTCCACAGGAGGCTTGACTCATTTTAGGCCACACAGTGAGCTCCAAGATATACCCGTCACGACTTGACAGGAGAGCGGTGTCCTTGGCTTCCCCTCGAGACGAGGCCTGACTCCCCGGGTGAGTCGAGAATGCAATGCCGAGATCGCTGTCGCCCCAGCAGAGGAACATTAGGTCCTGGACACAAGCCTAGATGAGGTCTATTTGGCCCTGCAGTGTCTCGAGAGCAATCCCCAGTTCTAACTCGCAATTCGAAAGAAAACTGGACTTCCCTGGGCCAGTTGAAGAGGAAGCCTGAATTCCCCGTCGTAACTCGAGAATCCCGCCGCAACTCAAGAAAAACCACGTGGTTCCCCCGTCATCGAAAGATGAGGCCCTTGCCCGCTACCGCGTCTCAAGAGAAGTCCCACGTTCCGTATTGAAGAGCAAAAAGTTACTTGGAACCCTTGATGCGACCCCAAAAGTTCCCCAACATACCAGTCTCACTTGAGGAGAACACCGAGGTTCCCGGCACCACTTCATCTGAGACTCTTCTCCCCTCTTGATTGCGACAGGAGGTTCGATTCCCCTGCTTTGTCTGAAAGGCGTTCCCGACCTGCCTGGCGCACATCAAGATGAGGCCATTCTCACGAGGAAATTCGAGACATAGCCTCGTGGGTGGTGTGACATGCCAAAAGACCCCGATTCCCTGGTCCGCTCTTGGTAAGAACCCGATGGCAGAACCCAACTCGAAGGCAATCCTGTGGATCAAGGCACAACACGAAGGGGCAGTGACACCCCGGTGCATCGTCCAGAAAAACCCGCAAGTTCCACATACAAATCGACAAGTGGCCTGTCACCCCATGAACAACGCGAGAGTCAAGCGGAGTTCAATTCCTCCACACGAGATGTGGCCTGACTCTCCTGTCCCAACTCTGCAGGGACTCTGCAATCTGAGTCAGATCCGGCACATTCGAAGCCAGGAGAGGAACCCTGAGGTTCCTGCCTCAACCTGTCATGAGGCCCTCTTCCATTGCACCAAACCCAGTGGAGTTCCGAGAGGCCCCTCCCAACTCCACAGTGTCCCTGACTTCTCAGAGGCACGCTGAGAAGCTTCCTGAGGTCACTGGCACAAGTCGATGGAACCCAGGGTTTCCTGCTGCAACCCAAGAAAGACCTTGAGAGTCCTTCTTTAACCCGTCTTCAGGCCCAATTCCCCTACCATGACTCGAGAACAATGACGGGCTCCCTCTCACCACGTGCATAGAGACCTGACTGCCCTGGCACCACGTGAGAGGCTCACTGAGCTCCCAGTCTTACTTCGTGAGAAACCCCACACTAGCGCCACAGCTCGAGAAAACCTACGAGACGCCCCTGTCATCGGGAGATGAGGGCCTTCATTTCCTGCATTGCCTGGAGAGCAATCCCGTGTCCTCCCTCCAAACACCAGAGGAGGTTTGACTCCCTTTAAGCCACTCAGTGGGCTCCAAGATATACCCATCCGACTCGAGAGGAGAGCAGAGTCCTTTGCTTCCCCTCGAGACGAGGCCTGACTCCAGGGTGAGTCTGGAATGCAACCCCGAGATCCCTGTCGCCCCTTGACATGAACATTAGGTCCTGCACACAAGCCTTGGTGGGGTCTCTTTTGCCTTCAGTGACTAGAGTGCACCTCCAGCTCTTCCTTGAATCTCGAATGGAAGATAAAACTTTTGTGGGCCCACACAAGAGGAAGCATGAATTCCCTGCCGTAACTCAAATATCCCAGCACAACTCGAGAAAAACCAAGTGGTTCCCCAGTCATCCCAAGATGAGTCCCTTGCCCGCTGGAGCAGCCCAAGAGAAGTCCCACGTTCCATTTTGAAGAGGAAACGGTACTTGGAACGCTTTATGCGACCCCAAAAGTTACCCGACATACCTGTCTCACTTGAGGGAAACACCGAGGTTCCCAGCAGCACTTCATCTGAGCCACTTCTGCCCTCCTGATCGCCACAGGAGGGTCGATTCCTCTGCTTTGTCTGGAAGGGTTTACCGACCTTCCTGGTGCACCTCAGGATGAGGCTGGTTTCATGAGGAAATTCGAGACAAGCCACGTGGGTGGTGCCAAATGCTTAACGACCCCGATCCCGGTCCGCTCTTCATAAGAACCCAATGCCCGGACACCTCTTCGAAGGCAACCCTGTGGATGAAGACACAAAACGAAGGGTCACTAACACCCCCGTGCATCGTCTGGAAAAACCTGCAGATTCCACACACAGTTTGACAAGGGGCCTGAAACCTCCTGAACAACTCGAGAGGCAAGCGGAGTTCCATTCCTCAGATAAGACGTGGCCTGACTCTCCTGTCCCAACTCTGCAGGGACACTATGATCGGAGTCAGAATTGGAGAGGAAGCCTGAGGTTCCTGCCTCCACTCGAGATGAGGCCCTCTTCCATTGCGCCAAACCCAGTGGAGTCCCGAGAGGCCACGCTCACTCCACAATATCCCTGACCTCTCAGAGGAACCCTAGGAGTTCCCTAGGTCAACATCAGAAGTCGAGGCAAACGAGGGTTTCCTGCCGCAACCCGAGAAAGACCTTGAGAGTCATTCTTCAATGCGTCTTGAGGCCCTAGTCCCCTACAATGACTCAAGAGCAATGAAGCACTCCCCCTAGCCACGAGCATGGAGACCTGATTTACCTGGCCACACAAGAGAGGCTCCCTGAGATCCTTGTCGTGCCTCGTGAGAAAACCCCCACGTGCCCAGCAGCTTGAGGAAACCCCTGAGACATCCTCGTCCTCGCGAGGTGAGGGCCTTCATTTCCTGCATGGCCTGGAGAGCAATCCCAAGTCCTCTCTCCAAACTGAAGAGGAGGCTACCTGAAGAGGGAAGCAGAGTTCCATTTCTCCACACAAAACGAGGCCTGACTCCCCTGTTGAGCATCCATAAGATCCCTGAGATCCATGTGAGCACTGGGCCGGAAAACTGTGGTTCCGGCCTCAACTCGAGATGAGGCCCTATCCCCCTGCATCAACTGAAGAGGGATTCCCGAGAGGCCCCTCGCAACTTGAAGGGAGACTTGAGTTTCCTGAGGCAACACGAGTGGGTCTCTGAGGTCCCTGTCGCAGCTCGAGAGGAGCCCCAAGTTTCCTGCCGCATCTCAAGAAAACCCAGGAGATGCTCCCCTCAATGCAAGATGAGGGCACTTTCCGCTGCATCATCTCGAGAGAAATCCCACCTTCCGTCTTGAGCCTTGAAAGGGTACTTGACACCCTTTAGGCAACTCAAGAAATTCCCCGACATACCCATCTCCACGCGGGAGGAACACCGAGTTTCCCACCACAACTCAAGAAGAGCCCCATTTTCCACTCCTCCTCTCGAGATTAGGGTCCATTCCCCTGCTTCGTCTGCAAAGGAATCCCGACCTTCCCACTGCACCTCAGGAGGAGGCCGTTCTCACCTTGAAACTCGAGAGGAACCCCAGGGGTCGGACTACAGTTCAAAAAGACCCCGAAGACCCCATCCACTGGAGATAAGGCCTCATGCCCCTGCCACGACTCGAATGTCACCCCTAGTATCAACTCACGACAGGAAGGGAGGTCTGAGAGATCCATAGCACCCCTAGTAATAGCCCGAGATCCCTACCTCAACTCCACAGGAGGCCTGACACCCCTTTTCCACCTCAAGAGGGAAGCGGAGTTCATTGCCACAACATGAAATGACAGCTGACTCCCCAGTGGACTCTCTGTAGGAAGCCCAAGATCCTTGTCAGAGCTGGAGAGGAACCCTGAGTTTCCTGCCTCAAATCAAGATGAGGCACTAGTCCCCTGCACCAACTCGAGAGGAATCCCGAGAGACCCCTCACAACTCGAACGGATTCCTGACTTCCCAGAGACAACATGAGAGGCTCCCTCAGGTCCCCGTGGCAACTCGGGGGAACCCACACTTCTGGCCGCAACTCGAGAAACACATGGAGATTCCCCCTTCCATGCGAAATGAGGTTTGATCACCCTTCCGTGACCCCAGAGCACGTCCGGGCTCACCCTTGCAACTCGAACGGAGACTTGACTTGCCTGAGGCAACACGAGAGGCTCCCTGAGTTCCCCGTGGTACCTGGAGAGGAATCCCAAGCCAGCGGCCGCAGCTGGAGACAATCCATGAGATTCTCCCGTCCACGTGAGGTGAGGCCCTTTATTATTGAAGTGCCTCAAGAGCAATCCTGAGTTCCCTGTCAAAACTCGAGAGGAGGCTGTACTCCCGTCATGCAACAAAAGGGGGCCCAGGATCCCCATCACAACTCAAGATGAAAGCCGAGGTTCCCACCAAAGTTGACAAGAGCCCCGTGTTTGTCACCTCATCAGGAGATGAGGGCCCATTCCCTGCTTCAACTCAAGAGGAATGCCAAATTCCCCTCGCACCACAAGAGGAGGCCTGTCTCAACTGTTAAATCTCGAGTGGAACCCCGCGGATCCTGCTTCAGGGACAAAGGACACCGAGTGCCCCTTCAGCTCGAGATAAGTTCTGATTCCCCTGCACCTGCTCCAATGGAACCCCAAGAACCCCCTCACAACAGGATGAGAGGTCTGTCTCCCATTCTGATCCTCTAGAAATAGCCCAAATTCCCCGCCTGAACTCGACTGGAGCCCTGACACCCCTTGGACAACTCGAGAGGAATGCAGAGTTCCATGCCTCAACACCAGACGAGGCCTGACTCCCTAGTTGAACCTTCATAAAAAGCCCTAGATCCCTGTCACTGCCAGAGAAGAACACTGAGTTTCCCAACTGAACTCGAGACATGGCCCTATTCACCAGCAGCGACTCGAGAAGGATCCCAACGTGCCCCTCGCAACTCGAGAAGAGACCCGACTTCTCTGAGGCAACACGAGCGGGTCCCTGAGGTCCCTGTCACAGCTTGAGAGGAACCCCAATCTTCCCGCTACAACTCGAGAAAAACCACGAGATTCTCCCCTCAACGCAAGATGAGGCCCTTTTCCAGAGCAGTGTCTCCAGAGAAATCCCACCTTCCCTCCGGAAACGCGAAAGGGTACTTGAAACCCTTCACGCAACTCAGGATGGTCCCTGAGATACCCGTCCCCATGTGAGAGGAATACTGAGTTTCATGCCACAACTCAAGAAGAGCCACATTTTCCACTCCTTCTCTCGAGATGAGGGTCCATTCCCCTGCTTCGTCTGCAAAGGGATATCTACGTTCCCGCCGCACCTCAGCAGGAGGTTGTTCTCACCTTGAAACTCGAGAGGAACTTCAGGGGTTGGGCCACCATTCTAAAAGACCTCGAAGTTGCCATCCACTGGAGTAAGGCCTCATGCCCCTGCAATGACTCAAATGTCAACCCGTGTATCAACTCATGACACAGTCTCCTCATGACAGAGGAGACCTCCACCAAAATTGGAGAGGTTTCCCCCACCACAAGTAGAGAGGAGTTCACCAAGACATCACACATAGAGAAGAGCTCCTCAGCTGCAAATAGAGCTGAGCCCCTTGAAATAAATCGAGAAGAGGCCCTCACAAGTAGAGAGGAGTAATCATTTTAAAAGAAGAGCAGAGCCACATGCGGAGCCTCCCATCACAACCTAAGAGGAGGGACTACTGCAACTTGGGAGGATCCTTAAAACACTTCCAGAACTCAAGAAAATAACTCTACCACCACTTAAGAAAAGCCACTGGACACCATGCAAGATGATGTCCCCACACATCATACCTAGAGTGGAGTCACACTGCAACAATATTGATGAGCTACCCCACCACAGGAAAGGAAGCCTTTTCACATTGCGATGAGAGCAGACTCCCTTCAGATATTGTAACTAAAGAGACCCTCACCATAACTAGAAAGGGGCCTGCACATCACATCTAGAGAGTAGCCCATCAGCACACCACAGATAGAATGGAGCAGCCACACTACAGAAAAGCCCCCACTGATACTTGAGAGGAGCTCACCAGCACAGCACAACTAGAAAGAAACCCCAATGCCACAGGTAGAGAGGAGTCCCCAACCACAATTAGAGAGGAGCCCCCCAAAGGAACTCCAGAGGAGCCCCCTGCTTCATCTTGACAGGATCCTCTGCCTTCTTTTAGAGGATCCCCGAGCCACCACAGCAAAATTATATGTGTCTCCTGAGACAAATAAGGAGGAGCCCATGACCACAAATAGAGACATGCCACCACCACAACTAGAGAACCCCATGAACAATGCAACTAGATTGGAGTCCTTTGCCACAATAAGAAAGTTGCACCCTGCCACCACTAGAGAGTAGCCTGTACAAAAAAACTAGAGAGAAGCCCCCCACAACTAAACAGGAACGCTGGAATTAGACTTAGAGTGGAGCCCGCCTTAATACACAAGCCTTCTGCTGAAACTCCAGAGGAGCCTGCATTCCTCATGTGGAGAAGACCCCCAGACAAACCACAACTATTGAGGAAAAGCCACACCCAATGAAACTAGACAGGAGCTCCCTCACCACTAGAGAGTTGACCACATGTCACAACTAGAGGGGGTCAACCCCACCAAAATGAGTGAGGAACCCATAGCACAAAAAGTAGAGAAGACTCCTTGCTGTGTAGTCCCCCACATGACAAATGCTAGAGAAGGCACAACCACATCTCAAGAGGAGTTCCATGTACCCTGCGAAAACTGTAGAGGAGACCTTTGACCCAACTTGAGAGGAGCCCCATCCACAACAGGAGAGGATTCCTCTGGATATCTTATCTAGAGAGGAGCCTATTCACTGAAAAGAGAGACAAACCTCACATCACAACTAGAGAGGAAACCCCCTGCACATCGTAATGAGAGAGGAATCCCCACAGACATCATAACTAAAGAAGAGCATCTCACTACAACTAGGGAGGACACTGTGCACTGCAGCCAGAAAGAGGTCCCCATATTACAGCTATAGGTGAGTCCACAATCACACATAGAGAGGAGATGCCCACTGAAACTTAAGTGGAGCTCACCAGCACAACACGACTAGAAAGGAGTCCCCCAACACAGTGACAGATGATTGTGTGTTAGCTGCTCAGTCATCTCAGACTCTTTGTGACCCCATGGATCATGTGGCTAGCCAAGCTCTTCTGTCCATGGGATTCTACAGGCAAGAACACCAGAGTGGGTTGTGATGCACTTTTCCAGGGGCTCTTCCTGGCCCAGGGATCAAACACAGGTCTTGCATCCCAGGCAGATTCTTTACCATCTTAGCCACTGGGGGCCTATGATGAAAAGTGAAAGTGAATTTGCTCAGTAGTGTCTGACTCTTTGCAACCCCATGGACTGTAGCCTACCAGGCTCCTCCACCCATGAGATTTTCCAGGCATGTGTACTGGAGTTGGTTGCCATTTCCATCTCCAATTTCAGATGAGTGCCGCCTTTCCACCAAAACTCAAGAGGTGCTTCCTGCAGCAACTCAAGAGGTGACTAATGCTACAACTGGAGAGGAGCTCCAGGCACAAGTTGAGAGCCTTGTGCACCCAGTAGCTAACTCAGAGCCTCCTGTCACAACTAGAAAGGAGCACCCCTCCACAACTAAAGATGAGCCTGCACAATACAACTAGAAAAAAGGCCCCCACAACTAGAGAGGACCTTTCACTCAGATTATAAAAAGAGAGGAGCTCCACAACACAACTAGAGGGGAAACCCCCACAGGAACTAGACATTAGCCCAGCTGATCATTGACACTATAGAGAGGCACACCAACACTTCACAGCTAAACCTAAGCCCCCTGCTATGAGTAGAGAAGTGGCCAACACACCACAACAAAGGAGGATGTCCCTTGCTACAATTAGAGTATATTCCTTCAACTCACAACTGGAAAAAGTGCCCTTTCACATCACAGGCAGAGAAGAAGCACCCTCACCACAGTCCAAGAGGAGTATGTAACCACATCTAGAGAGGAATCCCCATATCACAACTACAGAGGAGCACCCCCCCCAACTGTAGGCGAGTCTGCAAACCACATTTAGAGGGGAGCAGAAACTAAAATGTCAGTTGAGCCCCACTGAAACTAGAGTGGAACCCTATGCCATAACTATACAGTAGCATACCACACATCACAACAAGACAGGAGCCAACCTACTAACTGCTACTAGAGTGGAGCTGCCCCATGCAGTTCTAGGGGATGCCCCTCCACAACTTTAATGGAATCCAAGTCACCTGTCACAACTTGAGAGGAACACCAAGTACTCCACCACATCTCGACTGGAGTCATTTGCCATCACAAGGAAGGAGCCCCCAGTGATGAAACTAGAAGGCACCCCCACCAAAACTGGAGAGAATATCCCTGCAAAAACTAGAGAGGAACCCTCTGGCACATTGTGCCTAGAGAGGAGCCCCTGTGCTGCAAACAGTGATGAAGACATTGAAGTAACTCAAGAGAAGCCCGTCACAACTAGAGTGGAGCAACCCCAAGAAAAACAGTTAGGAGCCCCCAAACAACAAGTAGAGCGAACACCCACCCCACAGAGAACCCCCGGATGAGGCACCTTGCAATGAGAGAGGAGCCCCCAAACCCCTCCTGAATTTGAGAGGAGGCCTATGCCACAATGAGAGAGAAGCCAATGGAACAATGAGAGAGGAGCCCACCCACCAAAACTGGAGTATATCACCCCTATCACAGCTAGAGAAGAGTCCTCTGACATCGCACCTAGAGAGGGTCACCTCCACAGCAAAAAGAGACTAACCCACTCCTACAAGTTAAGTAGATGCTCCTACAAATATTGAGGAACAAACTAGCCAAAACTTGAAAGTAGACCACAAATAGAGATAAGCTCCCTGAACATCGACACTCGAGAGGAGCATTCCAGCCCAATGCAATTAGACAGAAGTCTCCTGCCAAATCAAGAGAGGAGGCACAGATGCCACAATTAAAGAGGAGGGCCATGCCAAAATTAGAGAGTAGGCTCCCAGATATTGCACTTGGAAAGAGTGCCTGTGGTGCACATCACTCACAGAGAGCAAACCCCTACCACAATTCAAGAGGAACTCTTCACCACAACTCTAGAGGTGTCCCCCAAACACTACAAATAGGGAAGACCTCCCTCAATGCAACTTGAGAGAAGCCTTTACACTACAACTAGAGAGGAGCCCACCAAACACAACTAAGAGTTGACCCCTACAACTAGAGAAGAGCTCCATGCCACAGGTAGTTTGGCCACCCACATATTGAAACTAAACAGAAGCAACCCTGCACACTGCTACTAGAGAGGATTCACACACACACACACACACACAAAAAAAAAAAAAAAAAACTCGAGTGGAGGCCCTACCTCAACTTTAGAGGAACAAGTCCCCCAATGCAACTCGATTGGAGTTCCCCACAAAACTTGGAAGGAGCCCAACACTGCAACAATAGAGGAGCCAAACCGGACACTGCATGTATAAAGGAGGCCCCACACTCTGCCCCTAGAGAAAAGCAGTCTTGCACACCACATCTAGAGAGGAGGATCCACTCCAATAATAGAGAATGGCCACTCAGACTACAAATAGAGATGAGCCAGCAAACTGCACCTAGAGAGGAGCAGCACAGCACAATGCAACAAAACAGGAGGTCCCACTCCACAACTAGAGAGGACAACCCCAGGAAGAGTACAACTAGGGGAAGAGCACCACAGCACTTCACTACTAGAGTGAAGCCCAAGTGCCAAAACTAGAGAGTTGAATACATGCCACAACTAGATAGCTGACATTCAGCCATAAGGAGCATACAGCTGCAACTACATAGTAAGGAGCATATCGCTGCAACTACAGAGGTGCCACCCCCGCCTTAAATCACAACTAGAGTGGAGCACCACTGCCATAACTACAGTGAATAACCCTTGCACAGATTGATAGGAGCGCAACACATCACAATTAGAGAAAAGTTCCCATGCACATAAAAACTAGAGTGGAACTCCCACAGGGATTGAAACAAAAGAGGAGGCCAACATTGCAAATAAGAGGACATCCCTGCCACAACTATAGATATGCCCCCCTGAACATCACCATTAAAGAGGAGCATACCCACATATCACAATTAGACAGAAGTCCTTTGCCACGAGTAGAAAGGAGGCCACCATGCCACAACTGAAGAAAGCACCCACTACCACAACTAGAGAGTAGCCTCTTGCACATTGCACCTAGAAAAAGGACCCTTCACATCACAACCAGAGAGGAGCCACACCCATCACGATTTGAAGAGTTCTTTACCACAACTAGAGAGGAGCCCAAATGCACAACTAAGGAGGACACCCCTGCCACAACTAGGGAGGATGAGCGCCCCCTGCCAAAGCTAGAAAGGAGTCTGCAAGTGACACCTAGAGAGGAGCTGAAGCACCATAAATTAACAGTGGAACCACACTGCAACTGGAGTGGAAACCCCTTGCCTCAACTAGATAATAGAGTCCCACAAATTGCAACAAGACAGGAGCCAGCCTGAACATCTTTTCTAGAGTATCTGCCCCAGTGCAATTCAAGAGGAGTCTCCACCACAACTTAAAGGAAACCTGAGACCCCTGCTGAAACTTAAGAGAAATGCTAAGTTCCCTACTGCAATCTGACAGGAATATTATGCTGTAACAAGAAAGGATAACCTGGCCAAATGACAGAGGAGCTCCCTTGGCAAAACTGTAGAAGATTCCCTGGGCAGAAATAGACCTGGAGTCCCTCAGGTCATCACACCAAGACAGAAGCTCCCTCTGAAGCAAATAGAAATAAGCTCCCTGAATTAAATCGAGTGGAGTGACTCACAACTATAGAGAAGCAAGCCCACTAATATTAGGAACCTCTAGCACCAAAAGAGTGGAACCTTCCCATGGAGCCACCCACACCCCAAACAGAGAGGACACAGCCCCACAACTCAAGAGGAGCCCTCCACTACAACTCGAGAGGAGCCTGCTGGACATCACACATAGAGAGGAGCTCTTCTGCTGACAATAGAGACAACCCTCACAACACAAATAAACAGGAGCTAGAAGACCACAACTAGAGAGAATTGAACTCACCACAACTACAGAGTTGACCCTGACCATATCTAGAGAGAAGTCCCATGCCAAAACTAGTGAGCAGTCACCCGCACATTGTAACAAGAGAGAAGCCAACCTGCACATCCCTACTAGAGACCAGTCATCCCAAAACATCACGAAAGGAGGTCCCAGCACAACATGAGAGGAGCCATATGTAGCCCCCCCCCCAACTTGATAAGAAAACTGAGTTCCCCACCACGGATCAAGTGGAACCCTGAGTCCCACACTGCAACTCAAAAGGAACCCTGAGTTCTTGCCACAACTCGAGAGGAGCTCTGAGTACCCTGATGTAACTTGAAAGGAACCCCAAGATTCATGCTGCAACTTGAGAGCTACCCAGTGTTACCAGCCGCAACTCGAGTGGAAACCCAAGTCCCCTTTTGCAACTAGAAAGGAACCCTGAGTTCCCCCTCACAACTTGAGAGGAGGCCCGAATCCCCTGCTGAAACTCAAGAGGAAACCCAAGTTCTTCATTTTAACACAAGAAGAGACCTCACTCCCCTGTTGCAACTCGAGATGAACCCCGACTTTCCCCATCACAACTCAAGAGGGATCCTGCGTTTCCTGCTGAAACCTGAGAGGAACTCCGAGTTATCCAACTCAACTGGAGAAGAGGCCCAATTCCCCTGCTGCTACTGGAGGGGAACACGGAGTTCCCCGTTGCAAATCAAGATGAGCCCCAAGCACTGAGGCAACTCAAGAGGATTCCCAAGAGGAGCCACCGCCACCACAATTCAAGAGCAGAACTCTACCACAAGAGAGATAGCTTCACACCACAACTGAAGAGGAGTCCTACCCTGCCACAACTAGAGAGGAGTCCAAACCACAACTAGAGAGGCTTGGAAACAAAAACGTCAATTGACCCCACTGCAATAGAGTGTAGTCCCAGTAGCCTACGGCATATCACAAGTAGACAGGAGACAGCCTGCTAATGCTACTAGAGAGGAGCTGCCCCATGCATCTCAAGAGTAAACCCCACCACAACTCTAAAGGAATCCCATCACCTGTCCCAACTTGAGAGGAACCCCGAGTCCCCCACCACATCTCGAGAGGAGCCCTATGCCATCACAAGGAAGGATCACCCAGTGACAAAGCTAGAAGCTCCTACCCCCAAAACTGGAGAGAATTCCCCTGCCAAAATTAGATAGGAGCCCTCCAGCACATTGCACCTAGGGAGGAGTCCCTCTGCTACAAATAGAGACAAGGGCCCTGAAGTAACTTGAGCCTGTCACAACTAAAGTTTGGAACCACGTGAAAACTAGTGAGGAACCCCCAATGCCACAAGTAGAGAGAACAAACTCCCTACATAGAACCGTCGGAGAAATCACCACCCCAACTAGAGAGGAGCCCCGAGTCCCCTCCTGAACTTGAGAGTATCCCTATACCACAGCTCAAGAGAAGCCCATGGCCACAATGAGAGAAGAGCTCACCTGCCAAAACTGGAGAGTGTCCCCCCACCACAACAGGAGAGGAAACCCTGGACACTGCACTTAGAGAGGGTCCCCTCTAGGGGACTCTAGGTGGTAGGATCTAGTACCTCCCCTACCACCATCAAAGAGGAGTAACCTCACCACATTTAGAGAGTAGACCTCATTTCACAAATAGAGAGAAGCCCCTTGAACATTGCCACTTGAGAGGAGCATTTCCATACATCACAATTATACAGAAGCCTATTTCCACAATTAGAGAAGGGGCTCCCATGCTGCAAATAAAGAGGAGGGGTGATGCAAAAATTAGAGTAGGCTCACAAATATCACACCTGGAAAGAGTGCCTGTGCACATCACTACTAGAGAGGAAACTCCCTTCCCAATTCAAGAGGAACATTCCACTGCAGCTCTAGAGGTGCCTCCAGAACACCATAAATAGAGAAGAGATCCCTAACACAACTTGAGGAGACTGCACACCACAACTAGAGAGAAGCCAAACCAACACAATTAAGAGTTGACCCCCACACACACACACCAGCTAGAGAGGAGAATCTGCCACATAGAGTTTAGCCACCTACAAATCACAACTAAACAGAAGCCATGCTGTACAAAGCTACTAGAGAGGAGCTACCCCACCAAAACTCAAGTGGAGGCCCCACCTCACCTCGAGAGGAATACAAAGTCTCCCAATGAAACTCAAGAGGAGTCCCCCACCACAACTAGAGAGAAGCCCACACACTGCAACAAGAAAGGAGCCCACTGAGACACCACATGAAGAAATGAGGCCCCACACCCCACCCCTAGAGAGGAGCAATCTTGTACACCTCATCTAGAGAGGAGGCTCTACACCACTACAAGAGAGTAGCCCATCAAACCACAAATAGAGATGAGCCAGAAAACTACACCTAGAAAAGAGCTGCACAGATTAATGTAACAAGACAGGAGTTCCCACTCCACGACTAGAGAGGACTTCCCAGGCACAGCACACTTAGGGAGGAGCACCCTGGCACATGACAACTAGAGAGAAGTCCAACCGCCAAAACTGGAGAGTTGAATACATACCACAACTAGATATTTGACCCTCAGGCATGACTAAAGGAGCACATTGCCGAAACTAGAGAGGTACCTCGCCCTCCCTTACATTGCATTTAGAGTGGAGAACCACTGCAACAACTAGAGTGGACACCCCTCCCACAGGTAGATATGAGTGCTCCCCACTCATCACAATTAGCAAAACGTGCCCATGCACATCACAACTAGAATGGAATTCCCACTTGGATCAAAATGAAAGAGGAGGCCAACACTGCAGCTAGAGAGGAGACCCCTGCCACAGTTAGAGGTAATCCCCCCTTAACATCGCCATTAGAGAGGAGCATACCCACACATCACAATTAGATGGAAGCCTCCTTCCACAAGTAGAGTGGAGCCCACCAGGTTAAAACTAAAGAGGCGTCCCATTGCCGCAACTAGAGAGTAGCCTCCTGCACATTAAACCTAGAAAAAGTGCCCCTTCACATCATAACCAGACAATAGCCACCCCCATCACAGTTTGAGGAGAGCACTCCACCACAACTAGAGAGAAGCCCAACTACCACAACTAAAGAGAAGCCCCTCTGACACAACTAGAGAGGAGTATGCAAATAACAATTAGAGAGGAGCCGACCCACCACAAATAAAGAGTGGATACCCGCTGCAACTAGATTGGAGCCCCATGCCACAACTAGAGAGCAGCCTCCCACACAATGGGGGTAGACAGGGACTAGCCTGCACAGCGCTACTTGAGAGGATTGGCTTCACTGCAGCTCGAGAGGAAGCTTCATCACAACTCTAAAGGAAACCTGAGTCACCTGCTGTAACTCAAGAAATACGCTGAGTTCCCTGCTGCAATTTGACAGGAGCCCTAGGCAATAACAAGAAAAGGGGCCTCTGGTCATAATGATACTGGGGCTCCCCAGATAAAACTGAAACAGATTCCTCCAGAAAAACTACAGTGGATTCCCACAGAACATCACACCTAGAGAGAAGCCGCTCTTCCACAAATAGAGGCAAGCTCCCTGAAATAAGTTGAGTGGCATCCTTCATAACTAGAGAGAAGCTATCCCACTAATGTTAGTGAGGAACTCCTATCACCAAAAATAGTGGACCTTCCCCATGGAGCCACCCACACCCCAACCAGAGAGAACATTTCCCTGCAACTTTAGAGGAGCCCTCCACCACTAATTGAGAGGAACCCAGTGGACATCACACATTGAGAGGAGCACCTTGCTGCTAATACAGATGAACCTCACACCACAACTAGAAAGGAGCTTTCATACCACAACTAGAGAGAATTGAACCCACCACAACTGCAGAATTGACCCTGACCACAACTAGAGAAATCCCATGCCAAAACTAGTGAGTAGCCACGCGCAGATTGCAACAAGAAAGGAGCCATCCTGCACATCCCTGCTAGTCATGAATTGCCCCAAGGTAACTCGAGAGGAGGTCCCACCACAAGTCGAGAAGAACCCTGAGTAAACTCCCCAACTTGAGAGGAACACAAGTTCCCTGCCATGCTTCGAGTGGAACCCTGAGTTTCAAGTTGCAATTGGAGAGGCACACTGAGGTCCTGCTGCATTTAAAGGGGAGCTTTGAGTTCCCTGATACAACTCAAGAGGAACCCTGAGTTTCCTGCCACAACTCGAGAGGAATCCCACGTTCCCCACTGCAAAACTAGAGGAACCCTGGGATCAGATTTCCACATTCTCCAGAGTGGCACCCTTCACAGATCCTGAAGCAGGGTCACACGTCCACGTTCACCAGTGTGTAAACCCTCCCAGTTCATGTACCTGGTCTCACACATCCACAGTCTCCAGGTTAACACCCCTCCCATTTCTTGTACCTGGCTCACACATCCAGTCTCCAGTGTGACCCCATGTCTCAGGTACTGCACCTGGTGTCACATGGCCACAGTCTCCAGTGTGACTCCTCTCTTCCATCTGGGGTCACACATCCGTAGATTCCAGGGTGACATCCCTCTTAGACCCTGCAGCTGGGGTTACACATCCAGTCTCCAGTATGACCCCACCTCACCAAACTTTTTACCTCAGTTTACTTGGCCTCAGTCTCCAGTGTTACCCCATATCTCAGACCCTGTACCTGGGGTCACATGCTCATGGTGGCCAGGATTACAACCTTCCCCAGAGGCTGTACCTGGTGTCACATGGGCACAGTCACCAGGGTTACCCAAACTTCCAGACCCTGTACCTGGGGTCACACAAACACAGTCTCCAAGGTGAGCCCCTCACAGACACTCCCCCTGGAGTCACATATCCACAGTCTCAGAGTGACTCATCCAAAATCCTGTACCTGGGGTCACAAGTCCAGTCTCCAGGGTGACTCCCTCCCAGACCCTGAACCCTGGGTCACATGTCCAGAGTCTCCTGTGTAATGTCACTTCCCAGACACAACCTGTGGTCACAGGTCCACAGGCTTCAGTGTGACCCCCTTCCCAGACTCTGTAATTGGGATCACATGTCCTCAGTTTCCAGTGTGACCCCACCTCTCATAATCTGTACCTGGGGTGAGGTGTCCACAGTTTCCAGGGTGAAGCCCCTTGCCAGACCCTGTACTTGTATCCACACATCCACAATTTCTAGGACGACCGCCTTCCCCTACCCTGCAGCTGGATTCACATGTCCACAGTCTCCAGCGTGAACTCCATTTCAAATACTGTACCTGGGCTCACATGTCCACATTATCCAGGGTGACACCCCTTGAAGACCATTTACCTGTGGTTAAAATTCTTCTGTCTCTAGAGTGACCCCCCCATACACTACCTGGGGTCACATGTCCAGAGTCTCCTGGCTCATTCCCATCCCAGACCCTGTACCTGGGGTCAGATATCCAGGTGCATAGGGTTACCCCATTCAGACCTTGTATCTATGGTCACATGTCCAGGCTCCAGGATGATGTCCCTCCCAGACAGTGTACCTGGGGTCACATGTCCACAGTCTCCAAGGTGATCACATCCTCTAACCCTGCACATTTGTCACTCGTACACTGTCTCCAGAATGACCTCACCCCAGACCCTGCACCTGGGGTCACACTTCCACAATCTCCAGGGTGACCCTACCATACTAGGCCATGCACCTGGGGTCATATTTCCACAGTCTGCAGGGTAACACTCTCCCAAACCCTATACCTAGGATCACATAGCTACAGCCCCCTGGTTGATCCCTCCCAGACACTGTACCTGGAGTCACACATCCACAGTCTCTAGGGTGACCCCTTCCCAAGCCCTGCAACTGGACTCACAATTTCACAGTCTCCAGGGTGACCTCCTCCTGACCATTCCCCTGGGGTCACATATCCACAATCTGCAGGGTGACACTCCTCCCCAGACCCTGAACCTGGGGTCACACATCCACACTTTCCAGGGTGACACCCTTCCAGACCCTGAAACTGGGGTCACAGGTCCACACTTTCCAGGGTGATTGCATACTCCAGACCAGAACCTGGGGTCACACATCCACTGACTTCATGGTGAACACACTCCCTACACCCTGCAACTGGAATCACAGGTCCACAGTCTCCAGGTTGACGCCATACTCAAGACCCTGTTTGTGGGTTCACAAATCCACAGTCTCTAGGGTGATCCCACCACCCAGATACTGCGCCCAGGGTCTCATGTCCACTGTCTCCAGGTGACACCCCTCCCAGACTCTGAACCTGGGGTCACACGTCCTCAGTCTCTGGGGTGACAACACCTCACAGTGCCTCCACCTGAGGTCAAATTTCCACAGTCTCCAGGGTTACCCCCTCCCAGACCCTGTAGCTGCAGACACACATCCACAGTCTCAATGGTGACCCCACACTCCAGACCCTTTTCTTGAAGTCACACATCCAGTCTCCATGGTGAAACACTTTCACAGGCCCTGTACCTGAGGTAACATTTCCACAGCCACCAGGGTGACCCCACCCTCCTGACCTGTACCTGGGGTTACATATCCACTGTCTCAAAGGTGACACCCCTCCCTACATCCTGTACCAGTGATTACATGTTCAGTCTCCAGGGTGACCCAACCTCCAAGACTCCACACCTAGGCTCACACGTCTACAGTCTCCTGGTTGACCCCACCTCCCAGTACTGTACCTGGACTCACATGTCCACAGCCTCAAGGATGACCCCCACATTCTAGACCCTCTATTGTGGTCTCCTTGGTGAACACACCTCCCAGAACCTGCACCTGGGTAGCAGTTACAACAGACAATGCAGAAATACAAAGGATTATAATAGACTATTATGAACAACTATATGTCAATAAAAGCAATAAATGGAAGAAATGGACAGATTAAATACATAATGATGCCTACATTAAAAGTTTATAACTTTGTGAAAGTCAAAAGATTAAATTGCCTTTCATTATGTTTGCATAGTTACATGTATTATAAACTGTATAATTAAAGCCTTTTTATAAAAATAAAATTAAAAAAAAAAGAAAAGTTCAATTATTCAAGACTGTATCCACAGTGTCCAAATTTGGTGAAGATTGAAACACACACCTGGCCAAAGAAGATAAAAAATTGTAAATAAGCATACAAGAGTATACTCAAGATGCTGGTTGGATGCATGTACAGTCAACTTTGGAAGACAGTTTGGCACTTTTCTCCAAATCTAAACTGTCTCACCTTAGGAATCAAGAAGTGTACCTCTTGTATTTACACAACTGCTTTGGAAAACTGAAATAAAAACTAGCATTGAGTAATGTACAAGAGCACTATTCATAATTCATAATAATTAAAAACTTAAGAATATCCTTCCATAGATGTGCATTCCTAGGCATATTACAGCATGAAAATTTCAAGGGAAGCACAAAACAGCACACCCAAAATATGCCCATTTGACAAAAAGATTATTTTAGACTGATTAATTTTAAAAAACAGGAACTCCTGAAGAATCTTTGAAAACCAAATAGAAATGCCATTTTATGAAGTAGATTTACATTTATTAAGGATATTTCCATCTGTAAGGATGTGTCCCTTTGTGGACAAGGATATGGAGGACAACTAAATATCAAGAATGACTTGACTTGACTAAATGACTTGACTAAATATCAAAAAGATCTATGGAATGGACCTGGATATTAATCTGCATAACCACCATACCTTTGTTTACTGTGCTTCACATAATAATCTCCCTTAAATGGCTTCTTCCATCCCCTAAACTCCTCTTTCATTGATAGCTGATGATAGCATTTAAGGTAAAATCTTGGACCCTTTCAGGAAGTGACTCAGTTTTCCCAGGTATCTTTCAACTATACAGGAGATATGCATGGCATATATTAAACTTCTGATTGTTTTTCTCCAGTCCATCTCCCTTTCATTACGAGCATCTCAATGAAGAACACTGAGGGTAGAGGGAAAATTATTTTTCCTCTCATACAATTCAATACAATAGTGTTCAGAGATATAAAGGAATGAACAACCAACCCATTTATAAAAAAAAAGAAAAGCATGAATCTAACACTTATATTACTAAGTGAAGGAATCCAGCCTCAAGTGCTACACACTGTATGACCTTATAAGACGTTCTAGAAAGGGTAAAACAGACATGATAAACAGTTTATGGAATATGTGGGTGAAATATATCACATGATACTTTAGTGATGAATACCTGACACTATGCATTTGTCTAAGCACATAGATTTTTGTTTTCAGAACCCAACAAGTAAATTATTACCTATTAACGTTTATTTATGATATGAGAGTGTCAAAGACTGGAATGCATAATTTAACAAAGAATCTAACAGATTGAGAAGTATATGAAAAGATTCAGACTTCCCTGGTGGGCCAGTGGTTAAGACTCCACGTTGCCAATGCAGGAGAGGTGGGTTCAATTCCTGGTCAGGGACCTAAAATCCCACATGCCACAGCACAGCAAAGAGATTAAAAAAGAATGAATTTTTGTAGAAAAAGCCACTCTTAGTATTAGGACAAAAGTATCTGACCTAAGTTCACCGTGGAAATGAATAGAATCTGCAGGCCAAAGGCAAAATGTACCAAACCTAAACAATGAACTCTGTAAGTTCTTTCCACAGGGGTTTGTAGCTAACAGGACTGAAACTACAGTATCAGTCATTGAATGGAACAAGCACTGAATTTGATAACTGACAAGTAGTGGAAGCCAGGATTTTTACCACTGGAGTGGGAAGTTACAGGCAAAGGGAAATGGTTATAATACCTGTATCATAAGAAATCAGGTTGGCATGGCTGGAAATAGACATGCCAACCTGATTTCTTATGATACAGGTATTATAACCATTTCCCTTTGCCTGTAACTTCCCACTCCAGTGGTAAAAATCCTGGCTTCCACTACTTGTCAGTTATCAAATTCAGTGCTTGTTCCATTCAATGACTGATACTGTAGTTTCAGTCCTGTTAGCTACAAACCCCTGTGGAAAGAACTTACAGAGTTCATTGTTTAGGTTTGGTACATTTTGCCTTTGGCCTGCAGATTCTATTCATTTCCACGGTGAACTTAGGTCAGATACATTGAAACATGTAAATATCATGTATGAAATGAGTTGCCAGTCCAGGTTCGATGCACGATACTGGATGCTTGGGGCTGGTGCACTGGGACGACCCAGAGGGATGGAATGGGGAGGGAGGAGGGAGGAGGGTTCAGGATGGGGAACACATGTATACCTGTGGCGGATTCATTTTGATATTTGGCAAATCTAATACAGTTATGTAAAGTTTAAAAATAAAATAAAATTAAAAAAAAAAAAAAAAAAAAAAAAAAAAAAAAAAAGAAATCAGGTTGGAGACATCATTATAAACTATCTTTAGCCTAATACAGAAACACATAGCTCCATGTGAAAATCTTCATAACCATGTGTATGCATAGTCTGGGATACATGTATATGTATTTCCATGCATTTTCTGCTGAGATTATTAAGTTCTCACATGAAAATTTTTAGTAACATTCTTTAATAAAAAGGAACAAGGATTCTTTAAAAATGTGGCTTATACTAGGACTGAGACAGTAAATATGTAAAGCAGCATAATCTTAAAATATGAGAAAGAAGAACCAAAAAACCCAATGAAAGCTGAATTATATAAAATAAAAGCAGAAGAGCAGGGAAAAATCTCTCAATAGCCAAAGCAAGAATGAACTAAGCTGTCTAATTGGCTGGATTATGCCAAAAGAAAGAGAAAATGAAGTCTCTCAGTCATGTCTGACTCTTTCAGACCCCATGGACTGTAGGCTATGAGGAACCTCCATCCATGAAGTTTTCCAGGCAAGAGTACTGGAAGGGTCATCATTTCCTTCTCCAGGGGATCTTTCCCACCCAGGGATCGAACCCAGGTCTCCTACATTGCAAGCAGATGCTTTACAGTCTGAACCACCAGGGTAGCTCCCAAAAGATTAAAATAACTTTCAGGTGTCCAAACAGTTAAAAAAGAAAAAAAAGAAAAGAAAAATATAGGTTTTATGAGTAGTGTTGAATAAAAATATCTATGCAGAAAGATTCTAAATAACTGATACAGACACTCAGCTGTCCATCATGTATGTGAAGCTAACTCCTCTTTCCTCAAATGTGGGTCCTGCATTATGACTTCCTCCTTAATAAGGCACTCAGGATGGATGTGGGGGAAATCAACAATAAAGACAAATGACAAATGTTGGCAAAAATGTACAGAAATTGGAACTCAAACTTTACTTGTAGAGATGTAAAATGTTGTGATCTATATGTGCAAAACCAGCATTTTCTCAAAAACATAAAAATGTAATTATCATATCACTCAGTAGTGGCCACAGGACTGGAAAAGGTCAGTTTTCATTCCAATCCCCAAGAAAGGCAATGTCAAAGAATGTTCCAACTACCGCACAGTTGTGCTCATCTCACACGTTAGCAAAGTAATGCTCAAAATTCCCCAAGCCAGGCTTCAACAGTACGTGAACCATGAACTGCCAGATGTTCAAGCTGGATTTAGAAAAGGCAGAGGAACCAGAGATCAAATTGCCAACATCCGTTGGATCATTGAAAAAAAAGAGAAAAAAACATCCAGAAAAATGTCTACTTCTGCTTTATTGACAACGCCAAAGCCTTTGACTGTGCAGAGCACCACAAACTGTGGAAAATTCTTAAAGAGATGGGAATACCAGACCACATTACCTGCCTCCTGAGAAATCTGTTTGCAGGTCAAGAAGCAACAGTTAGAACTGGACATAGAACAACATACTGGATCCAAATCAGGGAAGGAGTATGGCAAGGCTGTATATTGTCACCCTGCTTATTTAAATTATTCAGAGTACATCATGTGAAATTCCAGGGCTGGATGAAGCACATGCTGGAATCAAGACTGCAAGAATAAATATCAATAATCTCAGGTACTCAGATGACACTACTTTTATGCAGAAAGCAAAGAAGAACTAAAGAGCCTCTTGATGAAAGTGAAAGAGGAGAGTGAAAAATTTGGCTTAAAACTCAATATTCAGAAAAATAAGATTGTGGCCTCTAGTCCCATCACTTCATGGCAAATAGATGGGGAAACAATTGAAACAGTGACAGACTTTATTTTGGGGGCCTCCAAAATCCCTTCAGATGGTGACTGCAGCCATGAAATTAAAAGATGCCTGCTCCTTGGAAGAAAAGTTATGACTAATCTAGACAGCATATTAAAAAGCAGAGACATTACCAACAAAGGTCTGTGTACTCAAAGCTATGGTTTTTCCAGTAGTCATGTATACATGTTAGAGCTGGACTACAAAGAAAACTGAGTGCCTAAGAAGTGATGCTTTTGTTTTGTTTTGTTTTAATTTTATTTTTAAACTTTACATAATTGTATTAGTTTTGCCAAATATCAAAATGAATCTGCCACAGGTATACATGTGTTCCTCATCCTGAACCCTCCTCCCTCCTCCCTCCACACACCATCCATCTGGGTCATCCCAGTGCACAAGCCCCAAGCATCCAGTATTGTGCATTGAACCTGGACTGGCAACTCATTTCATACATGATATTTTACATGTTTCAATGCCATTCTCCCAAATCTTCCCACCCTCTCCCTCTCCCACAGAGTCCATAAGACTGTTCTATACATCAGTGTCTCTTTTGCTGTCTCATATACAGGGTTATTGTTACCATCTTTCTAAATTCCATATATATGCGTTAGTATACTGTATTGGTGTTTTTCTTTCTGGCTTACTTCACTCTGTATAATAGGCTCCAGTTTCATCCACCTCATTAGAACTAATTCAAATGTATTCTTTTTAATGGCTGATGTGGTGCTGGAGAAGACTCTTGAGAATCCCTTGGACTGCAAGGAGATCCAACCAGTCAATCCTAAGGAAAATCATCCTTGCATATTCATTGGAAGGACTGATGCTGAAGCTGAAACTGCAATACTTTGGCCACCGGATGTGAAGAACTGATTTGTTGGAAAAGTCTCTGATGCTGGGTAAGCCTGAAGGTAGGAGCAGAAGGGGATAACAGGATGAGATGGTTGGATGGCATCACCAACTCGATGGACATGAGTTTGAGTAAGCTCCAGGAGTTGGTGATGGATAGGGAAGCCTGGTGTGCTGTAGTCCATGGGGTCACAAAGAGTCGGACATGACTGAGTGACTGAACTGAATTATCATATGTTTTGGCAACTCCACTCCTAGATATACATCCAAATAATTTAAAACAGGTGTTCAAATATAAACTTGTATACCAATAATCCTAGCAGCAGTGTTCTTGAGAACACAAGTTAAAAACAATGAAAATGCCCACCAACAGGTGAGTGGAAGAGCAAATAGGGTAGATACATCCATAAGATGAATTACTCTGACATAGAAAGGAATATAGTAAAATAGTTCCAAAACTGCAGAAAACAGTAGGGGTCATCTCAAATACATAAATACAGAGTTAACATAGAATCCATCAATCCTGGTCCAGGTTATACACCCAGAATATTTAAAACCAAGAACTGGAACAGATATTCAGACACTGTATTCATAGCAACATTATTCACAGTAGCCAAAAGGTGGAAGCAACACAAGTGTTCAACAGATAACTGGATGAGCACAATGTAGTATAAACACAATGGAATATGATTCAACCTTTAAAAACAAGATAACTCTCACACATGCTATAATGTGGATGAAATGTTAAGTCATTATGCCAAGTGAAACAAAAGGAAAACTGTTCTATGATTCCAAGAGTAGGAGATATCCATATAAGACAAATTCCAAGTAGAATAAGATGGCCAGGGATTGAGGGTGGTGAGTGTTTAATGCTTAGAGTGTCACTTCAGGAAAAGAAAAAGATTCTGGAGATGAATGGTGGGGAAAGTTTTACAACAATGTGACTGCAGTTAATGCTATAGAAGTGCATACTTAAAATGACTCAAATGCAGCACTGTTTATAATAGCCAGGACATGGAAGCAACCTAGATGTCCATCAGCAGATGAATGGATAAGAAAGCTGTGGTACATATACACAATGGAGTATTATTCAGCCATTAAAAAGAATACATTTGAATCAGTTCTAATGAGGTGGATGAAACTGGAGCCTATTATACAGAGTGAAGTAAGCCAGAAAGAAAAACACCAATACAGTATACTAACGCATATATATGGAATTTAGAAAGATGGTAACAATAACCCTGTGTACGAGACAGCAAAAGAGACACTGATGTATAGAACAGTCTTATGGACTCTGTGGGAGAGGGAGAGGGTGGGAAGATTTGGGAGAATGGCATTGAAACATGTAAAATATCATGTATGAAATGAGTTGCCAGTCCAGGTTCGATGCACGATACTGGATGCTTGGGGCTGGTGCACTGGGACGACCCAGAGGGATGGAATGGGGAGGGAGGAGGGAGGAGGGTTCAGGATGGGGAACACATGTAAACCTGTGGCGGATTCATTTTGATATTTGGCAAATCTAATACAGTTATGTAAAGTTTAAAAATAAAATAAAATTTAAAAAAAAAAAAAAAAAAAAAAAAAAATGACTCAAATGATAAATGTTGTCATAGGTTTGTAAGCAAAATGAAAAAATGACACATGGCACAACATGAAAAACATTCTCAGTGAAAGAAACCACACAGAAAAAGCCACCCAGATCATAGGCATCTTGTCACTTTAAATCCAAGAAGGTTTTTAATATGAGGGAAAGCCCTAGTGATGGCTCCGGAAAAAGAAAACTGCATTAGAATGAAGACATTTGCACAAAGCTTGGGCAGCTGATGAAAGTTGAACTGGTCCTATGGATAGGATTATAATGTGGAAAACATAAATACCCCCCATTTTTGGGTTACGGGCTAGTTCCCCAGGAAAGTGACCCTGTTTGGGGTATAACACATTGCAGTATTTGGTGTGAATGTAGAAAACTTTCTACCACTATTTAAAGTTGAAACATTTGAAATTTTACTAGAAAGTAAATTGCTTTTCAAAACAACCATGTATGTCACATGCCAGAAAATCAGAGATGACATTGAACATTGCAATAGAAGCCAAGACTTAACCAAACCAACTAATTGCCTTGTACTAGTCCACATGGTATTAAAAGGCACTGTAGGAAGAGCATATTAGTAGACACCACGTCTTGGTTGCTGTGGGTGACCCAGATGGAACTGAAACTATGACATGTCTTAATTCTAGTTTTCCACATAACACTACACCAAAGCAACTGTCAGAACTAAAAAGAATTCATGGACTTGCCTGGCAGTCCAGTGGTTAAGGCTCTGCACTTCCACTGCAGGGGCACTGGTTTGATCCTTTGTCAGGGAACTAAGATCCAACATGTCGAGCTGAAGGCCCCCCAAAAAGAAAAGAAAGTCAGTAGAACTGCAAAATCATTTGTGATTCTCTACACTAACAATGAACTATTAGAAAGAGAAATGAAGAAAATAATCCCTTTTACAATTGCATCCCCCTCCCCCCTGCCAAAAAACTAAAAATCTTACCGAGGACTTGAAAGACCTGCAAGGTAAAAACTATAAGACAATAATCAAAGAAACTGAATGGACACAAGTAAAAAATATCTCATGTTTGTGGGTGAAAATACCATTTAAATACTCACTCTAACTAAAGCAATGTACACATTCATGCAATCACTGCCAACATTTCAATGATATTTTTCATAGAAACAAATGCAATCTTCACATCTCTGTGGAGCCACAAAGGAACCAGAAGAGCCAAAGGGACCCTGAGAAAGCAGAACAGGCTGGTGACATGTCTATCCCTGAATTCAATCTAGAGTATGCACCTATAGTCATCACAAGACATGTGGAATTGGCACAGAAATAGGCACAGAGACAAGAGAGCTCAGAAGTAAACCTACAGGCACATGGTAATTAATTTACAAGATAGGAACTAAGAACATACACACAGGAAAGGACAGTCCCCCCCCCCAATAAACTGTGCTGGGAAAAATGGAAACCACACACCAAGGAACAATACAGGACACCATCTTATACCACAGACAAAAACTGACTAAAATCACACAACTTTCCACATCAAGCCTAACAGTCCTGGGTCCTCATAAGGCAGACTTTCAGCAACAACCACATACAGAAATCTTCTTCCCAATTTTTCTCACATTTTCCTTCAGCAGCACCACCTCATTGCAGGTCTTGAGGAAATTAGACTCCTGTCAGACTCGACTGAAGCCCACAATGTCCCAAAGCTGAAGCCCCAGTGGGTCCTGAGATCAGAGCCTTGTCAGCCTCAACTGAACCCCACAATGCCTGAAAACTGAAGCCCAAGTGGGTCCTGAGGGACCAGGCTCCCATAAGCCTCAACTGAACCCCACCATGCCCCAAAACTGAAGCCCAAGTCTGTACTGAGGAAACCAGATTCCATCAGCCTGAACTGAACCCCACAATGTCCCAAAGCCAAGACCACATGGGTCCTGGTGACCCATCTTCTTTCAGTCTGAACTGAACCCCACAATGTCCCAAAGCTGAACCCCCATCAGGTTAGGAGGAGGCCAGTCTTCCCCCTACCTGAGCTGAACCCCACCATGCTCCAAAGCTGAAACCACATGGGTCCTGTCAGCCTGAACTGAACCTCACACTGTCCTGAAGCTGAAGCCTCAGCAGGTCCTGAGGAAGCCAGAGTCCTGTCAGTGGCCACCCACAGCCACTGGAAGTGCTCCAGCAGAGCAGGGAGTTCCACTTGGGGGAGGAGTGTCAGGGAGGCAGGCTTTGCATTATCATGGACAGGCATGATCACGCAGGTTTTCAGGGGCCAGGACAATGGTGAGGGAGGCAAGCTCCAGCTCCAAGTATTGTAAGTCCCCACTTTCTGAGACTGCGTGACCTACATGATCCAGACTTTTCAAGGAGCAAACTGAGTTACCGAGGCAAAAGGAGCATGAGTTGTAAAATTTTAACATATTCTCTTCAGGTTCAGGAACACGGAGGCCTCCCAGGTACCCAATTCCTTGTGCCCAGTGACTGTCAGCTCCTCCCCCAGGGCATATGGACAATCCCCACACTAATTCCCTTCAACATCCACAGCCCTGGCCCAAGCCTAACCCCTCCACCAGGCCCTGATGAAGCTCCCTGCCCCCATGGTACATCTCAAATCCCACCCCAACGTGGTTTTTTTGAAGCCTGAACAAGACCATACCCCTCTTCTCCCTGTGAGTTCCCTCACCTGATGAAGCCAGGCCTGCATCCATTCCAAGTGACTCCAAGGACCTTATTCTCTACAGACTCCACGTGTGTGGCCACTGTCTGCTCCCATCTATATGGCCCTGTGGTGATCTCCTAAAATGAGGGTTATTTGATACACAGAGAATAGGGTGAATGGTGGCCACCAAAGATGTGTCCCCACAGAATAGGGCCGTATCTGGGAAAAGGGTCTTTGTAGATGTAGTTAAGGATATCAAGGTAAGGTCTTCTAGGGTTAGGGTGACCTTCAATCCAACTGACAGAGTCCTTCTAAGGGACAAAGAAGACACAGTGGAGGAGCCTCTTAAAGGCAGAGAGAGAGATGGGAGGGAGGGGGCCAAAAGTCCAGGGACCCTTGGAGCCCCTGAAGCTGGAAAAGGCAGGAAGGACCCTATCCTGGAGCCTCTGGAGGGACCTCAGCCCTGTGCCATGTTGATCTCAGGCGTCTGGTCTCCAGGCCTTGGGGAGGATGAACTCCTGTTGTTTTAACCCACCCAGCTTGTGATCATTTGTTAAAGAAGCCACAGAGCAGCCACACAGACCCTGCTCTGTAGGATCTTAGAAGTTTGGGTCTCACTAAAGGCAGATGGAGCCTGGATTACAGAACACTTAGAGTCAGCACTGGGCCCTCAGAAATGCTAAAGCAGTATCTGGACATCAGAATGTTGAGGGGTCAAGTATGAAGCCTGTCCCTAGGGGTACTAGCTGCACATGCCTTCTCAGGTTCTTACACTGATATATGTGGTGTAACATCTCAGTCCTGCCTGAGGACATTTTTTTGTTAATCACTGTTCATATTACTAATTAAGAAGTCACTAGTTACACAGGTGAAAACCCAATTAGGATGCTTACTCCAGGGATGAGCAATTCTGAAGATGGTCAGCGGTGGGGACTTAGGCATGCGAAGCCAGCAGCCCTTCCACACTCTCTGCCCACTCCCCTCCCAACGAGAGTCTTCAGTGGGTAGCTGGGAGACCCCACGGAGTCATCTCTAAGTAAACCCTGGCTGACCCCCAGGCTAGCCACTCCCGAACCTCATCCACACTTCCCAGGTAAAACACTTGGATACGTGCAAATACCTCACAGGCTGGAGAAAAGTGGAGCCACTCCAGTGACAGCACACTTACCGAGTTGGCTCCTGTAGGTCAGGCAGGATAGTCCTGGCCTGGGTGATCTTCTGGAAGCTTTCCACTTTCCTACCTGAGTTACTCCTCCTGTCCTCCCACTGCATGTTTTCTTACTTCCTCACCTCTGCCTGAAAAGATTTCCAACAGCAGGAACAGGCCAAAACAGCCCATCCTTAGCAAGTGACAGCCATGCACCTCCAGAAGAAGGTCCAGCAGAGCCCCACGCAGGCCAGGTCCCCTGAAACACCATGGCCCCTCACTCTCTCTCACCAAACTGGCACTGCAATATCTAAGCAGAAAAGACGGCATCAAGTTCAGCTTCAGGCACTTAAGAAGTTTATATAGATCTCAACCCATGCACACGTGCAAAAGGCAGGCCAGCCAGGTTAGCCAATCATTGCCCATCTGGGCTTGTGGTTTCAGAAAATGGGCCTCATTGTTCTGGCCAAGGTTCCAGGAGCACCTGTGGGTCCTGAGGGTGTGGATGGATATGGGGCTGAAGCTTTGACTTGTTTTTCTTATCATTTTATCTGGCTCACAACTGGGAGATAATTTCAGGAAGGACTTCTTCTAATGAGAGGGTCTCATGGGTCAGAGACAGGAGGGGTTGTGGGTGGAGACAGGCTCAGTGCCCAGGTACAATGGAAGCCTCTGTAAAACCTGCTGGAAAGAGGCCACACACAGTGAAGCCCAGGGTCACAGACCTGTCCAGAAGCTGCTGTTTGTTACCTCAGGTCCTGCTCTGAGGGGCTCAAGGTCAGATCTGTCCAACAGAAGGGCTGAGGGTGCTCTGCAATGAGGGCTTTGTGGGCAGTTCCTGGGTGCTGAGCCCTGTGGGATACCTGCCCAGGTGAACCCTATATGGTGGGAGGCACCTGCACATAAGAACCCCATGCTCCTGGGAGGTGTGAGTGAACAAGTATTCTTTCTCTGCAGTCATCACAGAATTGCTTAGCGACTCTCATGTGGGCTGTGCTGGGATTAGATGAGAACAAGGACATGTTGGGGAACATCCCCTGAAATACCCCCAGGCCCATCCAGAGTGAAGAGGTTAGTAGCAGGGTAGTGGTTGCTGTGCTGGTGTGGGAGACCTCATAGGTACCTCTTGTTCCTTCCACCTGACACAATGCAGGCCCCTCCAGGACACAGAAGATAGCCTTCCCAGGAACAGTGGGAGCTCCTGGTGACTAGGCATGGGATGTGAGAGGGAAGGACCAGGCTGAGAGGGCCTTTCTTCTCTGAGCTGGGAGTGGACAACAAATGGTGAATTAGAACCAGGAAAATGGCCCTAGTGATGGGAGACTTTTTGAAGCGTCTGAGCATGAGTTGGAAAAGAATTTCAAGACATAGATCATTTCAGGAGGGAGTGAGTTTTTATTAAGAACAAAGAGCAGTGATAATGTGGGCACTGTGAGCACAGCAGGGCAACCTGCTGACAGACTAGGGAAAGTCGACAGATTTCGTGGCTTCAAGACAAAGAAAAGTCCTGCTGAAAGGTTGATGTTAGGTGATTGCTTGGGGCACCATAGGGTGTTTACTGGAGTGGGCATCTTTGCATAGTAGGGAATCAGGAAGCTTGTTTGTGATGATCAGGGGCTTTTGGCAACAGTTGCAAAGGGACTCAGATTCACAGGTGACCTTGGTTCTGGGCTCCACTTCTGTGGCCTTGGGGAAGGACTCACCTCAACAAGACTCACACTTCAGAGTAAACGTTCCATCAAGTTATCTCTGTAGGAGAGATCCAGTGATCCTAGGTCTGCTTGGAAAATTCTTGGATACTTCAGGGACACATACTGAGTGTGAACCTGGTTATTGAACTGTGTTGGCAAAATTAGTATTTTCTCTCTGTTGGCACTAAAAGGGCTGGCAGCTGCCTGATAATCCATTCAAATGATGTTTTCCTACTTATAACATCAATAGGTTTGGTCAAACTTGTTTGATTTCAGGTGCAACCAGGCAGCTTGCAACTCCTTTCTGCAGGATCATTTCCATTAGAATGTCAACTAATCAATGTAACAACAGTATGGCACTCAGCACTCTTAGACAATTTCCCAAGCAAGTTTACTCTGGGGCAGACACAATATGAGCTAGATATGGGTTCAAAAGGCTCAGAAAATGCAGGGAAATATACTGCCTATGACTCTGGAAATTAGGGCCTCTTGCAAACCTGGAGTTCTCAAATCTTAGAATGTAGACAGTTACTGATAGACAGATGTCTGAAAAGCACTCTATTTTTATGTCTTTCATTCATCTTGGAGGCGGGGTCACCCTGAGGACTGTGGATGTATGATTCAAAGTACAGATTTAGGGGAGGATGCTCTCCCTGGAGACTGTAGACATGTGATCCAAGGTGCATGATTTAGGAGGGGGTCACCATAGAAACTGTGGATGTGCTACTCCAGGTATAGGGTCTAGGAAGTGGGGTTACCCTGCCAATTGTGGACATGTTTCCACAGGGTCAGGGCCTGGGGGATGGAGTCATCCCAGAGACTGTGCCTATATGACCCCAGCTACAGGGTCTGGGGAGAAGTGTTACCCTAGAGACTGTGGAATGTGACCCCAGGTGCAGGGTTGGATTGGGGTCAACCTGGAGATAGTCATCTTGTGATCCTGAATGCATGGTCTAGGAGGGAGTATCCATGGATACTATGGATATGTGACTACAGGTTTAGGCTTTGGGGTTACCCTGAACTGTGGACATGTACTCCTAGTTGTTCAGTCTGAAGGTGGAGTCACCCTGGAGACTGTGGATGTGTGGCCCCAGGTACAGTGTCTGCAGAGGGGTGTCACCCTAGACACTGAAAATGTGACCCCAGGTCCAGGGTCAAGAGCATTCACACTGGATATTGTGGCCATGTGACCCCGTGTGCAGGTTATAGGAGGTAGGGTCACATTGGAGACTTTGAACATGTGACCCCAGATGCAAGATCTCTGAGGTGGGGTCTCCCTGGAGACTGTACACATGGCCCACAGTACAGGTTCTGGGAGGTGGGTTCATTAGGAGACTGTGGACATGTGACCCAAAGTGCAGTGTCTGGGGAACAGACTGACCCTGGAGACCGTGGACTTATGACAATATGTATATAGTCTGGGAGGCAGTAACTCTGGACATTATGTACTTGTGACCACAGGTGTAGGTTTGGGAGGGGTTTCACCTTGAGACTGTAAATGTGAGAAACCAGGTGCAGAGTCTGAGAGCTGGGATCACTCTGGAAACTATGGACATTTAACCCCAGGTACAGAGTCGAGGAGGTGGGGTCACCCTGGAGACTGTGGACAGGTGACCCCAGGTCCAAGGTCTGGGAGGGGGACACCTTGGAGCTTGTAGATGTGCCACCCCAGGTGCAGGGTCTGGGGGGTGGGGTAAGCCTGGAGACTGTGGATGTATGACCCAAGGTGCAGGTTATGGGGAGGGTCTCACCCAGAAGATTGTGGACATATCACCCCAGATACATGGTCAGTGAAATGGGGTCACCCTGGAGACTGAATATGTTACCTCAGGTGCAGATTCTTGGAGGGGTTTACCCTGGAGACTGTGGTCATGAGAATCCAGAGGCAGGGTCTGTAAGGTTAGGTCACATCAAGTCTGTGGTCCTGATACCCCAGACCAGGGTCAGTGAGGTTGGGTCACCCTGGAAAATGTGGATGTGTGACCCCAAATATACAATCTGGGGAAGATCATCACCCTGGAGACTGGACACCAGGTGCAGGGTCTGACAGGGGGGTGTAACAATGGAGAATGTGGACATATGACCCCAGGTGCAGGGTCTGGTTGGGGGTTCACACTTGAGACTGTGGACATGTTACCCAGGTACAAGGTCTGGGAAATTACATCACCCCGGAGACTATGGACATGTGTCACCAGGTACTGGGTCTGGAAGAATGCACATGATAGAGACTGGATATGTGACCCCAAATACAGTGCCTGAAAGAGGTCACCCTGGGGACTGAGGACATGTGATCTCAGATACAGGATCTGGGAGGGTGTCATCCTGGAAACTGTGAACATGTAACACGAGGGTAGGGTCTGGGAGGGGAGCTCACAATGGAAACTGTGGCCATAGCATCCCAGGTGCTCAGATTGATATGGTAGTGTCACCCTTAAGTCTGTGGACTGTATCCATAGGTAAGGGTATGGGGGTGTCACCCTGGAGACTGGAAATGTGAACATAGGTTCAAAGTCTGAGAGTGGTGGTCATCCTGGAGACTGTGTACTTGTGACCAGAGGTAAAAGTTCTGGAGAGGTGGGGTCACCATGGAGAATGTGGATGTGTGACCCCAGGTGTAGGGTCTGGCAGAGGCAGTTACCCTGGAAACTGGAAATGTGACCCCAGTTACAGGGTCTGGGTGAGGTGTCACCAATGAGACTATGGACATTTGACCACAGGTGCTTGTATTTCAAAGGGATGACCCTTTAGCCTGTGGATGTGTGACCCCCCAAGTGAACGGTCTGGGAGTAGGGGTCACCCTGGACTGTGGTTGTCTAACACCAGGTGCAGGATCTATGGAGAGGGCTCTCTGTGGAGAATGTGGACATGTGACCCCAGATGAAGTTTCTGTGAGATGTTTTCTCCCTGGAAAAAGTGTATGGGTGATCCAAAATGCAGTGTCAGGGGTAGAGGCTGACCCTGGAGCCTGTGGATGTGTAAAGCCAGCTGAAGTGTCTGGGAGGTGGGGTCACTATGGAGAATGTGGACGTGTGAACCTAGGTGAAGGGTCTGGGAGAGTGTTCACCCTGGAGGCTATGGACATGTGACCCTATGAATAAGAGTCTATGAAGGGGTTCACCAGGGAATCTGTGGCCATGTGACACCAGATAAAGGATCTGATGTGGGATGTGAATGTAGAGATGTGGTCATATAATGCCCAGTGCAGGGGGTAAGGGGGTGACCCTGGAAACTGTGGGTGTGCGATCTCAGGTGCATGGTCTGGGAGGGATTCATCATGGAGACTATGGGTGTGAAATTCCTGGGATAGGGTCTGGAAGGTGGGGTTACCAAGCAAATTATTTGCAGGTGTTTCTGGTTACTGGGTCTGGATGATGGGGTCACCCTGAGGACTATGGATGTGTGACCCAAAGTGCAGGGTCTGGGGAGGTGGCTCTCCCTGCATACTGTGGATGTGTGATCCCAGATGCAGGATCAGAGATGTGGGGTCACTCTGGGGATTGTGGACATGTTACATCAGATGAATGGTCTGGGAGGGGGTTACCCTGGAGCCGCTGGACGTGTTACCTTTAGTGCAGGGACTGGGAGGTGGTGTCACCCAGGACGCTGTGGTCATGAGACCTCAGGTACAGACTCGGGATGTTGGCTCATACTAGAGACTGTGGACATGATCCCATGTATGTGGTCTGGGAGGAAGTCACCCTGGATACTACAGAAATTTGGCCCCAGGTAGGGTCAAGAGGGAGGTTACCCTGGAGACTGTTTATCTGTGACCTCACATGCAGTTTCTGGGAGGTGGAGTCACACTTCAAACTATAGACATGTGACCATGGTCCAGAGTGGGAGGAGGTCACCCTGGATCTTGTGGACGTGGGACCTTAGGTGCAGGGTCTGAAAAGTGGTGTCACTCTGGGGATTGTGGACATGTTACTCAGGTGTATGATCTGGGAGGGGTTTACCCTGGAGACTGTGGATGGGCAAGCCTAGATGCAGGGACTGGGAGGAGATGTCACAAGGGGAACTGTAGTCATGTGACCCAAGTATAGTCTGAAAGTGGTCTCATCCTGGGGACTGTTTTCATGTGACCCCAGGTGCAGGGTCTGGGAGATGTGTCAACCTTTAGACTCTAAACATGTGACCCCAAGTTCAGGGTCTGTGAGGTGGAGTTACCCTGGGGACAGTAGACATGTGACCCAAGGTTCCAGGTCTGGGGAGGGGTCGCACCAAGGAGACTGTGGATGTGTGACCACACATACAGGCTCTGGGAGTGTGTCACCCTGATGAATGTGGACTTATGAACCTGGTAAGTTGTAGTCACCCTGGAGACTGTGGACATGTACACCAGGTGCTTGGATGTAAGCTGCGGTCACCCTGAAGACTGTGCATGTTTGACCCAGTTTCAGTGTTTGGGATATTTGTCACCTGGAGGTGGTGGACCTTTGACTTCAGGTATAGGTTCTGGGGGCTGCTGTCACCCTGGGGACTGTGGATATGTGACATCAGGTACAGGGTCTGAGTGATGGGGTCACCCTATGGACTGTGGGCATCTGATCCCACGTGTAGGATCTGGAAGGGGGCCTCTGTAGAGACTGTGGAAATCTTACCCTAGGTGCAGGGTCTGGGAGGAGGTCACCATGAACACTGTTGATGTGTGACCCCAGCTACTGGGTCTTGGGGACAGAGTCACCCTGGAGACTGTAGACATGTGACCCCAGGTACAGTGTCTGGGAAGTGGGGTCAATATGGGTAATGTGAACGCTTGACCCAAAGTGTTGGGTCTGAGGAGAGGGCTAACCCTGAAGACTGGAGGTGTGATTCCAGGTTAATGGTCTGGGAGGATGTCACCTTAGAGATTGCTGATGTGTGACTCCACATAGGATATAGGAGGTGGGGGGGTCACACTCTAGACTGTAAACATGTGACCCCAGTCTAGAGTCACCCTGGATATTGTGGACATAGGATCCCAGGTGCAGGGTCTGGGAGGTGGCTTACCCTGGAGACTGTGACATCAGACCCTAGGTACATTGTTTGAGAGTTGGATCACCCTGGAGACTGTGGACATGTGATCCCAGGTGCAGGGTCTTGGAAGGGGGTCACCCTGGAGATTGTGGACGTGTGACTCCAGGTACAGTTTCTGGGAGAGTGTCACCCTAGACTGTGTACATGTGACCCCAAGTGCAGGATTTGGGAGAGAGGGTCACCATGTTAACTGGACATATGTCAACAGGTGCAAGTTATGGGCAGGAGGGGCACCCTGGATATTGTCAAACTTTGACCCAGGCACAGGGTCTGGGCATTCCCTCATAGCTCAAAAGCTTCCCTCATAGCTCAGTTGGTAAAGAATCTACCTGCAATGCAGGAGACCCTGGTTTGAATCCTGGGTCAAGAAGATTTCCTGGAGAAGGAAATGGCAACCCACTCCAGTATTCTTGCCTGGAGAATCTCATGGATAGAGGAACCTCACTGGCTACAGTCCATGGGGTCACAAGAATTGGACACGACTTAGTGACTAAACTACCACCACTAAGGACTGTTAAGGGGTGAGAGTTTAGTAAATAGAAAATAGACAGGGTCTGGGAGAGGGGGTCACCATGGAGACTGTGTACGTGTGACCCCAGGTACAGTGTTGGGAAAGGAGTCAAACTGGTGACTATGGACATGTGACCCCAGGTACAGGGTCTGGAAGGAGGGTCACCATGACCCCAGGTACAGGATAGGTGACACGAGGTCACTGTGGAGACTGTGGACATGTGAGTGCATGTGTAGGGTCTGGGAGGGGTTTACCTTGAAGACTGTGGACAAGTGAAACAAGGTGTAGGGTCTGGGTGTGACTCCAGGTACACAGTCTGGTAGGTGGAGTAATCATGGAGACTGTGAACTTGTGACAACATGTATATGGTCTCAGAGTGGTTAACCCTGAGACTATGTACATATGACCACAGGTGTAGGTTTGTGAGGGAGTGTAAGAGTGTGTGAGGGTGTGAGAGGAAATGTAAGAGTGTGCAAGGGAGTATGAGTATGTGAGGGTGTGTGTGTGGGGGGGTAAGAGTGTGTGAAGACATGCAAGGGAGTGTAAGAATGTGCAAGAGTGTGTAAGAATGTACAAGGATGTGCAAGCGGGTGTAAGAGTGAGTGTAAAAGTGTGTGAGGGTGTATTATGGAGTGAATGACTGTGGAGGGTGTGTGAGGGAGTGTCAGAGCATGTGAGGGAAGGTAATAGTGTGCAAGGTGTGTGAGGGTATATATGAGTGTGCAAGTGTGTGTAAGGGAGTGTAAGAGTGTGTGAGGATGTGCAATGTAATGTAAGAGTGTGGGATGGTATGCAGGAGAATGTAAGAGCATGAGAGGGAGTGTAAGAGTGTGAAAGGATGTGTAAGAGTGTGAAAGGATGTGTAAAGGAGTGTTAGTTTGTCAAATTGTGCCACGGAGTGTAAGAACATGCAAGGGAGTGAAAGAGTGTGTGAGGGTGTCTGATGGAGTGTGTGTGTCTGATGGAGTGTTAGGGTAAGTGAGGGTGTACAAAGGAGTATAATAGCATTCAAGGGAGTGTAACAGTGTGTGATGGTGTGCAACAGCATGTAAGGTAGTGTAATAGTGTTCAAGAGTGTGGAATGGAGTGTAAGGGTGTGTGAGGGTAGGCAAGGAAATGTCAGAGTATGCAAAGAATTGTACAGTGTATGAAGATGAGGGAGGAAGGGTAAGAGTGTGTGGGTGTGCAAGGAATGTAGGAGGGTGCAAGGCAGTGTAGTAGCATACAAGAGAGTGTAAGAGTGTGGGATGATTTGCAAGGGAGTGGAAGAGCATGTGAGGGTCTGCAAGGGAGTATAGGGTGTGTGAGGGTGTGTGAGGGAGTGTAAGAGTGTGCTAGGTTGTGATATGGAATGTAAGAGTTAGAGGGTGTTCCAGGGAGTTTAAGAGAGATCCCAGGTGCAGAGTAGATTGGGAGTCACTTGGAACTAGTGGTCTCTTCAGGGATTATAAGAACATGAGAGGAAGTATAAGAATGTGTGAGGGTGTGCAAGGAGTGTAAGAGTGAGCAACACAGTGTAAGTATGTGAGGGTGTGCAACAGAATATAAGAGTGTGTGAGGGCCTTCAATGGAGTGTAAGAGTGTGCAAGGGTGTGCAAGGGAGTGTAGAGTGTGTGACTGTGTGAGGGAGTGTAAGGGTGAATGAGGAAGTGTAAGAATGAAAATGTATGGGAAGAGTGTAACAGTGTGTGAAGTAGTGGGAGGGAGTGTAATAGTGTGCAATGGTGTATGAGGGATGTTAAGAGTATACGAGGGTGTGCAACAGTGTGAGAGGATGTTCAAGAGTGTGTGATGGTATGCAAGGGCAGATGAGTTCATTCGAAGATATGTGAGGACGTGCGAGAGCATACAAGGATGTGCAAAGGTGTGTGACATTGGGCAAGATTGTGAGGACATATGAGAGCATGTAAGGACATGGAAGGACATGAGTAGCTATATGAGTGCATGCAAGGGCATCTGAGGGCATGTGAGAACATGCACAGATGTGTGAGAGTGTGAGAGAATGTGTGAGAGCATGCGAGGGCATACAATAGCAAAAGAGGGTGTACAAGGACGTGCAAGAGTATGCAGAGGTGTACGAGGCCATGTGATGCTGTGTGAAAGCAGGTAAGGGCGTGAGAGAATGTATGAGGACATGCAAGAGTGTGCAAAGACGTGCAAGGGCATGAGAGGATGTGCAAGTACATAGAGGGAGTGTGAGTGCATGTGAGGCCCTTCAAGAGCCTGCGAGGGCATGTGAAGGCATGTGAGGGTTTCCGAGGGCATGTGAGAGTACATGCGAGATTGAAAGAGAGTGTGCGAGGGCATGCAAGACCATGCGATGGTGTGCAAGGGCATATTAGGGAATGCGAGGATGTGCGAGGTCATGTGAGAGTGTGTGAGGATGTGCAAGGGCGTGTGAGGGCCTGTGAAAGTGTGGGAAGGTGTGGGAGGGCATGTGAGACTGTGCAAGTGGGTGTGAGAGTATGAGTATATGCAAGGGGATGTGAGGGCATGCAAGAGCGTGTGAGGGCATGCAAGGAATTGCAAGAGTGTGTGAGGACATTCGTGGGAGTGTGAGGCTATGTGAGAGCATGTGAGGGCATGCAAGCACATATGAGAAGGTGCAAGGACATGCAAGGGGAGGTGAACATGTGAGGCCATGTGAGGAAGTGCATGGGTGTGTGAGGCTGTACAAGGGCATGCAAATGTGTGCAAAGAATGTGCAAGGGAGTGTGAGGCCACATGAGAGTATGGGAGGGAATGTGAACATGTGCGAGAGAGTGCAAGTATGTGCGAGGGGATGCAAGGACAAGAAAAGGTGTGCTAGGGTGTGCGAATGCATGTGAGGGCATGGTGGGATATGCGATGACATGCGAGAGCATGTGAGGTCATGTGAGGGTGTGTGAGGAAATGTGAGAGTTGACAAGGGCATGTGAGTGAATGCAAGAGAAGGTGAGGGTATGCGAGGGGACGCAAGGGCATGCTAGGGTGTTCAAGTGCATGTGAGGTCATGGCAGGGTGTACAAGGGTGCAGGAGGTCATTGAGGGTGTGTGAGAGTGTGCAAGGATGTTCAAGAGTGTGTGAGGGCGTGCGAGCACTTGAGAGGGCATGTGAAGATGTGCAAGGGCATGCGGGAGGGAGTGTGCAAGGGCATGCGAGGCCATTTGAGGTCATGCGAGTGCATGCCAGGATGCGTGAGAATGTATGAGCATGGATGAGAGTGTAGTACTGCCTGTAAGGGTGTGTGAGGGTGTGCATGGTCATGTTAGGGCTTTGTGGCTGTGCAAGAGTGTGTGAGTGCGTGCAAGAGTATTTGAGGGCAAACAAGGTGTGAAAGGCCATGCAAGGCCATGCAAGGGCATGCTCAGTTCAGTCGCTCAGTTGTGTCTGACTCTGCGACCCCAAGAACGGCAGCACGCAGGGCCTCCCTGTCCATCACCAACTCCCAGAGTCCATCTAAACCCATGTCCATTGAGTCAGTGATGCCATCCAACCATATCATCCTCTGTTGTCCCCTTCTCCTGCTCTCAATCCTTTCCAATATCAGGGTCTTTTAAAATAAGTCAGCTCTTCGCATCAGGTGGCCAAAGTATTGGAGTTTCACCTTCAATATCAATCCTACCAATGAACACTCAGGACTGATCTCCTTTAGGATGGACTGTTTGGATCTCCTTACTACCGAGGTCCAGCCCCAGCTGATCCAGGGTATTCGAAGGAGAGACGGCTAGGCGACCTATTCAAATGTTAATTAGAGATAATAAAGAGTAATAGAATGAGGATAGCTCAGTAGGAAAATTCAGTGGAGAAAATAAGCTGAGTGGCTTGGTTTACGCAGAAAATCAATATAACCCGTGACACCAGGTTAGCTCTGACCACGGAGGCCGCAGGCGCCATCTCGAATAGTGGAAGGTGCCCCACCTTAGACACCTTCTCGAGTGGGTCTTAGAAGCCCAGGCAAATAAATGGTCGCAGAGGATATCCGTGCTCCAGATGGACACTCAGCTGGAAGTTAAAGGGAAGAATGACATGAGGAGACCAAGCGTTGGTGAGCAAGGCCCATAGCTTTATTTTCAACAGGGGTTTTTATACCCTAAGTTACACATAGAGGATAATAGGGGATGTAAAGTCAGCAGTCTTTGACGCTTATCAAAAACCAGGGTTTCTTTCCTGTAAATTTATCGTATACAAATGGTTTAGGTGATTTAAATCATCTTCTGGCCAGAAGGCCTATTAACATTTTATGACTCTTGACAAGGACTTATCAACAAAGACTTATTTTCTCTAAGAGTAATTATTTTAAGGTTTGGCGCCATCTTTCGAAGATAAAATTACATTCCTATAGGGCGGATGTGTAATGGGTTTACAAAGGAAAGAATTTATTACCTTAAGGGTCTAAAGTTACTAACACCAAGGCCACTACTTATTTTTTCTACATACCAACTACATTAATTAATACACGTTCAAGGATACAATACAGGGGATGTGGAAACTTGGCAGCAAGCATTGGCTCATCAATGAAATCTTTTACTAGTTTTATTCTGACAGTTTCTAACTCTCTGAGAGGCTCTAAGCTATGTGAATATCTTAAGCTTCCTGTGCCTCTCGAGGCTGGGAGACTGTAAACAATCATATGCATAGCTGTAGGTGTCCAGGTAAACTTGTCAGGCAAGTTAGAGAGCCATCTGAGGGGTTTGGATTTAAACACTCCTAATTGCCCAGGAACTTTATTAATTGGAGCTGTAAGTTAACTCTTTGACAGAGAGAGTGAGATGGTGGTGGGGGACAGCCCCCAGTAAAATCAGAGGTGAGAGCACAAAGCAATAAAGTAGGCAGACTCTGGTTTTTTGGGGGTAGATGCTCGAGAATATCCGGGGGCACTCCCGAGGCTCAATCCCGCCTTTGCGTATGCCGAGCCTCCTTCCTCATGACCTTTGTCACGAGTGGAATGTCTCTCACCGGCTCCCGGCACCTTGCAGTCCAAGGGACTCTCAAGAGTCTTATCCAACACCCCATGAACAGTATGAAAAGGCAAAAAGATAGTACACTGAGAGATGAACTCCCCAAATCGGTAGGTGTCCAATATGCTACTGAAAATCACTGGAGAAATAACTCCAGAAAGAATGAAGGGATGATTCAAATGTATTCTTTTTAATGGCTGAATAATACTCCATTGTGAATATGTACCACAGCTTTCTTATCCATTCATCTGCTGATGGACATCTAGGTTGCTTCCATGTCCTGGCTATTATAAACAGTGCTGCGATGAACATTGGGGTACTCGTGTCTCTTTCCCTTCTGGTTTTCTCAGTGTGTATGCCCAGCAGTGGGATTGCTGGATCATAAGGCAGTTCTATTTCCAGTTGTTTAAGGAATCTCCACACTGTTCTCCATAGTGGCTGTACTAGTTTGCATTCCCACCAACAGTGTAAGAGGGTTCCCTTTTCTCCACACCCTCTCCAGCATTCAGGATGGGGAACACATGTATACCTGTGGCGGATTCATTTTGATATTTGGCAAATCTAATACAGTTATGTAAAGTTTAAAAAAAAAAAAAAAAAGAATGAAGGGATGGAGCCAAAACAAAAACAACACCCAGTTGTGGATGGAACTGGTGATAGAAGAAAGGTTAGAAGATGTAAAAAGCAATATTGAATAGGGACCTGGAATGTTAAGTCCATGAATCAAGGCAAATTGGAAGTGGTCAAACAGGAGATGACAAGAGTGAATGTCTACATTCTAGGAATCAGCAAACTAAGATGGACTGGAATGGGTGAATTTAACTCAGATAACCATTATATCTACCACTGTGGGCAGGAATCCCTTAGAAGAAATGGAATAGCCATCATGGTCAGCAAAAGAGCCTTAAATACAGTACTTGGATGCAATCTCAAAAACGACAGAATGATCTCTGTTCGTTTCCAAGGCAAACCATTCAATATCAAGGTGATCCAAGTCTATGCCCCAACCAGTAACACTGAAGAAGCTGAAGTTGAACAGTTCTATGAAGATCTACAAGACCTTCTAGAACTAGCACCCAAAAAAGATGTCCTTGTCATTACAGGGGACTGGAATGCAAAAATCAGAACTCAAGAAACACCTGGAGTAACAGGCAAATTTGGCCTTGGAGTACAGAATGAAGCAGGGCAAAGGCTTATAGTGTTCTGCCAAGAGAACACACTGGTCATAGCAAACACCCTCTTCCAACAAGGGCGTGTGAGGGCATGCAAAATCATGCGAGGATGTTTGAGGGCGTGTGAGGGGTTGCGAGAGCATGGAGGACATGCAAGGATTTGTGAGGTCATGTGAGGACGTGAGAGGGCATGTGAGTGTGTGTGAGGACATGAAAGGCCTTGTGAGAGCAGCTGAGCATGTGCGAGGGTGTGCGAGTGTGTGTGAGGCTGTGTGAAGGTGTGTGAGGGCTTGCAGGGATGTGCGAGGTTGTACAAGGATGTGCAAGTGTGTGCAAGGTTGTCAGACAGTGTGTGAGGGCATGCAAGGACGTGCAAGAATCTGCAAGGGCATGTGAGGATGTGTGAGAACGTGCCATGATGTGTGAGAGCATACAAGGACATGTGAGGGTGTGCGAGACCGTGCAAGGGCATGAGGTGGCATTTTGGACTTGTGAGAGCATGCAAGGACTTTCCAGTGCATACGAGGACGTGTGAAAATGTGTGAGGGTATGCTAGGGCATCTTCAGACATGTGAGGGCATGTGAAGGCGTGCAAAGATGTGAAAGAGCATAAGAGGATGTGCGAGAATTTATGAGTGTGGCAAGGGCATTCTAGGGTTTGTGTGGGCATGTGAGGGCTTGCTAGAACATATGAGAGTGTGTGAGGATCTGTGAGAACGGGCGAGAGCATGCTAGGGAATACACGGTCATGTGAGGGTGTGTGAATGTGTGTAAGTACATTCAAGAGCATGTGAGGGTGTGCAAGTGTATGTGAGGACATGTGAAAGCGTTAAAGGGCATGTGAAGACGTGTGAGAGTGAACAAGGGCGTGGGAGAGCTTGTGAGAGCATGTGCGAACGTGCGAGGACTTGCAAGAGGGTGCAAGAACATGCGAGGGAGTGTAAGGCCATATGATAGTGTGCAAGGGTGTGTGAGTGTATGAGAGAACATGAAAGAGTGTACAAGAACACACGAGGGTGTGCAATGCCGTGCAATAGCATGTGAAGTCATACTAGGGTGTGTGAGGATGTGTGAGAGTGTTCGACACTGTGAAAGAGAGTGCGAGGGCATGCAGGAGTATGTGTGGGCATTTGAGGATGTACTAGGGAATGGGGAAAGGTACTAGGGCATGGGGAAAGGTGCTAGGGCATTCAAGTGTGTGCAAGAGCATGCAAGGAGTTGTGTGGCTATACAAGAGTGTGCGTGTGTGCGTGTGAAAATATTTGAGGACGTTTGAGGACATGCGAGGGTGTGGGAGTGAGTGCAAGGGTATGCAAGGGCATGTGAGGGTGTGCGAGGACATGCAAGAGAGTGTCACGATGTGTGAGAGAGCATGAAGGCATGAAAGGGTGTGTAAGAGCATTTGAGGACATGTTAGGTCATGGGAGGATGTGCTTGGGTGTATGAGTGTGTGTGAGGAGGTATGTAGCTGTGTGAGATACACGTGTGAGTGTAAGTGCTTTTGAGAGCATCCAAGGGTGTGAGAGGATGTTTAAGGCTGTGTGATGGTGTGCAAGTATGTGCGAGGGGATGTGAGAGGATGCAAGAACGTTCAAGGGCATGTGAGAGCTTGCAAGGGCATGCAAGGAAGTGCAAGGATGTGCAGCCCTGTGCGAAGGTGTATGAGTGTGTGTGAGAATGTGAGAGAGTGGGTGAGTACATGGGAGGGCATAAAGAGCATGTGAGTCCATGCAAGATTGTGCAAGGGCATGGGAATATGTGCAAGAGTGTGCAATGTTGTTTGATGACGTCCCAGAGTGTGTAAGGATGTGCAAGTGCATGTGAGGCTGTGCGAGACTGTGAAAGGGTATGCAAGCACGTGCAAGGGCATGCAGGGTCATGAAAGAGAAGGCAAAGGCAAGCGAGAGTGTGCGAGGAAGTGAGAGAGCGTGCAAGGACCTGCATGGGCATGTGAGTATATATGAGGCTATAAGAGGGAGTTCTAGAGTGTGCAAGGCCCTGTGAAGGTGTGGGAAGGCATGCAAGGATTTGTGTGAGGACGTGCGAGGCTGTGTGAGGCCGTGTAAGAGAAACGAGTGTGTGCAGGGCATTTGAGAGCATTCTAGGACGTGTGAGTGTGCAAGGGTGTGTGAGGGTGTGCGAGGACATGCTAGTCCATATGAGGGCATGTGAGGATGTCCAAGAGTGTGTGACAGCATACGAGGATGTACAAGGGCATGTGAGGATATGCGAGCCTATACAAGGGAGTGTGAGTGTGCGAGGACATGCGAGAACATGAAAGAGTGTGCAAGGGCATGCAAGGATGTGTAATGATGTGGGAGAGTGTGTGAGGTCATGAGAGAGCAGGTGACAGTGTGCGAGTGCATGCAAAAGTGTGGGAGGACTTGTGAGGGTATGCAAGGGCAATTGAGGGCATGCAAGAGTGTGTGAGGGCTTGTGAGGACGTGCTATGGTGTGCAATTGCATGCTAGGACATACAAGAGGATGAGAGAATATGTCAGGTAGTGTGAGGGTGTGCAATACCCTGTCAGAGCATGCAAGGAGGTGGGAAGGTGTGTGAGGGTGTGAAAGCCTGAAAGGACGTGTGAGAGCATGAGAGGATGTGCGAGTTTGTGTGAGGCCATACAAGAGCACACAAGGGCGTGAGAGGCCATACGATGGTATGTGAGAAGGGGCAAGGGGGTGAAAAGGTGTATGAGGTCATGTGAGGGTGTGTAAGAGCATGTGGGGACGTGTGAGAGCATTCGAGAGCGTGGAAAAGCATGTGTGGGCATGTGAGGGTGTGCAATTGTGTGCAAGGATGCGCCAGACCGTGTGAGGGTGTGCAAGAGCATTCAAGAAAATATGAGATCATGCAAGGACATGTGAGGACATGTGAGGACATGTGACTGCGTGAGAGGGCATGCTAGGGCATGCAAGTGTATGTGAGGGCATGCGAGGGCTTTTGAGGTCATGCAAGAGCATGCAAGGATGTGAGAGGGCATTCAACAGTGTATGAGGTTGTGTGAGGGCATGTGAAGATGTGCAAGAGCATGTGAGGGCATATGGTGATGTGCAAGGACATGTGAGAGCATGCATGGACCTGCAAGAGTGTACGAGAATGTGCCAGCATGGGTGAGGTCGTTTTAGGGAGTGCGAGGGTGAGTGAGGGAGTTCAAGGCCATGAGAAGGCTTGCAAGTGTATGCGAGTACATGCGAGAAATGTGAGGACATACAAGAGAATGCAAGATCATGTCAGGTCATGTGATGCTGTGCAATACCTTGTCAGAGAATGCAAGGAGGTGGGAAGGTAAGTGAGGGCGTGTGAGCATGCAACAAGGGTGGAGAGCATGTGATGGTATGCAAGGGCTTGCACAAGCATACAAAGGCATTTGAGAGCATGGGAGAAGGTGTGAGAGCATGCAAGGGAGTGCAAAAGACTTGTGAGAGCATGCAAGAGCATATGAGGGCGTATGAGACCATGTGAGGGTGTGTGAGGATGTGAGAGCACGTGCAAGAGTGTGGGAGGGCATGCGAGCATATGTGAGGATGTGTGAGTCTGAACAAGGACATGCGACAGTGTGCGAGGACGTGCGAGGGCATGCGAGGGTGTGCGAGGATATGAGAGAAATGTGAGTGCCTGTGAAGACATGTGAAGTCATGCAAGGGTGTTCTAGGGCTTGTGCGGATGTGCAATGATGTAAGGCCATGTGAGAGCATTCAAGGGTGTGCAAGGGCATTTGAGGGCATATGAGGATATGCAAGGACATGCGAGGCTGTACGAGAGTATGTGAGAGCATTCACGGATGTGCAAGGGTGTGCAATTTCATGAGAAGACATGCAAGGGCATGTAAGTTTGTACGAGGACTTGCAATGGTGTGCCAGTTCGTGCAAGAACGTGCAAAGGCCTGTGTGGGCATGCAAATTTGTATGAGGGTGTCCAAGGGCATGTGAGGGCATGCTAGAGTTTGTGAGGGCATGCGAGGACTTGTGAGAATGTGTGGGAGTGTGCCAAGGTGTGCAAAGGTGTTAGAGTTCATGTGAGGGCTTCTGAAGGGGTGCGATGCCATGCAAGAATGTGCAAGTGTGTGCAGGGTCATGTGGGAGTTTGCAAGGACATGTGTGGGCGTGCAAAGATGTGCAAAGGTGTGGAAGAGCGTTCAAGGATGTGCAAGCTCATGCAAGAGCATGGGAGAACATGCGAGGACTTACAAGTGCATGCGAGGTCTTGTGATGGTGTGCGAGGATGTGTGAGGAGGTGTGAGGCCATATGAGAGTGTTCAAGGACATAAGAGGGTGTGCAAGGGCGTGTGAGGCCATTCGAGAGGATGTGAGAGTGTGTGAGGACCTGCAAAAGCGTACGAGTTTGTGTTAGAGTGTGCAAGTGTGTGCGAGAATGTGTGAGAGCATGTGAGGTCATATGATTCTCTGAGAGGGTGATTGAGGATGTGCGAGGGTGTGGGCGGGCATGCTATGATGTGCAACGGCATGCAAGGATGTATGAGAGCATGGCAGGGCATGGGAGAACATGCAAGGGCGTTCAAGGATGTGTGAGGGCATGTGAGGACATACAAAAGCTTGGGAGGGAATGCGAGAGTGTGCGAGGCCATGCAAGGCCAAGTGAGGCCATGAAATTGTATTTGAGGACATGCGAAGATGTGTGATGGCATCAAGACCATGCAAGGGCATGTGAGGACGTGCAAATGCATGTGATAGAGTGTGATGGTGTGAGAGAACATGAAAGGGAGTGCCAGGTTTTGCAAAGATGAGCTAGTGGGTGCAAGGGCGTGTGAGAGCATCTTGGTCACGTGAGGCCTTGTGATGACATGCTAGGACATGTAACATCTTACAAGGTTGTGTGAGTTCATGCGTGAGTGTGCTAGGCCATGTGAGGGAGTGTGAAAGCATGCATGGGGGAGAGGAGCAGGCGAGTCCATGCAAGAACATACAAGGGCAAGCGAGGGCGTGTGAGAGCATGCAATGCCATGTGATGGTGTGCAAGGACGTGTGAGTGCATGTGAAGGCATGCATGGTCTTGCAAGAGTATATGAGACCATGCGAGGGCATGAGAGGGCATGGGAGGGCTTGCAAGAAGGTGCAAGGATGTGCAACGTCAAGCAAGTACCTGAGAGGGTGTGCAAGGGCATGTGACTTTGTGTGAGGACACGGGAGGGTGTCTTAGGGTATTTGAGCATGCAAGGCCATGAGAGTGTGTGAAGCCTTGCTAGAGCCTGTGAGGATGTGCAAGAGCATGCAAGTTTATGTGAGGATGTGCAAGGGTGTTTGAAATTGTGCCAGAATGTACAAAGGAGTGAGATTTCCTGAAAGGACATGCCAGGTCATGGGTGGGTGTGCTAGAATGTACAAAGGTGTGCAAGGACGTGTGAGAGCATGGGAGGTAGGGAGAGGGCATGCGAGAGTGTGCAAGGCCATCTGATGGTGTGTGAGGGCATGAAAAGAACATGCAAGGATGTGCAAAAATGTGCAAGTGTGTGTGAGGTTGTGTGAGAGCGTGAAAGTGTGTGCAAGGGTGTGAGAAAGCAACACAAGATGAGCCCCAAGACCCTTTATGCAACTCCAGAGGATTCCCATGAGGATCCACCCCAAACACTATTTGAGAGAAGCACTCCACCACAAGAAAAGAAGCCACATACCACAACTAAAGAGGAGACCTCCCCCGCCCTGCCACAACTATAGAGGAGTCTGCACATCACAAGAATATATGAGCAGAAAAAAAAAAAAAGTCAGTTGACTCCACTGCAACTAGAGTGGAGCCCCATGCAATAAAAATACAGTAGTCTACCACACATCACAACTAGACAGGAGCCAGCTTGCTAATCTCTACTATAGAGGAGCTGCCCCATGCCGCAACTAAAGAGGAGAGGCCATGCCAAAGTTAGAGAGTAGGCTCGCAAATATCACACGTGGAAAGAATGCCTGTGTACATCACTACCAGAGAGGAAACCCCCTCAACAATTCAAGAGGAACAGTGCACTGCAACACTAGAGGTGCCCCCCACACACGTTTACTAGAGAAAAGCCCCCTTAACAAAACTTGAGAGGACACTGCACAACTAGAGAGGAGCCCATCCGACACAACTGAGTTGACACCCAACATCAACTAGAGAGTACCCCAGGCTGCAGGGAGTTTAGCCAACCACACATCGCAACTAAACAGAAGCCACCCTACACATTGCTACTCGAGAGGAGCCACTACACCAATAACTCAAGTGGAGGCCTCACCTCAACTCAAGAGGAGCAGCAATTCCCCCAGTGCAACTTGACAGGAGTCCTGCACCACAACTAGAGAGGAACCCACATATTTCAACAATAGAGGAACCCATCCAGACACAGCATTAAGAAAGGAGGCCCCACACCCTGCCCATAGAATGGAGCAATCTCATACACCACATCGAGAGAGGAGGCTCCACACCACTCCTAGAGAGTAGCCCCTCAAACAACAAATAGAGATGAGCCAGCAAACTGCAGCTAGAGAAGAGCCACACAACATGATGCAACAAGACAAGAGTTCCCACTCCACAACTAGAGAGGACCTCCCCAGGCACAGCACAATTAAGGAGGACCACTGCAGCACAACACAACTTGAGAGAAGCCCAAACGCCAAAACTAGAGTTGAATACGTGCCACAACTTGACAGTTGACCCTCAGGCACAAATAGTGAGTAACACAAAGTTGTAAATAGAGAGGTGCCCAACCCCTCCGGTACATCACATCTAGAGTGGAGAACCACTGCCACAACTAGAGTGGATACACCTGCTAAACGTAGATAGGTGCCCGCCCCACACATCATAATCAGAAAAAGTGACCATGCACATCAAAACTAGAGTGGAACTCCCAAACAGATCATAACAAAAGAGGAGGCCAACACCACAACTAGAGACCACTGCTGCAATTAGAGCTAAGTGCCCCCTCCCCCCGAACATTGCCATTAGAGAGGAGCATACCCACACATCACAATTATACAGAAGCCACCTGCCACGAGTAGAGAGGGGCCCATCATGCTACAACTGAAAAGAATTCCCACTGCCACAACAAGAGTGTAGCCTCCTGCACATTGCAACTAGCAAAAGTGTCCTTTCTAATCAAAACCAGAGAGGAGTCATCCCAATCACAATTTGAGAAGATTGCAACTAGAGAGGAGCAAAGCTACCACAACAAGGACCCCCTGCCAAAACTAGAAAGGAGTCTGCAAATGACAGCTAGAGAGGAGCCGACCTACCACAAATAAAGAGTGGACCCTCACTGCAACTAGAATGGAGCCCTACGCTACAACTATAGAGTATGCTCCTGCACATTGCACTTAGACAGGGGCCAACCAGCGCATCACTACTAGAGATTATCTGCCCCACTGCAGCTCAAGAGGAGGCTCCACCACAACTCTAAAGAAACTCTGAGTCACCTGCTGCAATTCAAGAGGCACTCCGGGTTCCTGCTGCAATTTGACAGGAGCCCTAGGCTGCAACAATAAAAGGTGCAACAGGCCAAACTGACGGAGGGGGTCTCTAGCCAAAATTGAAGTGGATTCCCCCAGCAGGACTGGATAGGAGTCCCCAAGGATATCATACCTAGAGAGACGCCCTTCTGCTACAAATAGAGAACAGCTCCCTAAAGTAAGTTGAGTGAAGTCCCTCAAAACTCAACAGAAGCAATCCCATTAATATCAGTGAGGAACTCCTAGTGCCAAAAGTAAAAAGTATATTTCCCATGGAGCCATTCACACCCCAACCAGAGAGAACACAGCCACACAACTTGAGAGGAGCCCTCCAACACAACTCGAGAGGAGCCAGCTGGACATCACACATGACAGGAGCCCATCTGCTGCTAATATAGATGAACCTCACACCACAATTATAGAGGAGCTTGTACCACCACTAGAGAGAATTGAACCCACCGCAATTATAGAGTTGACCCGGACCCTAACTAGAGAAGTCCCATGCCAAAACTAGTGAGTAGACACCCACACATTGCAACAACAGAGGAGCCACCCTGAACATACCTTCTAGAGATGAGTCACCCAAATACAACTCAAGTGGAGGCCCCACCACAAGTCAAGAAGAACACCGAGTACCACCCCAACATGAGAGGAATCCCAAGTTCCCTGCCATGCCCTGAGGAGAACATTGAATTCCCCCTGCAAAAACTCGAGAGGAGCTCTGAGTCCACTGTTGCAACTCAAGAGGAACCCCGAGTTTCCCACCATAACTCAAGAGGAACCCCGAGTTCCCCTTCACAACTCCAGAGAATTCCTCACTCCCCTGTTGCAACTCTAGAGTAACCTCATGTTCCATGCCGCAACTTGTTAGGAACCCCAAGTTCCCTCCCTCAACTGAAGAGGAGGCCCGATTCCCTGCAGTAACTTCAGTGGAATCTCGAGTTCCCCATCACAATTCGAGATGAACCAAAGCCCCCTGATGCAACTCCAGAGGATTCCCAAGAAGAGCCTACCCCTCCACAATTCAAGAGGAGCACTCAACCAGAACAAGAGAGGAACACCCATACCACAATTAAAGATAAGCACCCCCTGCCCCTGCCACAACTAGAGAGGAGCTGAAACAGATACATCAGTTGACCCAACTGAAACAAGAGTGGAGTCCCAAGCATAACTATACAGTAACCTACCACACACCACAACTAGACAGGAGCCACCCTGCTAATCTCTACTAGGGAGGAGCTGCCCCATGCAGCTCGAGAGGAGGCCCCACCAAAACTTTAAAGGAACACTAAATCACCTGTCCCAACTTGAGAGGAACCCCGAGTCCCCAACCACAACTTGACAGGTGCCATATGCTGTCACAAGAAAAGAGCCCCTGGTGAAAAGCAGAGGATCCACCTGACAGAACTGGAGGAGATTCCCCTAGCAAAACTAGAGAGGTGTCCTCTGGCACATTGCACCTAGAGAGAAGACTCTCTGCCACAAATAGAGATGAGATCCCTGAAGTAACATGAGATGATACTCTCACAACTAGAGTGGAGCCATGTAAACTAGTGAGGAGACCCAAATGTCACAAGTAGAGAGAACATACTCCCCACAGAGATCCCCCAGAGGAGGCACCATGGCAACTAGAAAGAAGCCACGAGTCCCCTCCTGAACTTGAGAGGAGGCTTATGCCATAACTCAAGAGAAGCCCATGGCCACGAGAGAGGAGCCCACCTGACAATACTGGAGAGTGACCCACCACAAAAGCTGGAGAGGAGATCCTGGACATTGCACCTCAAGAGGGTCCCCTCCACAGTAAATAGAGACACACTACCTGTGCTAGTCGAGCAGACCCCCCCTACCAACATCAGAGAAGGGTAACCTCGGCACAACTAGACAGCAGCCCCTTGAACTTTACCACTTGAGAGGAGCATTCCCATACAATGAAATTACACAGAAGCTCTCCTTCCTCAACTAGAGAGGAGGCTCCCAAGCCACAATTAAAGAGGAGGGGCTGTGCCAAAATTAGAGAGCAGGCTCATAAATATCGCACCTGGAAAGAGTGCCTGTGCACATCACTACCAGAGAGGAAATCCCCTCCACAATTTGAGAGGAACACTCCACTGCAACTCTAGAGGTATCAGACACACTTCTCTAGTCATAACTAGACAATAGGCCCCTAAAAAAACTCAAGAGGATACCGCACACCACAACTATAGAGGAGCTCATCCAACACAAGTAAAAGTTAACCCCCAACACCAACTAGAGAAGAGCACCATGCCACAGGTTGTTTAGCCACCCATACATGACAACTAAACAGAAGCCACCCTGAACATTGCTACTAGAGAGGAACCACACCATCACACTATCACAACTAAAAGGAGCCCCCCTACCAAAACTAGAGATGAGTATGCAAATTACAATTAGAGAATAGCCATCCCACCACAAATAAAGAGTGGATCTTCACTGCAACTAGAGTGGAGCCTCATGCCACAACTAGAGAGTAACCTCTGGCACACTGTAACTAGACAGGGGTCAGCCTGCACATCACTACTAGAGAGGATCTGCCTCACTGTATCTCTAGAGGAGGCTCCACCATAAGTCTAAAGGAACCCAAGTCAGCTGCTACTCAAGGTCACCATCACAACTCGAGAGGAGCCTGCTGGACATGACACATAGATAGGAGCCCTGATTCTGCTAAAAGAGGTGAACCTCACAGCAGAAGTATAGAGGAGCTTGTACACCACAACTAGAGAGAATCAAAACCATCACAACTACAGAGTTGACCCCTACCAGAATGGTAGAGATGTACAATGTCAAAACTAGTGAGTAGCCACCTGACATTGCAGCAAGACAGGAGCCACCCTTCACATCCCTGCTAGAGACGAGTCATGCCAAGAAGAACTTGAGAGGAGGCCCCAACGCAAGTCTAGAGGAATCCTGAGTAATGCTCAAGTCGAGAAGAATCCCGAGTTCACTGCCATGGCTCCAGAGGAACCCTAAGTTCCTCACTGCAACTCAAGAGGATCACTGATTTCTCACTGAAACTGGAGAGTACCTCTGATTCCCTGCTGTGACTCAAGAGGAACCCCGAGTTCCCCCCTGCAACTCGAGAGGAGGCCTGACTCCCCAGCTGCAACTCGAGAGGAACATGGAAATCCCCAATGCAACTCAAGAGGAACCCCGAGTTACCCGCCTCAACTCGAAAGGGGGCCTGACTCCTGTTGCAACTCGAGAGAACCCAAAGTTTCCCACCACAACTCAACAAGTACCCTGAGTTCACCACCTCAACACTACATGAGGACTGATTCACCTGCAGTGACATAAGAGGACCCCCAAGTTTCCCATCACAACACAAGTAGAGCACTCGCCCATTGATGCAACTCCAGAGGATTCCCAAGAGGAGCTTCAGTTCAGTTCAGTTCAGTCGCTCAGTCGTGTCTGACTCTGAGATCCCATGAATTGCAGCACACCAGGCCTCCCTGTCTATCACCAACTCCTGGAGTTCACTCAAACTCACGTCCATCGAGTCAGTGATGCCATCCAGCCATCTCATCCTCTGTTGTCCCCTTCTCCTCCTGTCCCCAATCCCTCCCAGAATCAGAGTCTTTTCCAATGATTCAACTCTTCACATGAGGTGGCCAAAGTACTGGAGTTTCAGCTTTAGCATCATTCCTTCCAAAGAACATCAAGGGCTGATCTCCTTTAGAATGGACTGGTTGGATCTCTTTGAAGTCCAAGGGACTCTCAAGAGTCTTGTCCAACACCACAGTTCAAAAGCATCAATTCTTCGGCACTCAGCTTTCTTCACAGTCCAACTCTCACATCCATACATGACCACTGGAAAAACCATAGCCTTGACTAGATGGGCCTTTGTTGGCAAAGTAATGTCTCTGCTTTTCAATATGCTATCTAAGTTGGTCATAACTTTTCTTCCAAGGTGTAAGCATCTTTTAATTCCATGGCTGCAGCCACCATCTGCAGTGATCTTGGAGCTTACCCCACCACAATTCGAGAGGAGCATTCTACCGCCACAAGAGAGGAAGCCTAAGACCACAACTAAGCAGGATGTGCACCCTGCCACAAATAGACAGGAGCTTCCTGCACATCTCAGCTAGAAAAAACACCCCTTCTCATTACAACATAGAGGAGTCACCCGACTCCTAATTTGAAAGGAGCACTCTACCACATCTAGAGAGGAGCCCAACTACCACAATTAAAGAGGAGTTACCCTGCCACAACTAGAGAGGTGGCTGCAAATGACAACTAGAGATGAGCCGACCAGAGCAAATAAAGAATGCACCCCTACTGTAATTAGAGTGGAGCCCATGCTGCATCTAGAGTGTAGCCTCCCACACATTGCACTTAGACAGGGACCAGCCTGCACATCTCTACTAGATAGGATCTGTCCCACTGCAGCTCCATAAGAGTCTCCACCACAACTTTAAATGAACCCCGAGTCACATGGTGCAACTCAAGAGGCACCCTGAGTTCACTGCTGAAATTTCACAGGATCCCTAGGCTGTAACAAAAAAAGGGGCCACTGGACCAAATGACAGAGTGGCTCCCCAGCCAAAACTGAAGCAGATTCCCCAGGCAAATATTTGGCAAAACTAATACAATTATGTAAAGTTTAAAAATAAAATAAAATTTTAAAAAATAAATTAATTAATTTAAAAAAAAAGAAAAAGAAAAAATAAACCATCAAAAAAAAAAAAAAACCTAGAGTGGTGTTCCCCAGGATATCACACTGAGAGAGAAGACCTTCTGCCTCCAATGGAGAAGAGCTCCCTAAACGAAGTCTAGTTGAGTCCCTCACAACTAGAGAACAGCAATCCCACTAATGTTAGTGAGGAATCTATAGAGCCAAAAGTAGAGAGGACCTCCCCCATAGAGACATGCACACCCCAACTGGAGAGGACACAGCCTCACCCCTCGAGAGGAGCCCTCCACCACAACTTGATAGGAGACCACTGGACATCACATGGAGAGAGGGATCCCTCTTTTGCTAGTACAGATGAACCTCATATCACAAGGAGAGAAGAGCTTACACACCACCATTGGAGAGAATTGTAACCCCCGCAACTACAGAGTTGACCCGGACCACAAGGAAAGAGTAGTCCCTTGCCAGCACTAGTTAGTAGCCACACATCATTTCAATAAGATAGGACCCTCGCCCTCTCCCTTGCCCCAGCCCCTGCCCCCACCCTCGCCCTCACCTCTCAGAAGAGGAATCCCGAGATCCCCATTGCAACTCAAGTGGAACCTCGAGTTTCCTGCCACAAGTCTAAACAGCACTGAGTTCCCCCTGAACTCGAGATAAGGCCTGATTCCTCTGCAGCAACTTGAATGGAACATGTGACCCCAGGTGCAGGGTCTGGGGTGTGGTGTTACCCAGAGACTGTGCAGGTGTGACCCCAGGTACAGGGTCTGGAGAGAAGTGTCACCCTTGAAACTGTGGAAATATGACCCCAGGTGCAGGGTCGGGAGGGGATCATGCTGGAAATAGTGGTCATTGAACCCAGGAGCATGGTTTGGGAGGGAGTTAACATGGAAATTATTCACATGTGTCTCCAGGTATAAAGTCTGGGAGGTCAGGGTTACCCTGGACTGTGGATATGTGATCCTATTTGCTCAGTCTGGTGGGTGGGGTCACTGGACATGTGACCCCAGGTAAGTGTCTGAAGAGGGATGTCACCAATAGACACTGTGGAAAAGTGACTCAAGGTCCAGGGTCGAGAGTGGATCACCCTGGATACTGTGGACATTGTCCCCAGTTATAGGGTCTAGGAGGTGGGGTACCCTAGAGACTTTGGATGTGTGACTCCAGATACAGGGTTTGTGAGGTGGGGTATCCTAGGAGACCCTGGTACAGGTTCTGGGAGGTTGGTTCATTTCCGGGACAGTGAATGTGTGACTTAAAATGCAGTGTCTGGGGAAGAGGCTGACCCTGGAGACTGTAGACTTGTGATAACATGTATATGGCCTGGGAGGGGGTAACTCTGGAGACTATGTACATGTGACCACAGGTGTAGGGTCTGGATGGGGGGTCACCTTGAGACTATGGATGTGAACCCAGGAGCTGGGTCTGAGAGCTGGGGTAACCCTGGAGACTGTTGACTTGGGACCTCAGGTACAGGGTCTAAGTGGTGGAGTCACCCTGGGGACTGTGGATATGTGACCCAAATGGCAATGTCTGGGGAAGAGGCTGACTCTAGAGACTGTGGATATGTGACCCGTGTATATGGTCTGGGAGGGGGTCATTGTGGATACTGCAGACATTTAACACCAGGTATAGTGCCTGGGAGGGAGGTCACAATGAGACTGTGGCCATGTGAACCAAGTACAGGGTCTGGGCAGGGTTTTCATCCTGAGGACTGTGGACGTGTGACCCAAGATGCAGCATTTGAAGGGGGTCACCCTGAAGACTGTGGACATGAGACACTAGATGCAGGGTCTGGGAGGGGATCACCCTGAAGACTGAGGATGTGTGAACCCAGTACTGGGTCTTGGAGGCGTGGTAACCCTGGAGACTATGTATGTGACCCCAGGTACAGGGTCTGGGAGGTGGGGTCACCCTGGAGACTGTGGACATGTTATTTCAGGTTCAGGGCCTGGTAGAGGCCATGGATGTGAGAACCCAGGTACAGGGTCTGGGAGGGTGTCACTCTGGAGACTGCAGATATTTGACCCCAGGTACAGGAAAGATCCCCTGGAGAAGGAAGTGGCACCCCACTCCAGTACTATTGCCTCGAAAATCCCATGGAAGGAGGAACCTGGTAGGCTACAGTCCATGGGGTTGCAAAGAGTCAGACATGACTGAGCAACTTCACTTCACTTCACAGGGTCTGGGAAGGGAGTCACCCTGGAGAATGTGGATGTGTGACCCAGGTACAGGGCCTGGGAAAGGGCATCATGATGGAAACTGTCAATGTGTAAGCCCAGGTACAATGTCTTGGAGGATGGTCACAGTAGAAACTGTGGACATGTGATCCCAAATACAGTGTCTGGGAGGGGTCACCCTGGGAACCGAAAACATGTGACCTCATGTACAGGGTCTGGGAGGCTGTTATCCTGGAAACAGTGGATGTGTGATCCCATGTGTAGTGACTTAGGGGGAGGTTACCCTGGAGGCTGTGGACATGTGATCTCAGGTGCTTGGGCCAGTGTTGTGGGGTCACTCTGAAACCTATGGACATGTGACCACAGGTTCAGCATCTTTGGTGGTGTCACCCTGGAGACTATGGATATGTGACCAGATGTTCAGGATCTGGAAATGGTGGTCACCCTGGAGACTGTGGAGATATGACCACAGGTAAAAGTTCTGATGAGGTGGGGTTACCCTAGAGACTGGACATGTGACCCAAGGTACAAGTTCTGGTGAAATGTGGATGTGTGATTTCGTATGCAGGGTTTGGGAGTGAGTTTACCCTTGAAACTGAAAATGTGACCCCAGATACAGAGTCTAGGAGGGGAGTCCCAAAGGACACTCTGGACATGTGACCCAGGTGCAGGTATTTCAAAGGGGTCACCCTGGAGCCTGTGGACATGTGACCCCAGGTTCAGGGTTTGGTGTGTGGGATCACCGTGGAGACTGGAGTTTTGAAACCTGGTACAGGTTTTGGGAGGTGGGTTCACGCTGGAGATGGGACATGTGACCCATTGTTCATAGTTTTGGAAGGATGTCACCCTGGACATGGTGGACATGTGACCTCACATACACTCCATATGTGTGTATGGGGTTCACCCTGGAGAATGTGACCCCAAGTACAGGGTTTGGGCTGGGGTGTCAGCCTGGAGACTCTGGAAATGTGATTCCAGGAACAATGTCTGGGGGTGTGTGCCACCCTATAGACAGTACAAATGTTACCCCAGGTGCAGGTTCGGGAGGGGGTCACCCTGAAGACTATGAACATGTGAACCCAGGTGCATAGTCTGCAAGGTGTGGTCTCCCTGGAGACAGTGGACATGTGACCCCAGGTAAAGGGTCTTGGAGGTGGGGTCACCCTGGAGAATGTGGACATGTTACCTCAGGTGCAGGGTCTGGGAGGGATTTACTCTGGTGACTGTGGATGTTAGAATACAGGTGCAGGGTCTGGGAGATTTGGTCACCCTAGAGACAGTGATTGTGATATCCCAGTACAGAGTCAGGGAGGTTGGGTCAGCCTGGAGAATGTGGATGTGTCACTCCAGACAGGATGTGGGGAGGATTGTCACCCTGGAGACTGTGGACATGTAACCCAACATACAGTGTCTGGGAGCAGGGTCACAGCAGAGACTGTGGAAATTTAACCCCAGGTGTAGTATCTATGAGGCAAGGCTACCCTGGAGACTGTGGATGTGTGATCCCAGGTGCTCAAACTGTAGTTGTGGGGTCACATTGAAGTCTGTGAACATGTGACCACAGGTTCAGTGTCCTGGATGGTATCACCCTGGAGACTGTTGACATGTGACCCCAGGTACAGGGTCTGGGAAGATGGTCACAGTAGAAACTGGGGAAATGTAACCCCAGGTGTAGTGTCTGTGAGGGAAGGTTACCCTGGAGACTGGATGTGTGATCTCAGGTGATCGGACTGTACTGTAGGGTCACCCTGAAATCTGTGGATGTGTGACCACGGGTTCAGTGTCCTGGGTGGTGTCACTCTGGAGACTATGGATGTGTGACCAGATGTTCACCATCTGGGAGTGGTGATCACTCTGGAGACTGTGGAGGTGTGACCACAGGTAAAAGTTCTGATGAGGTGGGGTCACCCTGGAGACTGTGAACATGTAACCCAAGGTACAAGTACTGGTGAGGTGCAGTCACCCTGGAAGCTGTGGTGGTGTGACCCCAGGTACAGGGTCTGGGAGGTTTGTCACCCCAGAGGCTCTGGAGGTGTGACCTCAGGTGCAGGGTCTGGGAGGGGAGGTTACTATGTAAACTAGAAATGTGACCCCCGATCATGGTGGGGGTGTCACCAAGGAGACTCTGGACCTGTGACCCAGGTACAAGTTTCTCAAAGGGGTCACCCTGGAGCCTGTGGACCTGTGACCCTTGGTGATGGGTCTGGGAGGTGGGGTCACCCTGGAGACTGTGTATGTGTGACCCCAGGTTCAGGATCTGGCAAGAAGGTCCTCCCCAGAGACTGACATGTGACCCCAGGTGCAGGGTTTGCTGATGTGGGGCACCCTGCTGACTGTGGACCTGTAACCCCAGTTGCAGGGCCAGAGAGGATGGTTACCCTGGAAACTGCAGATGTGTGACCCCAGATACAGCATCTTGGAGGTGGGGTCATACTGGATACTGTGTAGTTTTGAACCCTGGTATAGAGTCTGGGAGGTGGAGTCAGGCTGGAGACTGGATATGAGACCCCAAGTACATGATCTGGGAAGGGGGTCACCCTGTAGATGGTGGAGATGTGACCTCAGGCATAGAGTCTATGAGGGGGTTTACCATGGTGACTGTGGCCATGTAACCCCAGGTACATGGTCTAGGGTAGGGTGTCAGCCTGAAGACTCTGGACATGTTACCCCAGGTGCAGGTTATGGAAGGAGGTCACCCTGGAGATTCTGGACGTCTTATTCCAGGGTACATGTGCCACCCTATAGACAGTGGAAATGTGACCCCTGGTGCAGGTTCAGGAAGGGGTCACCCTGGAGACTGTGAACGTGTGACCCCAGGTGCATGGTCTGAGAGGTGTTGTTTCCCTGGAGACAGTGGATGTGACTCCAGGCACAGGATCTGGCAGGTGGGGTCACTTGGGGATTGTGGACATGTGACCCCAAGTACAGGGCCTGGGAGGATGGTCAAGACTGTGGACATGTGACCCCAAATACAGTGCCTGGGAGGGGTCACCCTTGGGACTGAAGACATGTGACTTCAGGTACAGGGTCTGGGAGTGTCCCGGGAAACTGTGGACATGTGAGCCCAAATGCAGGATTTGGTGGGGGGGTCACATAAAAGATTTTGGATATGGGAAACCAGGTGCTGTGTTTGGGAGTCCTCACCCTGGTCTGTGGATGTGTGACTCCAGGTTCAGTGTCTGGCAGGGGTGTCACCCTGGAAACTGTGCATGTTTGACCCCATGTGCTGTGTGTTTGGAGGTGGGTCACCTTGAAGACTGTCGACGTGTGACTGCAGGCACAGGGTCTGTAAGGGGTGCCACACCAGAGACTGCAGATATTTGACCCCAGGTACAGAGTCTGGGTGGAGGGTCACACTAGAGACTGTGGAAGTATGAACCCAGGTGCAGGGTCCACTCGAGACTGGACATGTGACACCAGGTGCAGAATTGGGCAGGGGTGTCACCATGGATATTACGGAAGTATGACCCCAGGTACAGAATCTGGGAAAGGGCATCAGACTGGGGACTGTGGATGTGTGAACCAGGCACAGGGTCTGGGAAAGGGCGTCAAGCTGGAGACTGTGGATGTGTGAACCAGGTACAAGGCCTGGGAAAGGGTGTCAGCCTAGAAATTGTGGACATGTGAACCTAATTTCAGTGTCTGGGAGGATAGTCACAGTAGAGACTTTAGATATGTGACCTCAAGTACAGTGCCTTGGAAAGGACACCCTGGGATTTGAAGATGTGTGATCTCAGGAAAAGGGTCTGGGAGGGTGTCAACCTGGAAACTGAACATGTGACCCCAGGTGTAGGTCTGTTAGGAATGGTTACCCTGGAGATTGTAGACATGTGATTCCCCGTGCTCAGACTGGTGTGGTGGGGTCACCCTGAAGTCTGTGGACGTGTGAGCACAGGTAAAGGGCCTGGGGGGGTGTTACCCTGGAGACTGGATGTGTGACCACAGCTAAAAGTTCTGATGAGGAGGGTTCACCCTGGAGCCTGTGGACATGTCATCCCAGGTAAAGGGTCTGGAAGTCAGGCTTACCCTGTAGACTGTGAATGTGTGACCTCATGTACAGGGACAGGATAGGGGTCATGTAGGAGAGTTTGGGATATGTGAACCCATGTGCAGTAATTGGGAGTCCTCACCCTGAAGACAGTAGACATGTGACCGCAGGTACAGTGTCTGGGCAGTGATGCCACCATAGAGACAGTGAAAGTATGACCCAGGTGCAGGCTCTGGAGGGGATCACCTTGGAGACTATGGAAGTGTGACCCCAGGTACAGAGTCTGGGGAAGTGGGGTTGCCCTGGAGACTGGATATGTGATCCCAGGGTCTGGGAGGTGAGGTCTCTCAGGGACTGCGGATGTGTGATCCCATGTGCAGAGTCTGGGGAGGGGGCTCATCCGAGAGACTGTGGACATATGTCCCCAGGGACCTGGTCTGGGAAGTGGGGTGACCCTGGAGACTGTGAACATGTTACCTCAGGTGCAGGGTCTGGGAGTGGTTTACCATGGAGACCGTGGACCTGAGAACCCAGGTGCCAGGTCTGTGAGGTTTGATCACTGTGGTCGTGGTACCACAGTACAGGGGCAGGGAGGTTGGGTCACTTGGAGAATGTGGACATGTGACCCTATGTACAAATCTGGGGAGGACTGTGCTTGGTGGACTGTGGACATGTGACCCCAGATGCAGGTTGTGGCAGGGGGTGTCACAATGGAGACTGTGGACATATGACCCCAGGTTCAGGGTCTGGGAGGGACGTCACCCTGGAGACTGTGGACTTGTGAATTCAGGTGCATGGTCTGGAGGGGGTTTACATAGGAGACTTGGATATGTGAACCCTGTGCACTGTTTGGGAGTCCTCTCCCTGAAGACTGTGGATGTGTGACCCCAGGCTCAGGGTCTGGTAGGGGTGTCACCATGGAGACTGTGGACATGTAACCCCAGGTAAAGGGTCTGGGAGGGGTTCACCCTGGAGACTGTGGATGTGTGAGCCCAGGTGCAGGGCTTGGGAAGTAGGATAACTCCTGAGATTGCTGACAGGTTACCCAAGGTGCATGGTGTGGGGAAGAGTCACCTTGTAGACCATGGATTTGCAATCCTAGATGCAGGGTCAGGGACGTGCTGTCACCCTGCAAACTGTGGTCATACGACCCCAGGTACAGGGTCTGGAGGTGGGCTTATCCAGGCAACTGTTGACGTGTGACCCCAGGTAAAGTGTCTGGGGTGGTTTGTCACCCTGTAGACTCTGGACATGTTACCAACGTGTAGGGTCTAGGAGGTGGTCACTGTGGAGACTGTGGACATGTAACCCCAGTTACAGGGTCTGGGAGGGGTAAACCCTGGGAACTGTGGACATGTGACTCCAGGTGTAGGGACTCAGAGGTGGAGTCACCTTGAGACTGTGGACATGTGATCCCAGGTACATGGCCTAGGAGGAGGTCACCATGGAGACTGTGGATGACCTGGGTGGTATGGGTTACCCTGGACAGGTATATGGCCTGGGTGGTGGGGTTACCCTGGACTGTGGACATGTGATCCCAGTTACTCAGTGTGGGACATGGGGTCACACTGGAGACTGTGGACGAGTGAAACCAGCACAGTGTTTGTGGAGGGGTATCACACTAGACACTGGAAATGTGACATCAGTTCCATGGTCTAGAGGGTGTCACACTGAATCCTGTAGACATGCGACTTCCAGTGCAGGGTCTGAGAAGTGGGGTCTCCCCAGAGACTGTGAACGTGGGACCCCAGGTACTGGGTGTTGGAGGCAGAGTCACACAGTAGACTGTAGACATGTGGCCCAGGTACAGAGTCTGCAAGGTGGGGTCACCCTGGGGACTTTAGGCATGTGACTAAAAGTGAAGGTTTTGACAAGGCAGCTCTCTTGGGAGACTCTGACGTGTGATCCAAGGTGAATGGTCTGGGAAGGGGTTACCATGGAGACTGTGGACTTGTGACTCCAGGTATAGAGTCTAGGAGTTAGGGTTACCCTAAGACTGTGAATATGTGACCCTGGTACAGGGTCTGAAGGTGGGCTTATCCTGGAAACTGGAGGTGTCACCCCATGCTTATGGTCTGGGGGTTACCTTGGATACTGCAGATATTTGACCTCAGGGACAGGATCTGCAAGGGGGGTCACAATGGAGACTATGCACATGTGACCCCAGGTACAGGACCTGGGAGAGGTATCACCCAGGGGACTGTAAAAATTTGACCCCAAGTGCAGGATCAGGATCAGTCACCCTGGAGACTGTTTAAGCATGACTGTAGGTACAGGGTGGGAGGTGGGATCACCCTTCAGACTGTAGACATGTGACCCTGGTCCGGGGTCTGGGAGGATGTCACCCTGGAGCTTGTGGACATGTGACTGCAGGTGCAGGATCTGGGAGGTGGGTTACCCTGGAGGTTTGGGACATGTAAACTCAGGTGAAGGGTGTGTGGAGGCAGGTCACTTTGGACACTGGAAGTTTGATCCCAGGAAGCAAAAACAATACCCAGCTGTGGATGTGACTGGTGATAGAAGCAAGGTCCTATGCTGTAAAGAGCAATATTGCATAGGAACCTGGAATGTCAGGTCCATGAATCAAGGCAAATTGGAAGTGCTCAAACAAGAGATGGAAAGAGTGAATGTTGACATTCTAGGAATCAGCGCACTGAAATGGACTGGAATGGATGAATTTAACTCAGATGACCATTGTATCTACTACTGCAGGCAGGAATCCCTCAGAAGAAATGGAGTGGCCATCATGGTCAACAAAAGAGTCCAAAATGCAGTAATTGGATGCAATCTCAAAAATGACAGAATGATCTCTGTTTGTTTGCAAGGCAAACCATTCAATATCACAGTAATCCAAGTCTATGCCCCAACCAGTAATGCTGAAGAAGCTGAAGTTGAACGGTTCTATGAAGACCTAAAAGACCTTTTAGAACTAACACCCAAAAAAGATGTCCTTTTCATTATAGGGGACTGGAATGCAAAAGTAAGAAGTCAAGAAACACCTGGAATAGCAGGCAAATTTGGCCTTGGAATACCGAATGAAGCAGGGCAAAGACTAATAGAGTTTTGCCAAGAAAATGCACTGGTCATAACAAACACCCTCTTCCAACAACACAAGAGAAGACTCTACACATGGACATCACCAGATGGTCAACACCAAAATCAGATTAATTATATTCTTTGCAGCCAAAGATGGAGAAGCTCTATACAGTCAGCAAAAACAAGACCAGGAGCTGACTGTGGCTCAGACCATGAACTCCTTATTGCCAAATTCAGACTTAAATTGAAGAAAGTAGGGAAAACCACTAGGCCATTCAGGTATGACCTAAATCAAATCCTTTATGATTATACAGTGGAAGTGAGAAATAGATTTAAGGGCCTAGATCTGATAGATAGAGTGCCTGGTGAACTATGGAATGAGGTTCGTGACATTGTACAAGAGACAGGGATCAAGACCATTCCCATAGAAAATAAAATCAAAAAGGCAAAATAGCTGTCTGGGGAGGCCTTACAAATAGCTGTGAAAATAAGAGAAGCAAAAAGCAAAGGAGAAAAGGAAAGATATAAGCATCTGAATGCAGAGTTCCAAAGAATAGCAACAAGAGATAAGACAGCCTTCTTCAGCAATCAATGCAAAGAAAGAGGAAAACAACAGAATGGGAAAGACTAGGGATCTCTTCAAGAAAATCAGAGATATCAAAGGAACATTTCATGCAAAGATGAGCTCGATAAAGGACAGAAATGGTATGGACCTAACAGAAGCAGAAGATATTAAGAAGAGATGGCAAGAATACACAGAAGAACTGTACAAAAAACATCTTCACGACCCAGATAATCACGATGGTGTGATCACTCACCTAGAGCCAGACATCCTGGAATGTGAAGTCAAGTGGGCCTTAGAAAGCATCACTACGAAAGAAGCTACTGGAGCTGATGGAATTCCAGTTGCGCTATTTCAAATCCTGAAAGATGATGCTGTGAAAGTGCTGCACTCAATATGCCAGCAAATTTGGAAAACTCAGCAGTGGCCACAGGACTGGAAAAGGTCAGTTTTCATTCCAATCCCAAAGAAAGGCAATGCCAAAGAATGCTAAAACTACCCCACAATTGCACTCATCTCACACGCTAGTAAAGTAATGCTCAAAATTCTCCAAGCCAGGCTTCAGCAGTATGTGAACCGTGAACTTCCGGATGTTCAAGCTGGTTTTAGAAAAGGCAGAGGAACCAGAAATCAAATTGCCAACATCCGCTGGATCATCAAAAATGCAAGAGAGTTCCAGAAAAAACATCTTTTTCTGCTTTATTGACTATGCCAAAGCCTTTGACTGTGTGGATCACAATAAACTGTGGAAAATTCTGAAAGAGATGGGAATACCAGACCACCTGATCTGCCTCTTGAGAACTTTGTATGCAAGTCAGGAAGCAACAGTTAGAACTGGACATGGAACAACAGACTGGTTCCAAATAGGAAAAGGAGTACATCAAGGCTGTATATTGTCACCCTGTTTATTTAACTTATAAGCAGAGTAGCTCGTGAGAAACACTGGGCTGGAAGAAACACAAACTGGAATCAAGATTGCCAGGAGAAATATCAATAACCTCAGATATGCAGATGACACCACCCTTATGGCAGAAAGTGAAGAGGAACTAAAAAGCCTCTTGATGAAAGTGAAAGTGGAGAGTGAAAAAGTTGCCTTAAAGCTCAACATTCAGAAAACGAAGATCATGGCATCCGGTCCCACCACTTCATGGGAAATAGATGGGGAAACAGAGGAAAAAGTGTCAGACTTTATTTTCTGGGCTCCAAAATCACTACAGATGGTGACTGCAGCCATGAAATTAAAAGATGCTTACCCCTTGGAAGGAAGGTTATGACCAACCTAGATAGCATATTCAAAAGCAGAGACATTACTTTGCCAACAAAAGTTCGTCTAATCAAGGCTATGATTTTTCCTGTGGTCATGTATGGATGTGAGAGTTGGACTGTGAAGAAGGCTGAGCGCTGAAGAATTGATGCTTTTGAACTGTGGTGTTGGAGAAGACTCTTGCAAGTCCCTTGGACTGCAAGGAGATCCAACCAGTCCATTGTGAAGGAGATCAGCCCTGGGCTTTCTTTGGAAGGAATGATGCTAAAGCTGAAACTCCAGTACTTTGGCCACCTCATGCGAAGAGTTGACTCATTGCAAAAGACTCTGATGCTGGGAGGGATTGGAGGCAGGAGGAGAAGGGGACGATAGAGGATGAGATGGCTGGATGGCATCACTGACTCGATGGACGTGAGTCTGAGTGAACTCCGGGTGTTGGTGATGGACAGGGAGGCCTGGCATGCTGTGATTCATGGGGTCACAAAGAGTTGGACACGACTGAGCGACTGATCTGATCTGATCTGACAGGGTCTGGGAAGGGGGGTTACCCAGAACACTGTGGATGTACCATGTGGACATGTGACCCCAGTTGTAGGGTCTTGGATCCGGGTTTGCTCTGGAAACTGAATTGTAGTGTCAGATACATGGTCTGGGAGGTAGGTTCACCCTGGAGACTGTGGACGAGTGACGGCAGGGCCAGGGTCTTGAAGGTGGAGTCACTATGGAGACTGTGGACCTTTGATCCCAGATGTAGGCTCTGGGAGGTGGAGTCACTCTGTGGAGTGTGGACATGTGCAGGGACTTAAGAGTAGACGTGTAAGCCCAGCTATTGGGTTTTGGAGGTAGGGACACACAGTAGTACATGGGGACATGTGACCCCATGAACAGAGTCTGTGAGGTGGAGTTATTGTGGACATGTGACTAAAAGTGCCAAATTTGGTGAAGGGTCTCCCCCTGAAGACTCACACTTGGATGTGTGATCCAAGGTGCATGGTCTGAAAGGGGGTCACCATGGCGACTGTGGACTTGTGACTTCAGGTATAAGGCCTAGGAGTTGGAGTTACCCTGAAGACTGTGGATATGGGACCTCTGATAGAGGGTCTGGAGGTGGGCTCATCCTGGAAGCTGTAGAGGTGTGACCCCATGTTTATGGTCTGGGGGGAGTTACACTGGATACTGCAGATATTTGACCCTAGGCACAGGGTCTGGGAGAGGGGTTCACCATGGAGACTATGCACATGAGATCCCAGGTACAGGACCTGTGAGAGGTGTCATCCAGGGGACTGTAGAAATGTGACCCCAGGCGTAGGACCAGTAGCAGTCACACTGGAGACTGTTTAAGTGTGAGACAGGTGCAGGGTTTGGAAAGTGGAATCACCCTTCAGACTGTAGACATGTGACCCCAGCCCAGGGGCTGGGAAGATGTCACCCTGGAGCTTGTGGACATGTGACCCAGGTGCAGGGTTGGGAGGGTTTCATTGTGAAGACTGTGGACATGTGACCCCAGGTCTAGGGTCTGGGAGGCAGGTTTACTCTGGAAACTGGAAATGTAATTCCAGGTACATGGTCTTGGAGGTGTGTTCACCCTGGAGACTGTGGATGTTTGAACCCAGATGTAGGGTCTGGGAGGTAGGGTCACTCTGAGGAGTGTGGAAGTGTAACCCCAGGTGCGGGGACATGAGAGGTTACTCACCCTGGAGTCAGTGACATCTGACCCTAGCTACATCATTTGGGAGGTGAGGTCACCTGGAGATGGTGTACATGTTACCCTAGATGCAGGGTCTGTGAGGTAGGTCACACTGGAGACTGTGGACATGTGACACCAGGTGCAGTATCTAGGTAGGGAATCACCCTGTATATTGTGGAAGTATGACAACAGGTACAGGATCTGTGAGGGTTGTCAACCTATAGACTGTGGACGTGTGGCCCACGTACAGTGTCTGGGAAAGGGTATCATCCTGGAGACTGTGGACATATGACCCGGGTACAGTGTATGAAAGGAAGGTCACCCTGAAGTCTGTGGACATGTGACCACAGGTACAGGTTCTGGGGGGTGTGTCACCCTGGAGACTGTGGACTTGTGACCAGAGCTAAAAGTTTTGACGAGGTGGAGTCACCCTAGACACTGTGGTCATGGGACCCAAAGTAAAAATTCTGGTGAGGTGGGGTCACCCTTGAGACTGTGTACATGTGACCCCACATGTAGGTTCTGGGAAAGGAGGTTACCTTGGAAACTGGAAATGTGATCCCAGGTACAGGGTCTGGGAGGGGTGTCATCAAGGAGACTGTGGACATGTGACCCCAGGTGAAGGGTCTGTGTAGGATTTACTCTGGAGACCATGGACACACGAAGCCAGGTGCAGGGTCTGGGAAGATGGTCATCCTGAAGACTGTGGTTGTGATACTCCAGTACAGGGTCAGGGAGGTTGGGTTACCCTAGAGAATGTGGACGTGTGACCCCATGTACATAATCTGGGGGGTATTGTCACCCTTGAGACTGTGGTTAGGTGACCACAGGTGCAGGGTCTGGTAGGTTGGTGTCACAATGGAGACTGTGGATGTATAACCCCAGAAGCAAGGTCTGGGAGGGTTGTCACCCTGGAGAATGTGCACGTTTGACCTCAGGTGCTGGGTGTATACAGACATGTCACCTTGGAGACTGTCAAAATGTGACACCAGGTGCAGGTTCTGGGGAGGGAGCTCACCTGGGAGACTTATACATATGGCCCCAGGTACATGGTCTGGGATGTGGGGTCATCCTGGAGATAATAAACATGTGACCCCAGGTGTAGTGTCTGAAAGGGGAGGTTCCCTGTAGACTCTGGTTGTAAGACCCCAGTACAGGGACAGGGAGCTTGGGTCACCCTAGAGAATGTGGATGTGACACCATGTACAAAATATGGAGAGTATTGTCACCCTGGAGACTGTGGACATGTAACCCCAGATACAGGGCCTGGGATGGAGGTCATGCTGGAGACTCTGGACATGTGACCAGGTTCAGGATCTGGACAGGGCTGTCACATAGGACTTTGTGGAAGTGTGACCCCAGGTACAGGGCCTAGGAGGGTATCACTTGGGACACTGAAGATATTTCTTCCCAGGTACAGGGTCTGGGAGAGGTGTCACCCTAAAGACTGTGGACATATGTCCCAGGTACAGGGTCTGGAAGTTAGGTTCACACTGCACACTGTGGACATGTGACCCCAAGTGCAGGTTCTGTGAGATGGTGTCCCCCAGAGACTGTACATGTGACCCTAGATTCAGGGTCTGGGAGGTGTGGTCCCCCTGAGGACTATGGATGTGTGATTCAAAGTGCATGGTTTGGGGAGGGGGATCTCCCTTCAGACTGTGGACACGTGATCCAAGGTTCATGGTAGGGGAGGGGGTCACCATAGAGACTGTGGACCTGCAAATTCAGATATAGTGTGTAGCACTTGGGGTTACACTGCCAATTACAGACATGTGACCCCAGGTGCAGGGTCTGGAATGTGGGGCCACTCTGGAGATTGTGCAGGTGTGATCTAGGTATAGGATCTGGGGAAAAGTGTCACCCTAGAGATTTTGTAAATGTGACCCCAGGTGCAGGGTTTGGTGAGAGTCAACCTGGAGACAGTGGTTGTATGATCCCAGATGCGTGGTCTATGAGGGAGTCACCATGGAGACTATGGACGTGTGACTCCAGGTTTAGGCTCTGGGAAGTGAACCCCTAGGCCCAGGGTCGAAAGGAGGTCACCCTGGATACTGTGGACATGTGACCCCAGGGGCAGGGTATAGAAGGTGCCATCACCCTGGAGACTTTGGGTCTAGGAACCCAGGTGCTGGGTCTGTGAGGTGGGGCCTCCCTGGAGACTGAGTGCATGTGTCCCCCATTTCCGGTTCTGGGAGGTGGGTTCATTTTGAGGACTGTGGACATGTGACCCAAAGTGCAGTGTCTGGGGAAGAGGCTGACCCAAGAGACTGTGGACTTGTGACATGTATATGGTCTAGGAGGGTGTAACCCAGGAGACTATGCACATGTGACTCCAGATGCAGGGAATGGGAGGTGGGGTCATCCTGGCAACTGTGGATGTGTGACCCCAGTTACTGGGTCTTGGAGTTGAGGTCACCCTGGGGATTGTGGACATGTGACTAAAAGTGCAGGGTTTGGGAATAGGGCTCTCCCTTGATAAGGTGATCGTATAATCCCAGGTGAATGGTCTGGGAAGGGGTCACCATGGATACTGTGGATGTTTGACACCAGATATACAGTTTGGGAGGTGGAGTTACCCTAGACTGTGGGACATGTGATCCTAGATGCTCGGTCTGGGGATCAGGATCACCTTAGAGACTGTGCACATGTGACCCCAGGTACAGTGTCTGTGGAGGGGTGTCACTCAGGACACTGGAAATGTGTCCCCAGGTCCAGGGTCGAGAGGGGATCACCCTGGATACTGTGGGCATATGAGCCCAGGTGCAGGGTTTATAAGGTGGGGTCACCCTGGTGTCTTTGGACATGCAATCCCAGATGCAGGGTCTGTGAGGTGGGATATCCCTGGAGACTGTGTATACTTGTTTTCCCCTGATACAGACTCTGGGATGTGGGGTCACCCTGGGGACTGTGCATGTGAGATGCAAAGTGCAGTGTCTGGGGAAGAGACTGACCCTGGAAAGTGTGGACATGTGTCCCAGTGTATATGGTCTGGGAGGGGGCCACCATGGATACTGTGGACATGTGACCTCAGGTGCAGGGTTTGGAAAGTGGGGTCACTCTTGGTATCATTGACAGGTTACCCGGGTGCATCGTCTGGTTTAGAGTCATCTTGGAGACTGTGGACATGTGACCTTAGGTGCAGGGTGTGGGAGGTGCTGTCACCTCGCACACTGTGGTCATCTGACCCAAGGTACAGTGCCTGGAGGTGGGCTTATCCAGGAGATTGGGATGTGTGACCCAAGGTAAAGTGTCTGGGGTGATTTGTCACCCTGTAAACTGTGGACATGTTACCAATGTGCAGGATATGGGAGGGGGTCACCTGTAGGAGACAGGCCTACTCAAAGGACTGGCAAAAGAGTTAAGCAATCTTGCTGAGTGGACATGACTCAGCATGTCATTGCTAAAGGAATCCAAGAAGGAACAAAAAACATCTTGAAAGCAGAATGTATGCCTGGGGGTGGAAAGACATCAACAGACTGTTCCTATCTTTGTCATCTGGGAGACACATAAAGATTAACTAGGTCTTTGTACTTGAGGCAGAAAAAAAAAGGATACAAAAATGCTAAATATTAACTGCACAGGATTATCATTGAAGGCCATCTGGCCTGCTATGCTTCTGCAAGCACGTACAAGCTAGTCTCAAAAAGTATAATAAAGCAGACATGAGAGATCAGTTTGGGCACCTTCACTTCATGGTGGTGTTGGTCCCCTGATCCCCACTGTAACTTTTTTGAATGTTTCTCATTCTTTTGCCATGACACACTTTCAGGAACCTGTGCTGTTGAGCTGGACTCAACAGTCACCACGAAGACTATGGATGTGTAAGCCCAAGTTCAGGGACTGGGAGAGGTAAACCTGGGGACCATAGACATGTGACCCCAGGTGTAATGTCTTGGAGGTGGGGCCACTCGGACACTGTGGATGTGTGATCCCAGGTGCATGGTCTGAGAGGAGGTCAACATGGAGACTATGGACATATGACTCCATGTATAAGTTCTGGGAGGTGGGATTACCCTGGACTGTGAACATGTGATCCTTGTTACTCGGTATGGGGGTAGGGTCACACTGGACACTCTGGACATGTAAGCCCAGGTACAGTTTTTGAGGAGGAGTGTCATACTAGACAGTGTGGAAATGCATTCCCAGGTCCAGGGTCGAGAGGGTGTCACCCTGTATACTGTGGCCATGTGACCCTAGGGGCAGAGTCTGGAGAGGGGTGTCAGCCTGGACTCCAGACATGTTACCCAATGTGCAGGTTCTGGAAGTGGTTCACCCTGGAGATTCTGGATGTGTGATTCTAGGTACATGGTCCAGAGAGGTGTGTCACCCTATAGACTGTGGTAATGTGATTCAGGTACAGAATGGGGAGGGGGTCACCATGGAGACTGTGAAGGTGTGACCACAGGTGTATTGTATGTGAAGTGTGGTGTCCCTGGAAAGATTGGATGTTTGACCTCAAGTGGAAGGTCTGGGGAACTGGGGTCATCCAGGAGACTGGACATGTGACCCCAGGTACAGGGTCTGGGAGTTGGGGTCACTCGGGGACTGTGGACATGTGACCGCATGTGCAGATTATGGGGAGGGTTCTCACCCGGAAGACTATGGACAAATGACATCAGGTACATGACTGGGAGGTAGGGTCACCCTGGACATGTTCCCTCAGGTGCAGGGCTTGGGAGGGTTCACCCTGGAGACCATGGATGTAGAACCCAGGTGAAGGGTCTGGGAGTTGGGATCACTCAGGGACTGTGGATGTCTGACCCCATGAGCAGAGTCCTGGGAGGGTGCTGACCAAGGAGACTGTGGATATATGACACCAGGTACATGACTAGGAGGTGGGGTCACCCCGGAGACTGTGGACATCCCCAAGAGACCTGTCACAACTCAAGAGGAGCCTCGAGTGTCTCACTACAACTGGAGAAGAGCCCTGTGTTTTCTACCTCATCTGAAGATGAAGCCCAGATCCCCTGCTTTGTCTAGAGAGAAATTCTGACTTTCCCCATGCACCTGGGGAGGAAAGAGGAGGCCTGCCTCGCTTATTGAAACTCGATAAGAACCCCAGATGCCTGTCTCAAGAATAGAAGAACACTGAGATTCCCGCCTCTACTCGAGATGAGGCCCTATTCCCATGCAGGTACTTGAAGGAATCCGGAGAGGCCCCTCGCAACTTGTAAGGAGGCCTGACTTCCCTGAGGCAATATGATAGGTTCGCTGCAGTTCCCATCACAACTCAAGAGGAACCCAAAGCTTGCTGCCACAACTTGAGAAACACCACGGTGTTCCCCCCTCAATGCGAGATGAGGCCCATTTCCCCTGCAGTGACTCGAGAGCAATCCTGCGTTCTGCCTTGCAACTCAAAAGAAGACTAGACTTCCCTGAAGCAACAGGAGAGGTTCCCTGAGGTCCCCTGCAACTCGAGAGGAATCCCAAACTTCCCACCGCAACTCGAGAAAAACAACAATATTCACCCCTCAACACGAGATGAGGCCATTTTCTCCTTCAGCAACTCGAGAGCAATCCCGAGTTTCCTCTCGAATTTTGAAAGGAGGCTTGATTCCCTTTATGCAACTCAAGAGGTTCCCCAATACCCATCACAACTCGAGAGGAACCCCGAGTTTCCCTCCACAACTCAAGAAGAGCCCCGTGTTCCCCACCTCATCTCCAGATGAGAGCTGATTCCCTAGCTTCCACTCCAGAGGAATCCCAACTTTTCCCTTGCAACTCTAGAGGAGGCCTGTCTCACTGACTGAAAGTCGAGAGGAACCCCACAGGTCCTGCCACAAGTTGAAAGGACACCGAGGCCCCCCTCAACTCGAGACAAGGCCTGATCCCTGCACCGACTTTAATGGATCCCCGAGTAACCCCTCGCAACATGAAAGGATGTCTGACTCACCTGTTGTGCCTATGGAAGAAGCCAAAATTTCCTACCTGAACTCAACAGGAGGCTTGAAAACCGTTTTAAAACTCGAGAGGAAAGCGGAGTTCATGCCTCAACATGAGACTAGGCCTGACTCCTCTGGGGAAACTTGACAGGAACCCCGAGATCACTGTCACAATTGGAGAGGAACCCTGAGTTTCCTGCCTCAATTAGGGATGAGGTGCTATTTCCCTGCAGGGGTTCAAGAGGAATCCCTAGGAGTCCCTTGCAACTTGAAAGTAGGCCTGACTTCCTGAGGCAGCATGAGAGATTCCCTGAGGTCCTCATCGCTACTCGAAAAACACCACTGGATTCCCCCCTCAATGTGAATTGAGGCCCGACTCCCCTGCAGGAACTCAAGAGCAATCCCACTCTCCATCTCACAACTCAAAAGGAGACTTGACTTCCTTGAGGCAACATGTGAGGTTCCCTGAGTTACCTTTAGAAATCTAGAGGAACCCAAAGCTTCCTGCTGCAACTCAAGAAAAACCACGAGATTCCCACCAAACGTGAGATGAGGACCTTTCCCCCTGTAGGGCCTTGAGAGCAATCCTGCATTCCCTTTCAAAACTCGAAAGGATGCTTGAATCCCTTTACGCAACTCAAGAGGTTCCCCGAGATACCCATCACCACTCGAGAGGAACCCCGAATTTCATGCCATAACTTGAGAAGAGCCCTGTTTTTTTTCCACCTCATCTCAAAATTAGTGCCGATTCTCCTGCTTCGACTCAGAGGAATTCCAACTTTCCACTAGCACCTCAAGAGGCCTGTCTTACCTATTGAAACCCGAGAGGAACTTCGCGGTTCCTGCTGCAAATCAAAAGGACACCAACTTTCCCATCAATCAGAGATAAGGCCTCATTCCCCTGAAAAGACTTGAATGGAAACCTGAGTATCACCTAACAACACAAAGGGAGGTTTGACTCCCCTGTTGCACCTCTACAAAAAGCTCAAGTTCCCCGTGTCAATTCAACAAGAGACCTGACACTCTTTTTCCAAATCGATTGAAAAGCAGAGTTCCATGCCTCAAAACAAGATGAGCCCTGACTCCCCTGTTGAAACTCAATAGGAACCCTGAGAACACTGTCTCAACTAGAGAGGAACCCTGAGTTAACTTCCTCAAGTCGAGATGAGGCCCTATGCCACTGCCATGACTCAAGAAGAGCCCAGAAGGACCCTCACAAATTGAAAGGAGGCCTGAATTCCCTGAGGTCACCGTTGCAACTGGAGAGGAACCCAAAGCTTCCAGGCGCAACTCGAGAAACACCAGGAGATTCCTCTCTCAATGCAAGATGAGGCCTGCTTCCCCTGCAGTGACTCAAGAGCAATCCTATGCACCCACACACAACATGAAAGGAGATTTCACTTCCCTGCAGCAACATGAGAGGCTTGCTGAGGACCCCGTCACAACTTGAGGGCAACCCCAAGCTTCCTTCTTCAACTTGAGAAAAACCACAAAATTCGTCCTTGACCACAAGATGAGGCCCTTTCCCCCTGCAGTGCCACTGCAGCAATCCCTAGTTCCCTCTCAAAATCCGAAAGGAGGCTTGTCTCCCTTTATGCATCTCAAGAGGTTTCCCAAGATACCCGAGCCACTGGAGGGAAACCCCGAGTTTCCCACCCCAGCTCAAGAAGAGCCCTGTGTTCCCCACCTCATCTTGAGATGAGGGACAATGATGCATCTCATCTTTCCTCTCCCACCTCTAGAGGACGCCTGTCTCACCAACTGAAACTTGAGAGGAACCTCGTGGTTCTTGCCACAAATCAAAAGGACACTGAGTTCACTCTCAACTCAAGATAAGGACTGAATCTCATGCACTGACTCAAATGGAACCCCGAGTATCCCCTCACAACATGAAGGGAGGTTTGACTCCCCTGTTACACCTCTAGAAAAAGCCCAAGTTCCCCACCTGAACTCGACAGGAGGCCTGATACCCCTTTTCCAACCCGAGAGGAAAGAGGAGTTCCATGCCGCAAAATGAGATGAGGCCTGACTCCCCTGTTGAAGCTCAATAGGAACCCCGAGATCCCTGTCACAACTGGAGAGGAACCTTGAGTTTCCTGCCTCAACTCGAGATGAGGCTCCATTCCTCTGCAGCGACTTGACAGGAATCCCGAGGTGCCCCTCAAAACTTGAAAGATGGCCTGAATTTCCTGAGGCAACATGAGAGGTTCCTTAATGTCCCCGCCAAAACTCGAGAGGATCCTTGAGTGTCTCACCACAACTCGAGAAGTTCCCCATGTTCTCCACCTCATCTCGAGATGAGGACCAGTTCCCATGCTTCGTCTTGAGAGGTATTCAGACTTTCCCCTTGCACCTCAAGAGGAGGCCTGTCTTATCTATTGAAACTTGAGAGGAACCCCGCGGTTCCTGCCTCAAGTCAAAAGGACATCGTATTCCTCCTCAACTCGAGATAAGGCCTCATTCTCCTGCACCAACTTGAATGGAACCCTGAGTATCCCGTCACAACACAAAGGAAGGGCTGACTCCCATGTTGCACATCTAGAAAAAAGACCCAGTTCCCTCCCTAATCTCGAGAGAAAGCCTGATACCCCTTTAACAACTTGATGGAAAGTGGAGTTCCATGCCTCACCACAAGACGAGGCCTGACTCCCCTGTTGAAACACGATTGGAACTCCGAGGTCCCTGGCACAACTGGAGAGGAAATCTGAGTTTTTCCCCTCAACAGGAGATGAGACCCTATTCCACTGTAGTGAATTGGGGGGAATCACGAGGTGGCACTTGCAACTTGAAAGGAGGTCTTACTTCCCTAAGGCAACATGAGAGGTTCCCTGAGGTCCCCATTGCTACTTGAGAGGAGCCCCAAGCTTCCTGCCACTACTAGAGAAACACCATGATATTCAACCCCTCAATGTGAGATGAGGCCCATTTCCCCTGCAGCAGCTCAAGAGCAACCCCAGTTTTCCCTCTCGAAAGTTGAAAGGAGGCTTGACTCCCTTTAAACAACTGAAGAGTTTCCCCGAGATACCCATTGCAACTCGAGAGGAACTCAGAGTTTCCTTCCACAACTCGAGAAGAACCCCGAGTCCCCCACCTCATCTAGAGATTAGGGCTGATTCCCCTGCTTTGTCTTGAGATGAATCCTGACTTTCCCCTCGCACCTCAAAAGGAGGCCTGTTTCAATTACTGAAAATTGAGAGGAACCCTGCAGTTCCTGCTAGAAGTCAAAAGGACACTAACTTCCCCCTCAACTAGAGATGAGGCCTAATGCCCTGACTGAGGCACTGACTCGAATGGAAACTGGAGTATCCCCTCACAACATGAAAGTAGGTCTGACACCACTGTTGCACCTGTAGAAAAAGCCCAAGTTCCCAGCTTGGAAGAGGCCCTATTCCCCTGCCGTGACCCCAGACAAATCCCGAGGTACCCCTTGCAACTTGAAAGGAGGCCTGACTTCCCTGATGCAACATAAGAGATTCCCTGAGGTCCTATCGCAACTTGAGAGGAATCCAAACATTGCCACCGCAACTCAATAAACACCACGAGATTCCCCACTCAATGTGAGTTGAGGCCAAATTCACCTGCAGTGACTCGAGAGGAATCCAGCAATCCCACTTGCACCTTGAAAGGAAACTTGACTTCCCTGAGGCAAGATGAGAGGCTCCCTGAAGTCTCTGTCACAACTCCAGTGGAACTGCAAACTTCCAGCCTCAACTTGAGAAAAAGCACGAGATTCCACCCTCAATGCGAGATCAGGCCCTTTTGCCCTGCAGCACCTCAAGAGCAATCCCGAGTACCCTCCCCAAACTCGAAAGGAGCCTTGACTCCTGTTATGCAATTTAAGAGGTTCCCCGAGATATCCATCACCACTCAAGAAGAATCCCATGCCCCCCCCCACCTTATTTCGAGGTGAGGGCTGATTCCCCTGCTTTGACTCGAGAGGAATCCAGACTTTCCCCTCGCACCTCAAGAAGAGGCCTGTCTCACCTATTGATACTTGAGAGGAACCCTGCTGTGTCTGCCGCAAATTGAAAGGACACCTCATCTCGAGTTGAGTTCCCCCTCAACTCAAGATAAGCTCATATTCCCCTGCAGTGACTCAAATGGAATCCCAAGTATCCCCTCATAAGATGAAGGGAGGTCTGACTCCCCTCTTGCACCTGCAAAATAGCCCAAGTTCCCCACCTCAACTCGACAGAAGGCCTGACACCACTTTTACAACTCGAGAGGAAAAATGAGTTCCATGCTTCAAAATGAGATGAGGCCTGATTATTCTGATGAAACTCAATAGGAACCCCAAGATCCCTATTGCAACTGGAGTGGAGAACTGAGATTCCTACCTCAACTGAAGATGAGGACTTATTCCCCTGCAGTGACTCGAGAGAAATCCTGAGGTGCCCCTTCAAACTTGAAAGGAGGCCTGACTTCCCCTGAGGCAACATGAGAAGTTCCTAGAGGTTCCCGTTGCAAGTCGAGACAAACCCAAATCTTCTGGCTGCAACTTGAGAAACACGACATTCCCCCTTCAATGTGAGATGAGGCCTGATTCCCCTGAAGTGACTCAAGAGCACCCCAGTGCACCTACTCACAACTAGAAAGGAGACTTGAATTCCCTGAGGCAACACAAGAAGTTCCCTGAAGTCCCCGTCACAACTCAAGAGGAACCCCAAGCTTCTGGCTGCAACATGAGAAAAACCACAGGATTCCCCCCTCAACGCAAGACGAGGCCCAACTTCCCTGTAGTGACTCGAAAGCAACCCGTGCACCCCCATGCAACTCGAAAGGAGACTTGACTTCCCAGAGGCAACACGAGATGTTCCATGATGTCTCTGTCCCAACTTGAGAGGAACCCCAAGATTCCTGCTGCAACTCAATAAAAACCATGGGATTCCCCCCTAAATGCGAGATGAGGCCCAATTCTCCTGCAGTGCCTGGAGTGCAATCCCCAGTCCCTTTAGAAACTTGAAGGGAGGGGTGACTCCTTTTATGCAATTCAAGAGGTTCCCCGAGATACCCATCAGAACACGAGAGGAACCCCAAGTTTCCTGCAACAACTTAAGAAAAACCACGTGATTACCCACTCATACCGAAATGAGAACCATTTCCCCTGCAGCACCTCTAGAGCAATCTGGAGTTAACTCTCGAAACTCGTATGGAGGCTTCACTCCTTTTATGCAACTCAAGATTTTCCCCAAGATACCTGTTGCAACTCGAGAGGAACTCCGAGTTTCCCATGCAACTCGAGAAGAGCCTCGTGTTCCTCTCCTCATCTCAAGATGAAGGCCGATACCCCTTCTTCAATACGAGTGGAATACCGACTTTCCCCTCGGACCTCAACAGTAGGCCTGTCTCACCTACTGAAACTCAACAGGAACCCCGCGTTTCCTGCTGCAAGTAGAAAGCACACCGAGATCCCCCTCAACTCGAGATAAGGCTTGATACCCCTTCATCAACTTGAATGGAACCCTAAATATGCCTTTACAATACAAAGCAAGGTCTGATTCCTTGTTGCACCTGTAGAAGAAGCCTAAAATCCCCAACTCAACTCGACAGGTGTCTGACACCCCTTTTACAACACGAGAGGAAAGCCGAGTTCTATGCCTCAACACGAGCCGAGGCCTGACTCCCCTCTTGAAACTCGATAGGAACCCGTGATCCTTGTCGCAACTGGAGAGGAGCCCTGAGTTTCCTGCCTCAACTCGAGATGAGGCCTTATTACCCTGCTGTGACTCCAGAGGAATCCCAGGTGGCCCTTGCAGCTTGAAAGGAGGCCTGATGTCCCTGAGGGAACATGAGAGGTTCCCTGAGGTTCTCGTTGGAACTCAAGATGAACCCAAAGCTTTCCGCCCCAACTGGAGAATCACCACGAGTTTCCACCCTCCCTGTGAGATGAGGCCCCATTCCCTGCAGTGACTCGAGAGCAATCCCGTGCTCTCCCTCACAACACGAAAGGAGACATGACTTCCCTGAGGCAACACAAAAGGTTCACTGAACTCCCCTTCACAACTCAAGAGGAACCCAAGCTTCCCACTGCAACTCGAGAAAAATCACGAGATTCCTTCATTAATATGAGATGAGGCCCTGTACCCCTGCAGTGCCTCAAGAACAATCCCAACTTCTCTCTTGAAACTCAGAAGGAAGTTTGACTCCCTTTATGCAACTTGAGAGTATCCCCAAGAACCCGTCGCCACTCAAGAGAAACCCGGAGTTTCCCGGCTCAACTTGAAATGAGGTCCTATTCCCTTGCTGCGTTTCGAGAGGAATCCTGAGGTGCCTCTTTCAACTTGAAAGGAGGCCTGACTTCCCTGATGCAATATGAGAAGTCCCTGAGGTCACTGTCGCAAGGGGAGAGAAACCCAAAGATTCCACCCACAACTCGAGAAACACCATGAGATTCCCACCCCCTGCCCCCCGCCTTAATGCGTGATATGGCCCCATTACAATGCAGTGACTCGAGTGCAATCCTGCGCTTCCCCTCACAACTCAAAAGGAGACTTGACTTTCCTAAGGCAACACAAGAGGTTTTCTGATGTCCCAGTCGCAAGTTGAGAGGAACTTCAAGCGTTCTAAGGCAACTCGAGAAAAACCACGAGATTTCCCCCTCAACACGAGATGAGGCCCTTTTCCCCTGCAATGCCTTGAGAACAATCCCGAATTCTCTCTCGAAATTTGAAAGGAGGGCTTGACACCATTTATGCAGCTCAAGAGCTTCCCCGTGATTCTCGTCACCACTTGAGAGGAACCCTGAGTCTCCCACCACAACTCGAGAAGTGCCCCATGTTTCCCACCTCATCTCGAGAAGAGGGCCGATTCCCCGGCGTAAATCATTGGAAACTCAACTTTCCCCTTGCACATCAAGAGGAGGCCTGTCTCACCAACTGAAACTCGAGAGGAACCCCACAGTTCCTGGCACAAGTAGAAAGGAAACAGAGTACCCCCATAAACTCAAGACAAGGCCTGATTCCCCTGAACTGATCGAGTGGAACCCTGAATATCCCCTCACAACATGAAGGAGGTCTGACTCCCCTGTTGCACATGTAGAAAAAGCCCAAATTCCCCCCCTGAACTCGACAGGAGACCTGACACTCCTTTTACAACTCCAGAGGAAAGAGGAGTTATATGCCTCAAAATGAGATGAGAGCTGACTCACTTGTTGAAACACGATAGGAACTCTGAGATACCTGTGGCAATTGGAGAGCAACCCTGAGTTGCGCACTTTAACTCGAGATGAGGCCGTATTCTGCTGCAGCAACTCTAGAGGCATCCTGAGGAATCCCTCACAACTTGAAAGGAGGCCTGACTTTCCTAAGGCAACATGAGAGGCTCCCTGAGGTCCCCGTCACAACTCAAGAGGAGCCCAAAGCTTCCTGCTGCATCTCAAGAAACACCACGAGTTTTTCCCCCAAATGCAAGATAAGGCACGATTCTCCCGCAGTGACTCGAGAGCAATCCCACATACCCCTCGCAACTTGAAAGGAGACTTGACTTCCCTGAGGCAAGACGAGAGGTTCCTGAGATCCCTGTCACAACTCGAGAGGAACCCCAAGTTTCAGGCCACAACTTGAGAAAAACAACGAGATTCCCCCCTCAGTGCAAGATGAGGCCCTTTTTCCCTGCATCACCTCTAAAGCAATCCCGAGTTCTCTCTTGAAACTTGAAAGGGGGCTTGACTCCCTTTATGCAACTCAAGAGGTTTCTGACTCCCTTTATGCAACTCAAGAGGTTTCTTGAGATACCTGCCACCACTCAAAAGGAACCCCGAGTTTCCCACCACATCTTGAGAAGAGTCCCGTGTCCCCCACCTCATCTCGAGATGAGGACCAATTCTCCTGCTTGGACTTGAGAAGAATACCGACTTTCCCCTAGCACCTCGAGAGGAGGCCTGTCTCACCTAGTGAAACTTGACAGGAACCCCACGGTTCCTGCCGCAAATCAAAAGGACTCCGAGTTCCCCCTCAACACAAGACCAGGCCTGATTCCCCTGCATCGACTCGAATGGAACCCAAATATCCCATCACAACATGAAGGGAGATCTGACTCCCATGTTGAAACTCTAGAAAACGCCCAAATTCCCTGCCTGTTATGGACAGGAGGCCTGACACCCTTTTTACGACATGGGAGGAAAGTGGAGTTCTATACCTCAACATGAGCTGAGGCCTGACTCCCCTGATGAAACTCTACGTGGAACCCTGGGATCCATGTCGAAACTGGAGAGGTACCATGAGTTTCCCACCTCAAGTAGAGATGAGGCCCTATTCCCCCGCAGCAAATTTTTAGGAATACCAGAGTGCCACTTGCAACTTGAAAGACTTGACTTCCCTGAGGCAACATGAGAGGTTCCCTGAGGTCCCCATTGAAACTCAAGACAAACCCAAACCTACCCACCACAACTTGAGAAACACCATGAGATTCCCTCCTCCAGGCGAGAAGAGGCCCAATTCCCTGGAAGTGATTCGACAGCAATCCCGCGCTCCCCTTCACAATTCGAAAGGAGACTTGACTTTCCTGAGGCAATACAAGAGGATCCCTGAGGTCCCCGTGGCAACTAGAGTGGAACCCCAAGCTTCCTGCTGAAACTCGAGAAACATCACGAGATTTCCCCCCTGATTGAGAGACGAGTCCTGATTCCCCTGCAGTGACTCGAGAGCAATCCTCTGCTCCTCCTTGCAATGTGAACGGAGACTTGACTTCCATGAGGCATCACGAGATGTTCCCTGAGGTCCCCGTGGCATCTCAAGAGGAACCCTAAAATTCCTGCCACAACTATAGAAACCAAGAGATTCCCCCCTCAACGCAATATGAAGCCCTCTTCCCCTGCAGCACCTCGAGAGTAATATTGTGTTCCATCTCAAAACTCGAAATGAGGCTTGATTCCCGTTATGCAACTCAAGAGGTTTCCAAAATACCCGTCGCCACTCAAGAGGAACTCAGATTTTCCCGCCACAACTTGAGAAGAGCCCCGTGTCCTCCACCTCATCTCAAGGTAAGAGCCAATTCCCCTGCTTCATCTCAAGAAGAATCCCGATGTTCCCCTCACACATCAAGAGAAGGCCTGTCTCATCTATTGAAACTCTAGAGGAACCCTGAGGTTTGTGTTGCTATTTGATAGGACAGCGGTGACTTCCCATTCAACTCGAGAACCCCGAGGTTCCTACCACAAGATGAAAGGACACCGAATTCGCCCTCAACTAGAGATAAGGCCTTATTCCCCTGCATCAACTTGATTGGAACTCTGAGTATCCCTTCACAACATGAAGGGAAGTCTGACATCCTTGTTGCACCTCAAGAAAAAGCCCAAGTTCCCCACCTCAACTTAACAGCAGGCTTGACATCCATTTTATAACTCGAGAGGAAAGTGGAGTTTTATGATTCAACACGAAACAAGGCCTGACTCCCCTGTTGAAAGTCAATAGAAACCCCGAAATCCCTGTTGCAACTCGAGAGGAACCCTGAGTTTCCCGCATCAACTCGAGATGAGACCCTATTCACCTGCAGTGACTAGAGAAGAATCCCGAGGTGCCCCTCGCAACTCGAAGGCAGACCTGACTTCCCCAAGGAAACAGGAGAGATTCCCTGAGGTCCCCATTGCATCTCGAGAGGAACCCAAAGCTTCCTGCAGCAACTCGGAAAAAAAAAATTAGATTCCCCCCTCAATGCGAGATGAGGCCTGATTCCACTGCAGTGGCTCGAGCAATCCTGTGCTTCCATCACAACTCAAAAGGAGTTTGAGTTCCCTGAGGCAACACGAGAAGTTCCCTGAGGTCCTCGTAGCAACTAGAGAGGAACCCAAATCTTCCCACTGCAACTCTAGAAACACCGTGACATTCCCCCCTCAATGCCAGATGAGGCTCTTTCCCCAGAAGTGCCTAAAGAGCAATTCCGAGTTCCCTCTTGAAACTCAAAAGGAAGCTTGACTCCCTTTATGCAACTCAAGGAGTTCCCCGAGATACCTTTCACAACTGGAGTTGAAACCTGAGTTTCCCACCTCAACTAGAGCTGAGGCCATATTCCCATACAGCGACTGGAGAGGAATTCCGAGGCACTCCTCAAAACTCGAAAGTGACCTGACTTCCCTGAGGATGCAGGAGAGATTCACTGAGGTCCCTGTGGCAACTCTAGAGGAACCCAAAACTTCGTGCTGCAACTGGAGAAACACCATGGATTCCTCCCTCAATGTGAGATGAGGCCAAATTCCCCTGTAGTGTCTTGAGCAATCTCATGCTTCCCCTCGCAACTCGAAAGGAGACTTGACTTCCCTGTGGCAACATGAGAGGTTCCCTGAGGTGCCATTGAAACTCAAGATGAACCCCAAGTTTCCCATCGCAACTTGAGAAAAACCACAAGATTCCCCCCTCAACGTGAGCTGAGGCCCTTTCTCCCTGCTGCACCTCAGGAGCAATCCCGAATTTCCTTTCAAAATTCGATCAGAACCTTGACTCACTTTATGCAACTCAAGGGGTTCCTTGAAATAACCGTCACAACTCAAGGGGAACCCTGAGTTTTCCACAACAACTCGAGAAGACCCCCATGTTCTGCACCTCATCTCGAGATGAGGGCTGATTTCCCTGGTTCAACACCAGAGGAATGCCAAATTTCCACCTCACCTTAAAAGGTGGCCTGTCTCACCTTTTGAAACTTGAGAGGAACCCCACAGTTCCTGCCTCAAGACGAAAGGACACCAAGTTCCCCCTCAACTAGAGATAAGCCCTGATTCCCCTGCACTCACTCAAATGGAACTCCGAGTATACCTTTACAACATGAAGGGAGGTCTGAGTCCCCTATTGTACCTCTAGAAAAAGCCCAAGTTCCCTCCTGAACTCGACAGGAGACTAGACATCCCTTTCACAACTCGACAGAAAAGCAGAGTTCCATGCCTCAACACGAGATGGCTCATGAGTCATGACAACACGAGCCATGCCTGATTCCCCTGTTGAAAGTCGATAGGAATCCCGAGATCCCTGTCACAACTGGAGAGGAACCCTGAGTATCCGGCCTCAACTTGAGATGAGGCCCTATTCCCGTGCAGTGACTCTAAAGAATCCCGAGGTGTCCCTCACAAGCTGAAAGGAGGGCTGACTGACATGAGGAAACATGAAAGGTTCTCTGAGGTCCCCGTTGCCATGCAAGAGGAACTCAAACTTCCCGCCACAACTATAGAAATACCACGAGTTTTCCCCTCAATGCGAGATGAATCTTGAATACCCTGCAGTGACTCAAATGCAATCCTGCACTCCCTCTCACTACTTGAAAGGACACTTGTCTTCCCTGAGGCAACAAGAGGGGTTCCCTGAGGTCCCCATTGCAACTCGAGTGGAACCCAAAGTTTCCCGCAGCAACTCGAGAAAACCCACAGAATTCCCCCTCAATGCCAGATGAGGCCTGATTCCCCTGCAGTGGCTCAAGCAATCCCATGCTTCCCATCAGAACTCGAAAGGAGTTTGACTTCCCTGAGGAAACACGAAAGGTTTCCTGAGGTCCCAGTTGCAACTAGAGAGGAACCCAAATCTTCCTGCTACAACTCGAGAAACACCATGAGATTCCCCCCTCAACGCCAGGTGAGGCCCTTTCCCCTGCAGTACGTAAAGAGCAATTCCAAGTTCCCTCTCAAAATTCGAAAAGCAGCTTGTCTCCCTTAACGCACCTCAAGAAGTTCCCCGAGATACCCTTCACAACTGGAGATGAAACCTGAGTTTTCCACCTCAACTCGTGATGAGGCCCTATTCTCCTGCAGGGACTCGAGAGGAATTCCGAGGAACCCCTCGCAACGTGAAATGCAGCCTGATTTCCCTGAAGCAACATAAGAGGTCCCTGACGTCCCCAATGCAACTCGAGAGGAACACGAAGTTTCCTGCCACAACTCGAGGAACATCATGAGATTTCCCCCCTCAATGCGAGTAGTTTTCCCCTGCAGCATCTGGAGGGCAATCCCTCACTCCCCCTTGCAACTCGAAAGGAGACTTGACTTCCCTGAGGCAAAACGAGAGGTTTGCTGATGTTACCATCACAACTGGAGAGGAACCCCAAGCTTTCCATCGCAACTCTAGAAAAACCTCAATGAAATTCCCCCCTCAACGTTAGTGAGGCCCCTTTCCTCTCCAGAGCCTCAAGAGCAATCCCGAGTTGCCTCATGTGACTCAAAAGGAGGCTTGACTCCCTTTATGAAACTCAAGGGGTTCCCTGATATACCAGTCGAAACTCGAGAAGAACCCTGAGTTTCTCATCACAACTCAAGAATAGCCCTGTGTTCCCCACCTTGTCTTGAGATGAGGGCCAATTCCCCTGCTTCAACTCGAGAGGAATCCTGACTTTTCCCTTGCACCTCAAGAGGAGGCCTGTCTCACCTTTTGAAACACGAGAGGAACCCTGCGATTCCCGCCACAGGTAGAAAGGACACCGAGTTCCCCTTCAACCAGAGATAAGGCATGATTCCCCTGCACCGACTGGAATTGAACCCCAAGTGTCCACTCACAATACAAAGGACTCCCCTTTTGCACCTCTAGTAAAAGCCTAAGTTCTGCACCTGAACACGATAGGAGCCCTGACACCTCTTTTACAACTCGAGAGGAAAGCGTGGTTTCATGCCACAACATGAGATGAGGCCAGACTCCCCTGTGGAAACTCCATAGGAACCCTGAGATCCTTGTTGCAACTGGAGAGGAACCCTGAGTTTCTGCCTCAACTCGAAATGTGGCCCTATTCCCCTGCACCGTCTGGAGAGGAATCCAGAGGTGACCCTCGCAACTTGAAAGGAGGCCTGACTTCCCTGAGGCAACTTAAGAGGTTCCCAAAGATCCCCATTGCAACTGGAGAGGAACACAATCTTCCCGCTGCAACTCGAGAAAAACCACGTAATTCCCCCTTCAATGTGAGATGAGAACCAATTTTTCTGCAGTGTCTCAAGAGCAATACCATGCTTCCACTCACAACTCGAAAGTAGACTTGACTTTCCTGAGGCAACACGAGAGGTTCACTTAGTTCCCTGTTGCAACTCGAGAGGAATCCAAAGCTTCCTGATGAACTCGAGAAACACCTAGAGATACCCCCTGAACGTGAGATGAGGCTCTTTTCCCCTGCAGTGCCTCGAGGGCAATCCCGAGTTCCCTCTTGAAACTTGAAAGGAGGCTTAACTCCCTTTATGCAACCCAAGGGGTTCCCCGAGTTACCCATACACCTTGAGAGGAACCCCGAGTTTCCCGCCACAACTCCAGAAGAGCCCTATAGTCCCCACCTCATCTCGAGATGAGGGCCGATTCCCCTGGTTCGGCTCGAGAAGAATCTCAATGTTCCCCTCGCAACTCAAGAGGATGCCTGTCTCACCTACTGAAACTCAAAAGGAACTCCGAGGCTCGAGCTGCAATTCAAAAGTATACTGAGTTCCCCTGAACTCAAGATAAGGCCTGATTCCCCTGCACTGACACAAATGGAAACCCAAATATCCCCTCACAACATGAAGGGAGGTCTGACTCCCCTGTTATATATCTAGAATAATCCCAAGTTCCCAGCCTGAACTTCAAAGGAGAGCTGTCACCACTTTTATAACATGAGAGGAAAGTGGACTTCCATGCGTCCACATGAGACGAGGACAGACTCCCCTGTTGAAACTTGGTAGGAAATCTGAGATCCCTGTTGCAACTGGTTAGAAGCCCAGAGTTTCCCGTCTCAGCTCAAGATGAGGCCCTATTCCCCTGAAAGGACTCCAGAGGAATTCTGAGGCACCCCTTGCAACTCAAAAGGCGGCCTGATTTCCTTGAGGCAACATGAGAGGTCCCTGACGTCCCCAGCACAACTTGAGGGGAACACAAATCTTCCCGCTGCAATTCGAGAAGCATCAGACTTCCTCCCTCAATGCAAGTTGAGGCCATTTTCCCCAGCAGCGCCTCGAGGGCAATCCCTCACTCCCCCTTGCAACTCAAAAGGAAACTTGACTTCCCTGAGGCAACACAAGAGGTTCCTTGATGTTAGGATCTAAACTGGAGAGGAACACCAAGCTTTCCATTGCAACTCTAGAAAAACCACGAGAGTCACCCCTCAACATGAGATGAGGCCCTTTTCCCCTGCAGAGCCTCGAGAGCAATCCAGGGTTGCCTCATGTTACACAAAAAAAGGCTTGACACCCTTTATTCAACTCAAGGTGTTCCCCGAGATACCAGTCAATACTCTAAAAGAACGCTGAATTTCTCAACACAACTCGAGAAGAGCCCCGTGTTCCCCACCTCATCTCGAGATGAGGGTCGATTCCCCTGCTTCAACTTGAGAGGAATCCTGACTTTTCCCTTGCACCACAAGAGGAGCCCTGTCTCACTTTTTGAAACTCGAGAGGAACCCTACAATTCCTGCCACAAGTAGAAAGGACACCAAGTTCTCACTCAACTCGAAATAAAGCCTGATTCCCCTACACTGACTCGAATTGAACCAAGAGTATCCACTCACAATAGGAATTGAGGTCTGACTCCCCTATTGCACCTATAGAAAAAGCCAAAGTTCCCCCCACCTGAACTTGACAGGAGCCCTGACACCCCTTTTACAACTCAAGATGAAAGCAGAGTTTCATGCCTCAACAAGAGACGAGGCCAGACTTGCCTGTGGAAACTCCATAGGAATCCCAAGATCCCTGTTGCAACTGGAGAGGAACCCTGAGTTTTAGCCTCAACTTGAAATGAGGCCCTATTCCCCTGCACCATCTGGAGAGGAATCCCGAGGATGACCCTCACAACTTGAAAGGATGCCTGATTTCCCTGAGGCAATATGAGAGTTTCCCTAAGAACCCCGTTGCAACTGGACAGGAACAGAACCTTCCTGCTGCAACTTGAGAAAAACCACGAGATTCCCCCTTCAATGAGAGATGAGGCACACATTTTCTGCAGTGACTCGAGAACAATATCATGCTCCTGCTCACAACTTGAAAGGAGATTTGACTTTCCTGAGGCAACACGAGAGATTCCCTTAGTTCCCCATCACAACTCGAGAGGAACACCAAGCTTCCTGCTGCAACTCTAGAAAAATCACGAGATTCCCCCCTCAATGCGAGATGAGGCCCTTTTCCCCTGCACAGCCTCAAGAGCAATCCCAATTGCCTCCTGTAACTGAAAGGCAGACTTGACTCCCTTTATGCAACTCAAAGGGTTCCACGAGATACCAGTCGAACTCGAGAAGAACCCTGAGTTTCCAGTCACAACTCAAGAAGAGCCCCATGTTCCCCACCTCATCTTGAGATGAGGGCCAATTCCCCTGCTTCAACTCCAGATAAATCCTGACTTTCCCCTCGCATCTCAAAAGAGGGCCTGTCTCACCTTTTGAAAGTCCGGAGGAACCCTGCGGTTCCTGTTGCAAGTAGAAAGGACACTGAGTTCCCCCTCAACTAGAGATAAGGCCTGATTCCCCAGCAACAACTCGAATGGAACTCTGTGTATCGCCTCACAATACAAAGGGAGGTCTGACTCCCCTGTTGAACCTCTAGAAAAAGCTCAAGTTCCCCACCTGAACTTGACAGGAGGCCTGACACCCCTTTTACAACTCGAGAGGAAATCAGACTTCCATGCCTCAACACGAGATGAGGCCTGACTCCCCTGTTGAAATCCGATAGGAATCCCAGGATCCCTGTCTTAATTGGATAGGAACCCTGAGTTTCTGGCCTCAACTCGAGATGAGGCCCTATTCTCCTGCAGCGACTTAAGGCTGCAGGAGTGCATCTGAGGGGGCTGGGTGCCATGCCAGGGTCACCCAGCCGAGGGCACCTGGCACATCCCATGGGCTCTCAGCGAGGAGTACCAGGCCAGCCCCTGTATTGCTGAATGTCGAAGTTGGGAGCAAAGCTAGCTCTGGCAAAAGGAAGGAAACAGTAACAGGATGTTTTGCAAGCAGTTGCTGCATAGTCCCGGGTTAGGGCTCCCCGGGAGAAAATGTCAGTTTTACCCCCTAGGCCTGGGATCCAGGTGGGTACCCAGGGTGTTCTGCCCATAGGATCGGAGCCCAGGGCAGACAGACCCAGGCACACGAGCTCTCTCCTGCAGAGCAAACATGAAGGAACAGCCGTGTAGAGGTTGCCTTGATGTTCCCCAGGAGTGTTGGTGACCTCCTTGGGTGCAGGCCCTCAACAGCCATTGTCACTGAAAAATGACCTCCCAGCCAGCGCTTCCCAGCCAGGTGTGATACTCAGCCTGCAGGTGGCTGGGGATGCTATCTTCCTTGGAGGCAGGAAAGGTAGCCCAGAAAGTGGGTTTTCAGGCCTCTATCACACAGCAAGTGTGTGGCCTCTCAGACGCCAGATCTCCGGGCCTGCTCCCAGGGCCTCAAATCTCGAGTCAGGATCAGATGCCTGCCTGCACAATGCGAGCCTTGAAAACATAGTCTTAGGTCAGTGAGGTCCTGCCCATGGAAAAGGATGCTGCAGGAGTGCATCTCAGGGGGCCGAGTGCCTCACAGGGTCACCTGGCTGAGGGCACCTGGCACCTCCCATGGGCCCCAGGCGAGGAGTGGTTGGCTGGCCCCTGGCTAGGCAAAGGCCAAAATTAGGATCAAAGCTAGCTCTGACAGAAGGAAGCAAACAGCAATGGGCAGCCTTTGCAAGTAGTTGCTGGGCTACCCTGTCTTAGGGCTCCCCGGGAGAAATATGCCAGTGGGGGCCCCTAGGTATGGGATCCAGGTGAGCACCTAGGGTGTCCTCCCTGCAGGATCTGAACCTGGTGCAGACAGACCTAGGCTCTCAAGTTCTCTCCTGCAGAGAAAACGTGACAGAACAGCCATGCAGAGGTTGTCTGTACATTCCCTGGGAGGGTGAGAGCCCTCCCTAGGCGTGGGGCCACAGGGGCCATTGCCACTGCAAAATGACCTCCCAGCCAGCACTTCCTAGCCTGGATGTTCATCAGCCCGCAGGCGTCTGAGGATGCTATCATCCTTGGAGGCAGGAAAGGCAGCCACAGAGACTGGGTTTTCAGGCCTCTATCACACAGACAGTATGTGTCTCCCTGACTCTGTGAGCCTTGCAAACACATTCCTAGGTTAGCATGGTCATGCCCATGGTTGAGGAGGCTGTGGGAGTGTTTCTGAGAGGTCCGGGTGCCATACTGGGGTTATCTGGCCGAGGGCACCTGTCACCTCCCATGGGCCCCTAGCAAAGGGTGTCGGGATGGCCCCTTGCGTGCCCAATGCCAGAGTGGGGAGCAAAGCTAGCTCTGGCAGAAGGAAGCAAACAGCCACGGAAGCCCTTTGCAAGCAGTTGCTGGGCCACTCTGCATTAGGGCTCCCCAGGCGAAAAATGCAATTTGGGGCCTCTAGGCCCGGGCTCCAGGTGGGCGCCCAGGGTGTTCTGCCTGCAGGAGCCCAGCATGGTGCAGACAGGCCTAGGCTCGTGAGCTCTCTCCTGCAGTGAGAGCATGACGGAACAGCCATGTGGACGTTGCCTGGACATTCCCTGGTATTGTGGGAGCCCTCCCTGTTCCCAGGGCCCCAGGGGCCATTTCCACCGAAAAATGAACTCAAATCCAGGGCTTGCCAGCTGGGGGGTGACTCTCAGCCTGTAGGCAGATGGGGACACTATCATCTATGGAGGCAGGTAAAGCAGCCCCAGGGAATGGGCTTTTGGGCCTCTAGCATGCAGCCAGTGTGTGGCTCTTCAGACGCCAGACCTCTGGACCTGCTCCCAGGCCTCAATTCCTGATTAAGAGCCGGATGTCTGACTGCACTCTGCAAGCCTTGCAAACACATTCCTAGATCAGGGTGGTCCTGTCAATGGGTGAGAAGGCTGCAGGAGTGCGTCTGAGGGGGCCAGGTGCAATACCGGGGTCACCGGGCCAAGGGCACCTGGCACCTCCATGTGCCCCAGTGAAGGGTTGAGGGCTGTCCCCTGGCATGCCCAATGCTGCAGTGGAGAGCAAGATAGCAAGGACAAACTTTTTTGTCCCTCTACATTCCTTAGGATTATATAACAATAATGTATCCTGTTTGAGGTCAGTCTCTGGAAAAATCCTTCTGGCTAATCCTGTTATCTTAAGGGGTAAATTATGGGAGTAGGTCTTCTGCTACTGCTAAGTTGCTTCAGTCATGTCCCACTCTGTGCAACCCCATAGATGGCAGCCCACCAGGCTCTCCATTCCCTAGGATTCTCCACGCAAGAACAATGGAGTGGGTTGCCATTTTCTTCTCCAAAGCATGAAATTGAAAAGTGAGAATGAAGTCACTCACTCGTGTCCGACTCTTAGCCACCACATGGACTGCAGCCTACCAGGCTCCTCCATTCATGGGATTTTCCAGGCAAGAGTACTGGAGTGGGGTGCTGCCGGGAGCCAGCACGGGAGTTCCCACCCATGACAAGGTCATGCGGGAGAACCCTGACAGGCAAGGCAAGTCAGGGCTTGAGGACCACCCCCCCCTCCCCGGATCTGCCTGAGCATCTACCCCAAAACCAGAATCTGTCTGTTTTACTATTTTACAACTTTCACCAACTCCTCTGACATTAACAGGGGGCTATCCCCGACCACCTTTCTCTGAAGGAAATCAACTTAAAGCTCTAGTTAATAAGCCTCCTGGGCATAATAGGAGTGTTTCAATCCAAACCCCTCAGACGGCTCTCTAACTTTCCTGACAGGTTTACCCAGACTCCTACAGCTACGCATACAATTGTTTACAGTCTCCCAACCCCGAGAGGCACAGGAAGCGTAAGGTATTCAAATAGTATAGAGCCTCTTGGAGAGTTAGAAATTGTTAGAATAGAACTAGTAGAGGATTTCAGTGTTGAGCCAATGCTTGCTGCCAAGTTTCCACATCCCCTGTATTGTATCCTTGGAAGTGTATTAATTAATATAGTTGGTATATAGACAAAATAAGTAGTGGCCTTGGTGTTAACAACTTTAGACCCTTAAGGTAATAAATTCTTTCCTTTGTTGTAAGCCCACTGCACCTTTTCCCTATAAGAATGCAACTTTATCTAACAACTTCAGAGGATGGAGCCAAACTTTAAAATAATTACTCTTAGAGAAAATAAGTCTTATGGTTGACAAACCTTTATCAGAGTCATAAAATGTTAACAGGCCTTCTGGCCAGAAGATGATGTAAATTACTTAAACCATTTGTATACAATAATTTTGCAGAAAAGAAAGCCTGGTCTCGATAAGGATCAAAGACTGCTGACTTTGCATGATTTCAAAGAGTCGGACACGACTGAGTGACTGATCTGATCTAATCTGATTATCCTCTATGCACAACTTAAGGTATATAAGCTCCCTTTGAAAATAAAGCTATGGGCCTTGCTCAAAGCTTGGTCTCCCCGTGTCGTTCTTTCTTGTTTCTTTTTCTCTCTTTTTCTTTTCTGTTCTTCCTTCAGGACATTTAATTGGAACGCAGGGGTCCTCTGGGACCACTTACTTGCCTGGGCTTCTAAGACACACTTGAGAAGGTACCTAAGGTGGGGCACCTTCAACGATTCGAGAGGGCGCCTGCGGCCTCTGTGGTCAGAGTAAACATTATGTCAGGGGTTTTATTGACTTTCTGCATAAACCAGTTGTAATGAGCCTCTAATCTTTCTGCTTTGCTATTCTTTTCACCAACACCGTCCTCCTGAGGGAATCCCTGGATCCAACCGGGGCTGGACCCCGGTAGAATGCCATTGCCTTTTCCAGGGAGTAGATCTAGTGAGGTCTTTACAACCTCCAGCCACTCTTTTGATTCACTGTAATAACTAATTAGAGAGTCTATAACTCCAAGGCTTACAGTAGTAAGGGGGGTAATCTTTCTGCCCCCTTCTGATGCCTATGTCAGAAGCTTTCACTATCTCCTTTATACTTTAATAAAACTTGATTACACAAAGCTCTGAGCGTTCAAGCCTAGTCTCTGGCTCTGGATTGAATTCTTCTCCTCTGGAGGCCAAGAATCCCGGCATCTTTTTGTGTGTCAGTAACAGCCTTTCATCCTGGGGGCTCATCCAGGATTCTTCAGAACAAGGTAAGGATTCTTGGAGCTCTAGTTCTTTATTCTACTAGTGAACACGTTTTCTGCTGTACTTTGCTAACTTTACGGTGTGCTTGTGTGAATGCATGAATGAAACACCCTGCACCAAGCAAGTGAGGAGCCCTGATTTGCAGTTCTGCAGCCACCTCATACAGCTTATGGCAGAAACCTGTCAGGGGTTTATACCGACCTGCCAATGCCAAGAGGCACCCAATATCTCCTTTGGGAACCGACCAGAGATAGACAAAGCATGTGGACTGAACTCTCCTTTCTCAGTCAAACTTTTTGGTCTCTTTGACCATTTCATAACTCCTTGGAAATTAGAAGTACTAACCTAATCTGTAGGATCATAGACTTTCAAGGGACTTGTGATCTATGCTGTTACTGTGTACTGTTACTTAGATCCCAAGCTTGGACTGGTAGTAAGGAAGTACCTAGCCTTGCTAGGCATGGAATGTTTGGAAGCTAGATGGAGCTCTAGCTCCAAGAGCATCTCTGAGGTTAAAGGTTACTCAGATTGGAACTACAATGGATTTTCTTTTTCCCTTTGGTAATTTGCTTTGCTTTGCTATTTGGTAATGCTGGGTCTTAGTGGACCAGAGGACTCTTATACTGGTGTGGTGACGCTTGGAAGGAACATCTTAGTTTTATGTTTGTTTTGGTCCTATTGTGGTCAGGAATATACTTCGGGTTGTGCACAGGCACTCAGGTGAGAAAATGTTTCTCCCAAGTGGTCTTAGCCTGGGAGACATTCCGTAATGTTACTCTGGTTGCACCCCAGGTGGCATCAGAGGTAAGCAAGGTTTTAATGGTGAGGAGCTGGATGCCCTCAGGCCTACCCCTGGTCCATTCCCACCCCGTCTGGGTGGTAGAAACGGGAGGGATGAGTATGTCGCTTGTGTTAGTAAGAGACAGACTAAGTATGACCAGGAAAAAAAATGCTTTGGTGTAAAGTCTGTCTAAACCCCATCTAGAGCAGAGAGGGGTGCCTCGGGTAGAAAGAGGGCACTGGTCGCTTTTTTTCTCTTTTACAGATGGGAGCTAACAATTCCAGCCTCACTCCTCTGAACTGTATCCTGAAAAAAATGGGATAGATTTGATCCCCAGGGCTTAAAGAAGACACACCTGGTCTTCCTATGTGATACTGCATGGCCGTGGTACCCACTGGAGGACAGCGAATGGTGGCCAGTTGGAGGGTCTCTTAAGTATAATACTGTTTTACAATTAGACCAGTTCTGTAAAAAACAAGGAAAATGGGTAGACGTAGCTTATGTTTTCCCCTTTTTCTCTCTGCAAAATATGCCAGACTTATGTCTTAAGGGTATAGATTTGGGTGTGACTCCTTCAGCTCCTTCCTGTCCTCCTACTTTGCTAGATGAGATGGAGGACAGGAAATAAATAAAGAAAAGCAGATTTATCCAGTCTATCCCTGGGATCATATGCACAGAGCAGCTAGAGAGACTGAAGAACAGCCACACAAACTGTTGCCTTTTCATGAAGCACCCACTGGGAGAAATAATCAGTCTATGAGAGTTTATAATCCTTTTTCTTATCAAGAAATAAAAAAAAATCAAGGAGGATCTGGGAGACTATTTAGAGGACCCAGAAAAATATACTAGAACTTTTAAAGGTGTTACTCTGCTTTATGACCTTACTTGGAAGGATGTGACATATATCTTGGGACAAACGATGACTCCTGACTCAAAGACTCAAGTTTTGGGAAAAGCAGTTGCTTATGGAGATGAATGGTTTTGTAGTGAATCAGTAGGGAAGAGGGAAGACGAGATAACTGGCCTCTCCACTGGGAATCAGGTGGTCCCAACTACAGAACCAGACTGGGACTACAACACAGGTAAAGGAAGATGGGATCAGAGTCATTTTGTCAGATGTATTCTTGAAGGACTCAGGCAGGTGCATGCTAAGCCTTTAAACTATGGCAAATCAGCAGACATAGAATAGGAGGAGAAGGAAGCTCCTGGAAATTTCCTAGATAGACTGAGAGAAGCCCTTCGCAGATTCACTGAAATTGATCCCGAAAGTGAAGAGGGAAAAGTGATCTTAAAAGACAGATTTCTCACTCAGTCAGCTCCAGATATCCCCCGTAAGCTATTAAAACAGGCATATGGAACATATCAGTCTTTATATAATCTGTTACAACTGTCTCAGTCTATTATGGTAGGGAATATGAGGAAAAGAAAGAAAGAAAGGCAAAAAAAGACAAAGGGACAGGCAGAAGCCCTCACAATGTCTATGAAAACCGTTCTTAAACAGCCTGAGAAAAAAGCCCATGGGGACCAAGGTGAAAAGGGATAGGCTTGCTATTACTGTGGAAAGGAGGGGCACCTCAAGCAGAATTGCCCTCAGGCATCTAACCCGCCCCCAGCTCCATGTCTGGTCTGCAAAGGACCACCTGGAAGAGAGACTGCCCCCAGAGGTGTAGGTTTCAGGGGTAGGACTCTCAAGACAATCAGGACTGAAGGTGCCCAGGGGTCCCCACACAAGCTCCAATCCTAATTACTCCTGAGGAACCCCAGGTATTAATAACTGTGAGGGGCAAATCTCTTGATTTCCTTTTAGATAATGCGGCAACTTACTCCGTGCTTATTGAAGCCCCTGGCCCACTTACTTCCTGATCCACTTCCATAATAAGGCTGTCTGGATGAGCCAAAACGTATTACTTCAGTGTTTCTGTCAGTTGTGACTGGGATTTGGTGCTATTTTTGCACGATTTTCTGATTGTACCAGAGTCTCCCTCACCTCTTTTGGGGAGAGATATACTGAGCAAGTTCCATGTCTGTTTTAATAAATATGGAACTCTCCCTTTTTCTCCCTTTAATTGAACAAAATGTAAATCCTAGAGTATGGGCTGATGGAAAATCTGTGGGTCAAGCACAAAATGCTATTCCTGTAGTTGTCAAGCTCAAAGACCCGCACTTATTTCCACCTAAGAAGCAGTATCCACTGAAACCTGAGGTTAAGGAAGGGTTAAAACCCATCATCAAAAGTTTAAAGGAACAGGGACTATTAATTCCCTGTAAGAGTCCATGCAACACTCCTAGTTTGGGTGTAAAGATATCAAATGGTAAATGGAGACTAATTCAATATTTACAAATAATAAACAAGGCTGTAGTTCCTTTACACCTATCCTTACACTCTATTGTCTGAAATTCCTGAATGAGCCAAATATTTCTCAGTAATTGACTTAAAAGATGCCTTCTATTCAGTGCCTTTGGAGGAGGAAAGTCAATTTCTATTTGCCTTTGAGGACCCTACTCAGCCAGCTTCTCAGTTAACCTGGCCAGTTTTGCCACAGGGATTTCGTGACAGTCCTCACTTATTTGGACAAAGTCTGTCATGGGATCTACAAAACTTTAATGGCTCCAAAGCAGTGGTGTTACAATATGTAGATGATAGTTTGCTCTGTGCTGAGACAGAGGAAGCTTGTTCACAAGCCTCAGAAGACTTCTTAAATTTTCTGGCAGGCTGTGGTTACAAGGCATCAAAGGAAAAGGCTCAGCTTTGTCAACAATCTGTTAGATATCTGGGCCTAATTATATCAGAAGGGACTAGGGCCACAGGCCCTGAGAGAATTAAACCTATACTAAATCATCCCATACCTATGACTTTAAGTCAATTGAGAGAATTTTGGGGAATATCAGGCTACTGTCCATTTGGATTGCAGGTTATGGGGAACTTGCCTGGCCTTTATATAAACTTATAGCTGAAACTTAGGAGGCCCAAACTGACAAACTGGTTTGGTCTCCAGATACTCAAAAGGCTTTTAAGGTTCTTCACACTGCTTTCCTGCAAGTTCCTACTTTGAGCTTGCCCACAGGGTCAGAATTTAAATTGTTTGTCACTGAAAGAAAAGGTGTGGCCTTGGGAATTTTGACACAACCCTGAGGGCCTGACCAGCAATCTATTGCTTATCTAAGCAGAGAATTAAATGTAATTTCACATGGGTGGCCCTACTGCCTGAGTAATTGGGGCAGCAGCTTTATTAGCCCCTGAAGCTTTAAAAATAATTAATGGATGAAACTTTACTGTACTGACTTCTCATGATATGAGTGGAATCTTAAATTCTAAGCTTAATATTTGGATGACAGACAGTAGGCTTCTTAGTCATTGTTGTTAGAAGGACCAGTAACTAAGCTTAAAGTTTGTGGAAATTTAAATCCTGCTACTTTCCTTCCTGAGAAGGAAAATGAAACACCTGATCATGATTGTTCCCAATTCCTAACTTTAAACTATGCAGCTCGGGAAGATCTAATGGATACCTCATTAGAAAATCCTGACATGGAAATATTTACAGATGGCAGTTCTTTTGTTCGGGATGGAAAGCCTAAAGCAGGTTATGCCATGGTGACTGCTGAACACGTTTTAAAAACAAAATCTCTCCCCCAGGGAACCAGTCCTCGGTTAGTGGAGCTTGTAGCTCTGCCCAGAGTTCTAGAATTAAGCAAAGGGCAGCGGGTAAATATCTACACTGATTCTAAGTATGCTTATTGGACTTTACATGCTCATGCTACAATATGGGAAAAAAATTAAAACAGCAATAGTAGAACGCATTAAATATTTCAGAGAGATTGGGAGACTTTTAACTGCTATATATTGTCCTAAAGAAGTAGCTGTTATGCACTGCAAAGGACACAACAGTAATGGGAGTAAAGTAGCTGAAGGTAATTAGCTGGCTGACTGTCAAGCCAAAAAGCCGGCACTTTACGAAACCCCTTCACTACAGATGCCTTTGATCTGGACAGGTCCTGTGGAACAGGAAACACCACAATATACTGAGAAAGAAATAAAAATATATGAGAAAAGAGGAGCAAAAATTACTGATAAAGGATGGTTACAGCCCGAGGATGGACGATTAATAATTCCTGAAAATGCTAAATTGAAAATTCTTAAGGGTTTGCACCAGAGTTTTCATTTGGGTGCAGACAGTACTTACCAGATGGTTTCTTGTTTGTTTGAAGGTAAAAATTTAAGAAAACTTTAGAGAACATTATCAAAAGGTGTGAGGTTTGTCATAAACATAACACAAAGTTTAAAAAGCTCACAAAATCTGGATTACAACGAAGTGGAAAGTATCCTGGAGAGGATGGGAAAATTGATTTTACTCATATGCCAAAAGCTAATGAGTATTCTTGCTTACAAGTTTGGGTGGATGCTTTTACTGGATGGATTGAGGCTTTTCCCTGTCATAGTGGACAGGTTAAGGAGGTTATAAAGATTTTAACCCATGTAATTGTCCCCAGGTTTGGGCTGCCATGGAGCCTTCAGAGTGACAATGGCTCTGCCTTTAAAGCTGCTGTAACTCAGGGGTTGTCTAAAGCTCTAGGAATAGAATATCACTTACACTGTTCCTGGAGACACCAATCCTCAGGAAAGGTTAAAAAAGCTAATGACATTATCAAAAATCATCTGTGCAAATTAACTCAAAAGATGCAGGACAATTGGATTAAAGTCCTACCCATAGCTTTAATGAGGGCTCAAACTGCCCCAAAAAATGAGGGACTGCCCCCCTTTGAATGTATTTATGGAAGGTCTTTCTTACACACAGACATTGTTATAGACCCTGAAGCCTTGGAATTAACTAATTATGTAACTCAGCTCTCAGCTTTTCAACAGGCATTAACATAACTCCGGGAGATGACTCCTGGCTCAGCCTCTGAGTCAAGCAAGCCTCTATTTGAGCCAGGAAACGAGGTCTTCATAAAAACATTAGCGTCTGGGGGCCCATTCATTGAGCCCCTCTGTGAAGGACCTTACCAGGTTATTCTTTCTTTTCCCACAGCTGTCAAAGTGCCAGGAATTGATTCGTGGGTACATCACACTTGAGTTAAGAGGTGGCACCCTGACCAGAACTAAATGACTTCATTTTATGTCTTTGCTTTCTATGCTCTGACTTTGTACTTTTCAGATGGGCCTGATCATCAATATGAGCCTACTTCTGCTGACTCCCAAAATCCTGAGTCTGTCGTTTGATCCTCAAGACAATGCCTTTTTGTCCTGGGCTCACTCCCACACAGCATTTCACAATCAGTCTAACTGCTGGGTCAGTGGAGCACTCCCATCTTAATAAGTGGAAGGCTTCCTGTGGTGGACATCTCCACTTCAAGTAAAAGTCTTTCTCCAAGTCTGCAAATACCTTTACAACAATCATATGGGATGCCTCTTCTTCATCTGATGACATCTAACAATCCTAAAATGGACTGGTACAACACACTGTACTTTAACTATGGACATAATGTAACTTTTAATTTTGATTATACATTGTCTTGGTTCAATGATTATATTACTACACATAAGGCAAATAGGTCTAGATCTAATGGGTATTTTCCTGACATTTATCAAATATGGGGTGAGGTTATATGGCTAACTCCTGAGAAAGGACTCTAATATCTACTGCCCCTATATGCTGGGAAGAAACAGAGCCATCCTCCAAAGTTAGTCAACAACTTAATTATAGTGATTGAAAACACTTGGGATTTTTGCCTCAAGAAATATTCAGTGTAATCATTCCCGTGTTTTCCAAACCCAATTCAGGTCCTTTATTTGTCTGTCCAGGGACTGATTAGGACTGGATATCTCAGTCAGCTGGTTTGCTCCAAGAGACCTATTGGATATTTGGCTCTTACCTATGGGCATGGCTTCCCCCTGGTTGGATAGGGAGATGCACCCTAGGTCTAGACTTTACTCATGGCTTTATATTCTCAGAGATTCCAGAAAAGCCTTCTAATTTACCCCACCTTAAAACTCGGTGGGCAAGGTCTGCATTTAACTGGTATGATTATTTGGCTGCAGTGTTTGTTCCCTCTTTGGGAACTACAGATATTATGCTACGAGTGGATGCTTTGACTACTTTTACTCAACAGGCATTACAAGATTCTTAAAAAGTTATTTCAGCTCTTAATGCTGAACAGACACAAATTTAAAAGCCGGTTTTACAAAACAGATTAGCTTTAGATATTCTGAAAGCTGCACAAGGAGGAACTTGTACCGTTATTCATATCTAATGCTGTACTTATATACCTTATATGAACACTAATGTTATTCATTTTACTAAACACATAACCAAGATGATTGGGGCCATGGTTATTCACGAAGCCTCAATTGCCTCATTTTCGGAGATGTTAACTTGTTCTCCATGGTGGAAAACTATCTTAATTACAATAATTCTGATTGTTCCTTTTTGCTGTTTGCTCCCTGCATCTGTAACTGTGTAATTGGAATTGTTTCTAGTCACATGAATGCTTTTAAGTTACAAATAGTTGTCTGAGCTCCTACAAGTGCCACAGCCTCCTCCAACTATTACTTGGGGCCCCTGGATCAGAAGCCCTCAATATGAGGGTTAGGAAAATATGTTGCCTTAACAATTTAGGGGCCACACCCCTGAACAGCAGGAAGTAGTTATAGAATGAAAACGACACCCCTTTCCCTTGGCAACATAATTCTCCTAAAAGAAAAGGGGGAATGAGACACTCAATTCCTAGGCAGATTGATAAGAAGTCCAGGGGTCCCCAAGGAGAGAGGGGTCTGGAATTCTCAAGGAGGAATAAAGGACAAACTTTTTTATTCCTCTACATTCCTTAGCATTATATAAAATTAATGTATCCTGCTTGAGGACAGTCTCTGGAAAAAAAACCTTCTGGCTAATCCTGTTTTCTTAAGGTATAAATTATGGGAGTAGGTCTAGTGAGATCTTTACAACCTCCAGACATTCTTTTGATTCAATGTAATAACTAATTATAGAGTCTATAACTCCATGGCTAACACTAGCAAGGAGGTACTCTTTCTGCCCCCTTCTGATGCCTATGTCAGAAGTTCTCTCTATCTCCTTTATACTTTAATAAAACTTTATTACACAAAGCTCTGAGTGATCAAGCCTCGTCTATGGCCCTGGATTGAATTCTTCCCCAATTCAGGAGGTCAATAATCCTGACGTCTATAAGCGTGTCAGCAATAACCTTCAAGAGGAACCCCAAGCCTCCCACCGCAACTTGAGAAAAACCAGGAGATTCCCCCGTCAACGCGAGATGAGGCCCTTTTCTCTTACAGCACCTAGAGAGCAATCCCGAGTTCCCTCTCCAAACTCGAGAGGAGGCGTGAATCCCTTCATGCAACTCAAGGGGGCCCAGAGATCCCCGTCACAACTCAAGACGAAACCTCAGTTTCCCGCCACAAGTCGAGAAGAGCCCCGTGTTCCCCACCTCATCTGGAGATGAGGGCCCATTCCCTGCTGTAATTCAAGAGGAATCCCAACTTCCCCTCGCACCACAAGGGGAAGCCTGTGCCACCTGTTGAAACTCGAGTGGAACCCCGCAGATCCTTCTGCAAGGAAAAAGGACCCCAAGTTCCCCCTCAGCTTGAGATCATTCATGATTCCCCTGCACGGCCTTCAGTGGAACAGTGAGTATCTCTTTACAACATGACAGGAGGCCAGACTCCCCTGCTGATCCTCCAGAAAAAGCCCAAATTCCCCGCCTGAACTCAACAGGAGGTCTGACATCCCTTTGACAACTCGAGTGGAAAGCAGAGATCCATGCCTGAACACTAGACGAGGCCTGACTCCCTAGATGAATCTGATAGGAACCCCGAGATGCCTGTCCCCACTGGAGAGTACACTGACTTTACCGACTCAACTCGAGATGAGGTCCTATTCTGCTGCAGCGACTCGATAGGAATCCCGAGGTGCCCCTCACAACTTGAAAGGAGACCTGACTTCCCTGAGGCATCATGAGCGGGTCCCTGAGGTCCCATCACAACTCAAGAGGAACACCAAACTTCCAGGCACAACTGGAGAAAAACCACAAGATTCTCCCCTCAACGCATGATGAGGCCCTTTTCCGCTGCAGCGTGTCAAGAGAAACCCCCCATTCCCTGTTGAAACTCAAAAAGGTACTTGACACCCTTTATGCAACTCAAGAAGTTCCCTCAGATACCCATCCTCACTCGAGAGGAATACCAAGTTTCCCACCACAACTGAAGAAGAGCCCCGTTTTCCCCTCCTCATCTTGAGATGAGTGTCTATTACCCTGCTTCATGTGGAAAGGAATCCCGACATTTCCATCGCACCTCAAGAGGAGCCTGGGTCTCACCTGGAAACTTGAGAGGATCCCCAGAGTCGTGCCACAATTTGAAAGTACACTGATTTCCCCATCCACTCAAGATTCCCTTGCACCTGATTCCCCTGCACTGACTCGAATATAACCCTGAGTATCAACTCACAATACAAAGGGAGGACTGACACCCTTGTTGCACCTTTAGAAAAAGCCCCAGATCCCTACCTCAACTTGAAAGGAGGCCTCATAGCCCTTTTACAACTCGAGAGGAAAGCAGAGTTCCATGCTTCAACATGAGACGAGGCCTGACTCCCCTGTACAAATGCCATAGGAAACCCAAGATCCATGTCATAACTTGAGTGAGTCCCTGAGTTCCCCATCATAACTCAAAAAGAACCCCAAGGTTTCCACGGCAACTCAAGAAAAACCACGAGATTCCCCCTTAAATGCAAGATGAGACCCCCTTTTCCTGAAGCACGTGGAGAGTAATTCCAAGTTCCCTTTCAAAACTGGAAAGGAGGATAGACTCCATTTATACAACATAATTTCACTTTCACTTTTCACTTTCATTCATTGGAGAAGGAAATGGCAACCCACTCCAGTGTTCTTGCCTGGAGAATCCCAGGGAGGGGGGAGCCTGGTTGTGTGCTGTCTATGGAGTCGAAAAGAGTTGGACATGACTGAAGCGACTTAGCAGCAGCAGCAGCAGTAGCATACAACACAAGAGGTTCCTCGAGATACCCATCACAATTCAAGAGGAACCCCGAGGTTCCTGCCACAACTCTAGAATAGCCCCGTGTTCCCCACTTCATCTCAAGATATGGGTTGACTCCCCTGCTTCAACTCGAGAGGAATCCCGATTTTCCCCTCGCACCTTAATATGAGGCCTGTCCCACCTATTGTAACTTGAGAGGTACCCTGCAGTTCCTGCCGAAAGATGAAAGGACACCGAGTTCCCCCTCGACTCGAGATAAGGCCTGATTCCCGTGCACTGACTTGAATGGAACACGAGTATCCCCTCACAACATGAACGGAGGTTTGACTCCCCTGTTGCACTTCTAGAAAAGGCCCAAGTTCCCTGCCTCAACTCGACAGGAGACCTGACACCCCTTTTTAAACTCGAGAGGAAAGCAGAGTTCCATATCTCAAAATGAGACAAGGCCTAACTCCCCTGTTAAAACTCTATTAGTTCAGTTTAGTTCAGTCGCTGTCATGTCCGACTCTTCGCAACCCCATGAATCACAGCACGCCAGGCCTCCCTGTCCATCACCAACTCCCAGAGTTCACTCAGACTCACATCCATCGAGTCAGTGATGCCATCCAGCCATCTCATCCTCTGTCGCCCCCTTCTCCTCCTGCCCTCAATCCCTCCCAGCATCAGTCTTTTCCAGTGAGTCAACTCTTCGCATGAGGTGGCCAAAGTACTGGAGTTTCAGCTTTAACATCATTCCTTCCAAAGAAATCCCAGGGCTGATCTTCTTCAGAATGGACTGGTTGGATCTCCTTGCAGTCCAAGGGACTCTAGGAACCCCGAGATCCCTGTCGCAACTGGAGAGGAACTTGAATTTTCCGCCTCAACTCAAGATGAGGCCCTATTCCCCTCCAGCAACTCAAGAGGAATCCCGGCATTCCTCTCACAACTTGAAAGGAGGCATGACTTCTCTGAGGCAAAATGAGATGTTGCCTGAGGTCCCCAATGGAACTGGAGAGGAAAACAAAGCTTACTGCCACAACTTGAGAAAAACCATGAGATTCCCTTTTAACATGAGATGAGGCCTTTTCCCCTGCAGTGCCTCGAGAACAATCCAGAGTTCCCACTCAAAAATCTAAAGGAGGCTGAGCTCCCTCTAGGCAACTCGAGAGGTTCCCCAAGATACAAGTTGCAACTTGAGTGGAACCCCAAGGTTCCAGCCACTTGAGAAGAGCCTCTTTGTCCCCAACTAATTTCGAGATGAGGGCTGATTCCCCTGATTCAACATGAGAAGAATCTGACTTTCCCCTCGCACCTCAAGAGGAGGCCTGTCTCACCTAATGAAACTCCTGAGTAACCACACAGTTTCTGCCACAAGTTGAAAGGACACTGAATTCTCCCTCAACCCCAGAAAAGGCCTGATTCCCCTGTACTAACTCGAATGGAATCCCGAGTATCCCCTCACAACATGAAGGGAGGTCTGTCTCCCCTGTTGCACCACTAGAAAAAGCACATGTTCCCCGCCTCAACTCGACAGGAGGCCTGACACCCCTTATACCACTAGAGAGGAAAGTTGAGTTCCATGTCTCAAAATGAGATGAGGTCTGACTCCCCCATTGAAACTCGATAGGAACCCCGAGATCCCTGTTGCAACTGGAGAGGAGCCTTGAGTTACCCACCTCATTTTGATATCAGACCCCATTCCCCAGCAGCCACTCAAGAGGAATTTCGAGGTTTCCCTTTAAACTTGAAAGGAGGTCTGATTTCCCTGAGGCAAAATGAGAGGTTCCCTGAGGTCCCCCTTGAAACTCGAGAGAAACCCAGAGCTTCATGATGCAACACAAGAAACACAACGAGATTCCCACCTCAATGCTAGATGAGGCCCGATTTCCTTGCAGTGACTTGAGAGCAATCCCACACTCCCCTCGCAACTCGAAAGGAGTCTTGACTTCCCTAAGGCAATATGAGAGGCTCCCTGAGGTCCTTGGCACAACTGAAGAAGAAACCCCAGCTTCCCGCTGCACTTGAGAAAAACCACGATATTCCCATTGCAATGTGAGATGAGGTCCTTTTCCCCTGCAGCTGCTTGAGAGCAATCCCGAGTTCCCTGTTGGAACATGAAAGGAGGCTAGACTCCCTTTAGGCAACTCAAGAGCTTTCCCGAAGTATCCGACACAACTCGAGAGTAACCCTGAGTTTCCCATCCCAACTTGAGATGAACTCTGTGTTCACCAGCTCATCTTGAGATGGAGGCCGATTCACCTGCGTCAACTCGGTAGGAATCCCAATTTCCACTCGGACCTCAAGAGGAGGCCTTTCTCACATATTGAAACTCGAGAGGATCCCTGTGGCTCCTGCCACAATATAGAAGGACACTGAATTTCCCCTCAACTCGAGATAAGGCCTGATTCACCTGCACTGACAAGAGAGAAATCCTGAGAGGCCCCTCACAACTCGAAAGGACTCATGACTTCCCAGAGACAACATGAGAGGCTCCCTGAGGTCCCCGTCACAACTCGGGGGAACCCAGAGATTCCTGCCACAACTCAAGAAACACCTCAAGATTCCCCCTTCAATGCAAATTGATGCCCGATTCCCCTGCAGTGACTCGAGAGCAATCTTTTCCTCACCCTCACAGCACCAAAGGAGCCTTGACTTCCTTGAAACAACATGGGAGGTTCCGTGAGGTCCCCGTCACAACTCATGAGGAACCCCAAGCTTCCTGCCATTGGAGAAAGACCACGCGATTCACCCTCAGCATGAGATGAGGCCCTTACCCCCTGGAGTACCTCAGGAGCAATTGAAAGGAGCAGTCGAAAGCCTCAAAAGGAGGCTTGACCCACCTTTTACAACTCGAGAGGAAAGCAAAGTTCCATGCCTCAATATGAGGCGAGGCCTGACTCTCCTGTTGAAACTTGATAGGAAGACCGAGGTGCCTATTGCAACTGGAGAAGAACCCTGAGTTTCCCACATCAAATGGAGATGAGGCCCTGTTATGCTGCAACAACTCGAGGGAATCCTGAAGTTCCACTCAAAACTAGAAAGGAGGTATGACTTCCCTGAATCAACATGAGGTTCCCTGAAATCTCCATTGCAACTCAAAAGGAATCCAAAGCTTATTGCCACAACTCATGAAACACTACAAGATTCCCTCCTCAATGCAAGATGAGGCCCAATTCCCCTGCAGTGACTGTAGAGCAATCCTGCGCTCCCCCTCACAACTGGAAAGAAGACTTGACTTCAGTGAAGCAACACTAGAGATTTCCTGAGGTCCCTGTCACAACTCAAGAGGAAGCCCAAACTTCCTGCCACAACTCGAGAAAAATGACGAGATTCCCCCCTCAACCTGAGCTGAGGCCGTTTTCCCCTATAGTAGCTTGAGAGCAAGCCCGAGTTCCCTCTCAGAACTCTAAAGGAAGCTTGACTCCCCTTATGCATCTCAAGGGATTCCCCAAGATACCCATTGCAACTCGAGAGGAACCCCGAGTTTCCTGCCACAACTTGAGAAGAGCATCGTTTTGCCCACCTCATCTCAAGATGAGGGCCAATTCCCCTGCTTTGACTCAAGAGGAATCCCGACTTTCCCGTTGCACTACAAGAGGAGGTCTGATTCACCTAAAGAAACAGAGAGGACCTCACAGTCCTTGCTGCAAGGTTAAAGGACACCCAGTTCCCCCTCAACTTGAGATAAGGCCTGATTTGCCTGTACTGACTTGAATGGAACCCTAGGTATACCCTCCCAACACGAAGGGAGGTCTCCCTCCCCTTTTGCACCAGTGGAAAAGGCCCAAAGTCCCCGCATGAACTCGACAGGAGGCCTGACACCCCCTTCACAACTCGAGAGGAAAGCGGAGTTCCAGGCCTCTACAGGAGACAAGGCCAGACTCCCAAGTTGAAACTCGATAGGAAAACTGAGACCCCTGTCACAACTTTAAAGGAACCCTGAGTTTCCCCCGAAAATTCAAGATGAGGCCCCATTCTTCTGCAGCGACTCCAGAGGAATCCTGAGGTGCCCCTCACAACTTTAAAGGAGACCTGATTTCCCTGAGGCAACATGAGAGCTTCCCTGAGGTCCCTGTCGCAAACCAAGAGGAACCTCAACTTCCCACTGTAACTCGAGAAAAACCCAGAGAATCTCCATCAATCTGAAGTGAGGCACTTTTCCCCTGCAGTGCCTCGATACCAATCCCAAGTTCCCATTTGAATCTGGAAAGAAGGCTTGACTGCATTTATATAAGAGGTTCCCCAAGATTCCCTTCACAACTCTAGAGGAACTTGAGTTTCCCACTGTAACTTGAGAAGAAGCCTGTGTTCCCCACGTCAACTTGAAATTAATGCCTATTACCCTGGTTTGACTCGAGTGGAATCCTGACTTTCCCCTTGCACCTCAAGAGGAGGCCTGTCTCACCTATTGAATTCGAGAGGAACCCCCACGGTTCCTGCCACAAGTCGAAAGGATACTAAGTTTCCCCTAAAATTGAGATGAGGCCTGTTCTCATGCACCAACGTGAAGAGAATCCTGAATATCCCCTCACAACACGAAGGGAGATCTGACTTCCCTGTTGCACCTCCAAAAAAGCCTAATTTCCCCGCCTCAACTCAACATGAGGCCTGACACACATTTTACAACTCGAGAGAAATGTGGAGGTCCATGCCTCAAATCTAGACGAGGCCTGACTCCCCTTTTAAAACTCGATAGAAATCCCGTGACCACTGGCATAACTGGAAAGGAGCCTGAGTTCCCTGAATCAACTCCTGATGAGGCTCAATTCCCCTGAAGCCACTTGAGTGAAATCCCGAAGTGCAACTCGCAACTTGAAAGTAAGCCTGACTTTCATGAGGTAACATGAGAAGTTCAGTGAGACCCCATACCTACCTGCTGCTGCTGCTGCTGCTAAGTTGCTTCATTCATGTCTGACTCTTTGTAACCCCATAGATAGCAGCCCACCAGGCTCCACCATCCCTGGGATTCTCCAGGCAAGAACACTGGAGTGGTTGCCATTTCCTTCTCCAATACATGAAAGTGAAAAGTGAGAGTGAAGTCGCTCAGTCATGTCTGACTCTTTGTGACCCCATGGACTGCAGCCTACTAGGCTCCTCCATCCATGGGATTTTCCAGGCAAGAGTACTGGAGTGGGGTGCCATTGCCTTCTCCGGTACCTACCTGAGAGGAGCCCAAAGTTTCCCCTGCAACTCGAGAAACACCACGAGATTCCCTGTCAATACCAGATGCGTCCCTTTTCCCCTGCAGTGCCTCCAAAGCAATCCCATATTCCTTCTCGAAACTCAAAATGAGGTTTGACCCCCATTTTACAACTCGAGTGGAAAGCAGAGTTCCATGCCTCAAAATGAGACTAGGCCTGACTCCTATGTTGAAACTCGATAGGAGGCCTGAGATCCCTGTCACAACATGAGAGGAACCCTGAATTTTGGGCCTCAACATAAGATGAGGCCATTTTCCCCTGCAGCGCCTCAAGAACAATCCCAATATCCCTCTCGAAACTCGAAAGGAGGCTTGACTCCCTTTATGCAACTCGAGAGGTTCCCTGAAATAACTGTCGCAAATTGAGAGGAACTCTGAGTTTCCCACCGCAAATTGAGAAGAGCCCCATGATCCCCAACTAATCCAGAGAGGAGGGCCAATTCCCCTGCAGTGACTCGAGAGGAATCCTGAGGTGCCCTTGCAACTCGAAAGGAGGCCTGACTTCCCTGAGGCAACATGATAGGTGCCCTCAGGTCTTCCTTACAATTTGAGAAGAACCCCATGCTTCCTCCACAACTCAAAAAAAAAACGCAAGATTGCCCCCTCGACGCCAGATGAGGCCCGATTTCCCTGAAGCACCTCAAGAGCAATATTGACTTCCTTCTCAAAACTCGAAAGGAGACTTGACTTCCCTGAGGCAACACGAAAGGTTCCCTGAGGTCCCTGTCGCAATTCCAGAGGAACCCCAAGGTCCCCGCTGAAGCTCAAGAAATACCAGGAGGTCCCCCCTAACTGTGAGATGAGGCCAAATCCCCTGCAGTAAATCAAGTGCAATCCTGAGCTTCCCCTCGCAACTCAAAAGGAGACCTGACTTTTATGAAGAATCACCAGAGGTTCCCTGAGGTCCCCTTCACAACTCTAGAGGAACCCAGAGATTCCTGACTTAACTTGAGATGAAGCCATATTGTACTGCAATGACTCAAGAGCAATCCCACGCACCCTCTCACAACTTGAAAGGAACCTTATCTTCCCTGAGGCAATACGAGAGGTTCCCTGAGATCCCCATCCCCATCGCAACTCAGGAGGAACCCCAAGCTTCCAGCCACAACTCGAGAAAAACCACGAGATCCTCCCCCCTCCCAACGCAAGATGACACCCTTTTCCCCTGCAGCAGCTCGAGAGCAATACTGAGATACCTCTGGAAACTCAAAAGGAGGGTTGACTCCCTTTATGCAACTAAAGGGGATCCCTGAGATACCCATCACCACTCAAGAGGAAGCCTGAGTTTAGCACCACAACTCGAGAAGAGCTCTGTGTTCCCCACTGCCTCTTGAGATGAGAATTGATTCCACTGCTTCAAATCAGGAGGAATCCCAACTCTCCCCTCGCACCCAGAGGAGGTCTGTCTCACGTATTGAAACTTGAGAGGAACCCCGCATTTCCTGCTGCAAGTTGAAAGGTCACCGAGTTCCCCATCAGCTCGCAATAATGCCTGATTCTCCTGCAGCGACTCTAATGAGAAACTGAGAATCCACTCCCAAGTGAAGGGAGGTCTGACTCCCCTGTGGCACCTCTAGAAAAAGCACAAGTTTCCCGCATGAAATCGACAGGAGGTTTTACAGTCCTTTTACTACTGGAGAGAAAAGCAGATATCATGTCTCACCACGAGACAAGGCTTGACTCACCTGTTGAAACTTGATAGGAACCCTGAAATCCCTGTTGCAACTGGAGAGGAAGCCTGAGTTTCCCGCCTCAACTTGAGATGATTCCCCTGCAGAGAATAGAGAGGAATCCCTAGGTGCTGCTTGCAATGCAAAAGGAGGCCTGACTTCCCTGAGGCAACATGAGAGGTTCCCTAAGGTCCCTGTCACAACTCCTGGGGAACCTAGCACTTCCTGCAGCAACTCGAGGAACATAACGAAATTCTATCCTTACTGCCAGATGAGAACCAATTCCCCTGCAGTGACTTGAGAGCAATCCCAGGCTTCCCCTCGCAACTCAATGGGGGACTTTACATCCCTGAGGAAACATGAGAGGTTCCCTGTAGCCCCGGTTCCAAGTCAAGAGGAACCCAAAGCATCTGGCCAGAACTCAAAAAAAACCACGAGATTCCCCCGTCAACTCAAGATGAGGACGTTTTCTGCTGTAGTGCCTCGAGAGTAATCCCGAGTTCCCTCTTGATCCTCAAAAGGAGCATTTACTCCCTTTATGCAACTCAAGAGGTACCCTGAGATAGCCGTCCCCACTCAAGAGGAACCCCGAGTTACCCACCAGAAGTCAAGAAGAGCCCCGTGTTCCCCACCTCATCTCAAAATGAGGCCCAAATCCCCTGTTTCAACTCGAGAGGAATCCCGACATTCCCCTCGCACTTCAAGAGGAGGCTTGTCTCACCTATAGAAACTCAAGAGGAACCCCTAGGTTCCTGCCGCAAGTCAAAAGGACACCAAGTTCCCCCTCAACTCGAGATAAGACCTGTTTCCCCTGTACTGACTCGAATGGAACCCTGAGTTTCCCTTCACAACACGAACTGAGGTCTGACTCTCCTGTTGCACCTCTAGAAAAAGACCAAGTTCCCTCCTGAACTCGACAGGAGTCTTGACACAACTTTTACAACTAGAGAGGAAAGCAGAGTTCCATGTCTCAACAAGAGACAAGGCCTGAATTTCCTATTGAAACTCGATAGGACCCCCGAGATCCCGGTCACAACTCTAGAGGAACTCTGTGTTTCCCCGGTCATCTCCAGATGAGGCCCTATTCACCTGCAGTGACTGCAGAGGAATCCCGAGGTGCTACTTGCAATCAAAAGGAGGTCTGGCTTCCCTGAGCCAACACGAGAGGTTCCCTGAGGTCCGTGTAGAAACTGGAGAGGAACCCCGAGCTTCCCGCCACAACTGGAAAAAAAAAAAAAAAAAAAAGACAAGATTCACCCCTCATTGAGAGTTGAGGACTGATTCCCCTGCATCACTTCGACAGCAATCCTGAATTCCATCTAGAAACTTCAAAGGAGGCTTAAATCCCTTTATGCAACTCCAAAGGTTCCCCAAGATACCTGTAGCAACTTGAGAGGAACACCGAGTTTCCCACCTCAACTCTAGATGAGGCTCTATTCCCCTGCAGCAACTCTAGAGAAATCCTGATGTGCTTCTCGCAACTCGAAAGGAGGTCTGACCTCAATGAGGCAACATGAGAGGTTCCCTGAGTTCCCTGTCACAACTAAGAGGAATTCCAAGCTTCCTGCTGCAACTCGAGAAAAACCATGAGATATCCCCCCAGTGCGAGATTAGGCCCGGTTCCCCTGCATTGACTCAAGAGCAATCCCGTGTCCCCCCTCAGAACTTGAAAGGAGGCTTGACTTCTTTCATGCAACTCCAAAGGTTCCCTGAGAAACCAGCGCAACTCGAGAGGAAACCCAAGTTCCCTGCTGCAACTAGTTAAGAGCCCTGTGAAATGCCCCTCACAACTTAAAATGAGGCCTGACTTCCCTTGGGTAACAGGAGAGGTTCCCTGAGGTCCCAGTCACAACTCGAAAGGAACCCCGAGCTTCATGTGCAACCTGAGAAAAACCACAAGATTCCCCCTTCAACGCGAGATGAGCCCCGATTTCCTTGCAGTTACTCCAGGGCAATCCTGCGTTTCCCCTCGCAAATCAAAAGGAAGTTTGACTCCCTTTTTGCAACTCCAGAGGTTCCCTGAGATACCAGTCGAGAGGAACGCCACACTTCCCGCTGCAACTCAAGAAAAACCTCGAGATTCTCCCCCTCCACTTGAGATGAGGCCCTAGGCCCCTGCATCCAATCGAGAGTAATTCCAAGGTGGCCCTCACACTTTGAAAAGAGGCCTGACATCCCTGAGGCCACATGAGAGGTTCCCTGAGATCCCCGTCGTAACTTGAGACGAACCCCGAATTTCCACCACAAATCTAAAAAAAACCACCTGATCCCGCCCTCAATGCAAGGTGAGGCCTGATTCTCCTGCCTCATCTGGACAGCAATCCTGAGTTCCCTCTTGAAACTTCAAAGGAGGTTTAACTCCCTTTATGCAACTCCAGAGGTTCCCTGAGATACCCATCACAACTCAAGAGGAACCCCAATTTTCCAACAGCAATTTAGGAGATCCCCGTTTTTCCCTCCTCTTCTCGAGATCAGGGCAAATTCCTCTGCTTTGATTAGAGAGGAATCCTGACTTTCCCCTCGCACCTAAAATAGAGGCCTGTCTCACCCTTTGCAACTCGAGAGGAACCCAGAGGTTCCTGCCACGAGTCAAAAGGACACCGAGTTCTCCCTCAACTCGAGAGAAGGTAGATACTTTTGCAGTGACTCCAGTGACACCGAGTTTCCCCTAACAACATGAAAGGAGGTCTGACTCCCCTGTTGCACTTCTAGAAAAAGCCTGAGTTCCCTGCCTCAACTCGACAGGAGGTCTTGACACCTCTTTTTCAACTTGAGAGGAAAGCAGAGTTCCATGCCTCAACATGAGGTGAGGCTTGACTCCCCTGTTGAAACTCGATAGGAATCTCAAGAATCCTGTCGCAAATGCAGTTGTACCCCATGTTTCATACCTCAACTCGAGATGAGGCCTGATTCTCTTACAGCGACATGAGAGCAATTCCAAGTTCCTCATTGTAACTCGAATGGAGGCCTGACTACCCTGAGTCAACACAAGAGGTTCGCCAACATCGCCATCACAATTTGAGAGGAACCCCGAGTTTCCAACCACAAGTTGAGAAAAACCATGAGATTCCCCCCCCTCCAATGTGAAATGAGGGTAGATTCCCCTTAAGCGGCTGGAGAGCAATCCTGAGTTACCCCGCACAACTCGAAAGGATTCTTGACTCTCTTTTGGCAACTCGAGAGGTTCCCCAAGATTCCCGTCACAAATCAAGAGGAATCCTGAGTTTCCTGCCTCAACTTGAAAAGAACACCTTGTTCCCCACCTCATCTTGAAATGAGGGTCGATTCCCCTGCAGTGACTCAAGAGGAATCCCGAGTTCCCTGTCTCAACTCAACACGGGCCCCAAGACCCTGATACAAAGGCAGAGGATTATCAAGAGGAGCTTGCTGAGGGAGCTTACCCTACCGCAATTGGAGAAGAGCCTTCTACCAGAACCACAGAGGAAGCCTCATGCAACAGCTAAGCAGGAGGTCTGCTCTGCCACAAATAACCAGTAGCTTCCTGAACTTTGCAAGTAAAAAAATCGCCCCTTCTCATTACAATCATAGAGGAGACACCCATCTCCCAATTTGAGAAGAGCACTCTACCGCATCTAGAGAGGATCCCAACTACAAAAACTAATGAGTTCTCCTGCCACAATGAGAAAGGTGGTTGCAAATGTCAACTAGAGATGAGCTGATACACATCAAATAAAAAGTGGACACCCACTGAAATGAGAGTGGACCCCAAGCTGTATCTAGAAAGTAGCCTCCTGCACATTGCACTCAGGCAGGAACCAGCTTGCACATAGCTACTAAAGAGGATCTCGCCCAATGTAGAGTCTCCACCACAACTTTAAAGGAACCCTGAGTGATATCCTGCAACTCAAGAGGCACCCCGAGTACCCCATTACAATTTCACAGGATCCCTAGGCTGGCTCAAGAAAAGGGGCCACTGCACCAAATGACAGAGGGGCTCCCAGCCAATATTGAAGCAGATTCCCCAGGCACAACTCGAGATGTGTCCCCCAGGACATCACACCTAGAGAGAAGACCTTTTGCCCCCAACGGAGACGAGCTCCCTGAAGGAAGTCGGCTGGAGACCCTCACAACTAGAGAGCAGCGATCCCATGAATTGAAGTGAAGAACCCATAGTGCAAAAAGCAAAGAGGACATTCCCCATGGAGCCATGCACAAACCATCCAGAGAGGACACAGCTTCGCCCATCTAGAGGAGCCCTCAACCAAAATTCAGAGGCACCCACGGACATCACACACAGATAGGAGCCGCTCTTCTGGTAATAGACACGAACCTCGCACCACGAGGAGAGAGGAGCTTGCACACCACCACTAGAGAGACTCAAAACCCCCACAATTACAGAGTGGACCCCGACAATAACGAGAGAGTAGTCCCTTGCCAAATCTAGTGACCACTCACCCATCATTGCAACAAGACAGGAGCCACCTTGCACATCCATGCTAGAGATGAGTTGCCCCAAGAGAACTCGACAGGAGGCCCCACTGCAAGTCGTCATGAACCCTGAGAACCAACCAAGCTCGAGAAGAACCCCATCTTCCACACCACGCCTCCAGAGAAATCCTGAATCCTGTGCTGCAAATGCAGAGGAACAGTGATTTATCACTGCACTTTGAGAGTAGATCTCAGTCTCCTGTTGTAACTCTCGAGGAAACCCCAAGTTTCCAGCAACAACCCCAGAGTTGAACCCCGAGAAGTTCTTCTCAGAGAACCCCGAGTTTTTGCTGGAACTCGAGAGGAAGCCCTACTGCCCTGCTGCAACTCAAGAGGAAACACGATTTCCCCACCTCAAATGGAGAGGAGTTCTGACTCCACTGTTGCCTCTCGAGAAGTATTCCCAGATCCCCATCACAACTCAAGAGGAACCCCGTGATTCTAGCTGCAAGTCGAAAGGACACCGAGTTCCCCCTCAACTCAAGATAAGGACTGATTCCCCTACAGGACTCGAATGGAATCCCGAGTTTCCCCTCACAAAAAGAAGGGAGGTCTGACTCCCCTGTTGCAACTTGAGAAAAATTCCAAGTTAACCATCTAAACTTGACAGGAGGCCTGACACCCCTTTCACAACTCAAGAGGAAATTGGAGTTCCATGCCTCAACACAAGACAAGTCCTGACTTCTCTGCTGCATGCTGAGATCTCTGTCACAACTGAAGAGGAACCCTGAGTTTCCCACCTTAAATTGAGATGAGGCCCTATTTCCCTGCAGCGACTCAAAAGGAATTCCGAGGTTACCCTTGCAACTCTAAAGGAAGCCTGACTCCAGTGAGGCAACCTGAGTGGTTCTGTAAGATTCTCGTCACACCTCGAGAGGATCCTGAGATACCTGTCACAACACGAGAGGAACCCTGAGTTTCCAGCCTCAACTTGAAATGAGGCCCTATTCCTCTGCTGTGACTTGAGAGAATCCCAAGTTTCCCCTGGCATCAAAAAGGAGGCCAGACTCCCATGATGCAACTTGATAGGATCCCTGATGTCCCCATTGCAACTCCAGTGGAACCCTGAGATAGCCATCGCAACTCTAGATGAACCCCGAGTTTCCCACCTCAACTAGAGATGAGGCCCGATTCCCCTGCAGCGACTCGAGAGCAATTCCGAGTTCTCCCTGGCAACTTGAAAGGAGTCCTGACTCCCCTGAGGCAACACAAGAGGTATCCTGAGGTACCAGTCGCAACTGTAGAGGAACCCTGAGCTTCCCACCCCAACTCGAGAAAAACCATGAGATTCCCCTCTCAATGTGAGATGAGTCCTGATTACCCTGCAGTGACTTGTGTGGAAGGCCAAGTTCGCTGTCCCAACTTGACATGAGGGCCAAGAAACTGATGCAACTGTAGAGGATTCCCAAGAGGAACCTACCCAACCCCAACTGGAGAAGAGCCCTCTGCCACAACCAGAGAGGAAGTCTCATACCGCAACTAAGCAGGAGGCCTGCCCTGCTGAAATAGCCAGTAGCTTCCTGCACTTCACAACTAGAAAAAGAGCCCCTTTTCATTACAACCATAGAGGAGTCACTCACGTCTCAATTTGAGAAGAGCACTCTACCGCATCTAGAGAGGATCCCAACTAGCACAGCTAAAGAGGAGTTCCCCTGTGACAGCGAGAGAGGTGGCTGCAAACGACAACTAGAGACGAGACGACCCACAGCAAATAAAGAGCGGACACCCACTGCAATGAGAGTGGACCCCAAGCTGTATCTAGAGAGTAGCCTCCCACACATTGCACTTAGAAAGGGACCAGCTTGCACATTGCTACTAGAGAGGATCTGCCCCCACTCTAGTTCAATAGAAGTCTCCACCACAACTTTAAAGGAACCCCGAGTCATATACTGCAACTCAAGAGGCACCCCGAGTTCCCCCCCTGCAATTTCATAGGATCTCTAGACTGGCACAAGAAAAGGGGCCACTGCACCAAATGACTGAGGGGCTCTCTGGCCAAAACTGAAGATTTCCCAGGTGCAACTTGAGAGGTGTCTCCCAGGATATCACACATAGAGAGAACACCTTCTGCCTTTAATGGAAACGAGCTCCCTGAAGGAAGTCGAGTGCAGGCCCTCACAACTAGAGAGTAGAGATCCTATGAATAGAAATGAGGAATTCATAGCGCCAAAAGCACAGAGGACCTCCCCGATGGAGACAAGCACACCCCAACTGGAAAGGACACAGCCTGACCCCTCGAGAGGAGCCCTCCACCACAACTTGAGAGGGGCCCGCTGGAATTCACACATAGATAGGAGCCCCTCTCCTGCTATTACAGACAAATCTCACACCACAAGGAGAGAGGAGCTTGCATACCACCCTAGAGAGACTCAAAATCCCGCAACTACAGAGTAGACCCCAACCACAATGATAATCACTTGTAAAAATAGTGAGCCACCACACATCACTGCAAAAAGACAGGAACAACTCTGCATATCCTTGCTAGAGACGAGTTGCCCCAAGAGAACTCGACAGGACACCCCACCACAAGTCACCAGGAACCCTGAGAACTAACCAAGCTCGAAGAGAACCCCAGCTTCCCCACCATGACTCCAGTGCAATCCTGCATCCCATGCTGCAAATCCAGAGAAACATATTTCTCACTGCACTTTGAGAGGAGGTCTCAGGTGCTGCGGCAACTCTCCAGCAAACCCTGAATTTCCAGAAACCACTGGAGAAAAAGCCCAAATTTCTGCTGCAAGCTGAGAGGAGGCCTTACTCCCCTGCTGCCACTCGAGAGGTATCCCCAGATCCCCATCTAAACTCAAAAGGAACCCCGTGTTTCCCACCACAAAAGGACACTGAGTTCCCCCTTAATTGAGATAAGGACTGATTCCCCTGCAGCGACTAGAATGGAATCCCAAGTTTCCCCTCAAAACATGAAGGGAGGTCTGAATCCCCTGTTGCAACTCAAGAAAAATCCCGACTTCCCCACCTCAACTCAACAGGATGCCTGACATCCCTTTCACAACTCAAGAGGAAAGCCGAATTCTATGCCTCAACACGAGATGAGCCCTGACTACCCTGTTTAAACTCGATAGAAACCCTGAGATCCATGTCACAACTGGAGACAAACCCCGAGTTTTCTGCCTCAACTTGTGATGAGATCTCATTCCGCTGCAGCAACTCGACAGGAATCCCTAGGTTCCCCTCACAACTCGAGAGGAGGCCTGATTCCCCTGAGGCAACACGAGAGGTTCCCTGAAGCCCCATCACAACTCAGGAGGAATGCCAACCTTCCTGCAGCAACTCGAGAAAAATCACAAGATTCCCCCTTCAAAGGGAGATGATGCCCGATTCCTCTGCAGTGACTCGAGAACAATCACGAGTTCCCTCTCACATCTCGAAAGGAGGCTTGACTCCCTTGAGGCAACATGAGAGGTTCCCTGAGGTACCTGTCACAAATCGAGGGGAACCCTGCTTTTCCCGCCTCAACTCGAGATGAGGTGAGGCTGGATTCCTCTGCAATGACTTGAAAGAAATCCCGAGTTTTCCCTCGCAACTTGATAGGTTGCCTGACTCCCCTGAGGACACATGAGATCAACCTTCAATGCAAGATAAGGTCCATTTACCCTACAGCAACTTGAGAGCAATCCCGAGTTCCCTCCTGCAACCAGAACAGAGTCTTGACTCCCTTTTAGCAACTCAAGAGTTTCTCCGAGATACCTGTTGCAACTCGAGAGGAACCCTGAGTTTCCCGCAACTCAAGATGAACCCCATGTTACCCACCTCATCTTGAGATGAGGGCTGATGCCCCTGCTTCGAGTTGAGAGGAATCCCAACTTCCCCTAGCACCTCAAGAGCAGCCCTGTCTCACCTATTGCAACTCCACATGATCTCCAATTTCCACCTGACAACTTGAGAGAAACCCCGAGTTTCCCACTACAACTCGAAAAGAACCCCGGGTTCCCTGCCTCAATTTGAAATGTGACCCGATTCCCCTGCAGTGACTGGAGAGGAACCCCGAGTTCCCCAATTTCCTCTCGAGTTACAACAGGTATCTCGGGGAACCTGTCGAGTTGATAAGAGAGAGTCAACTCGACACGAGCCCCAAGACCCTCATGCAACTGCAGAGGATGCCAAGAGATTACCCCAACACAACTGGGGAAGAACCTTCTACCAAAAACAGAGAGAAAGCCTCATACCACACCTAAGCAAGAGGCCCATCCTGCCACACAAAGCTAGTAGCTTCCTTCACTTCACAACTAGAAAAATCTCCCCTTTTCATCACCACCATAGAGGAGTCACCCACCTCCCAATTTGAGAAAAGCACTCTACCACATGTAGAGAGGAGCCCAACTACCACAATTAAAGTGAAGTTCCCCTGCCACGATTAGAGAGGTGGTTGCAAACGAAACTAGAGACAAGCAGACCCATAACAAATAATGAGTGCACCCCCACTGCAATTAGAGTGGAGCCCATGCCATATCTAGAGAGTAGCCCCCCACACATTGCACTTAGATGTGGACCAGCTTGTGCATGGCTAATACAGAGGATCTGCCCCAGATTCATGAATCTAATTCAAGAGGAGTCTCCAGCACAACTCTTAAGGAACCTCAAGTCATATATACTGCAACTCAAGAGGCACCCTGAGATCCCTGCTGCAATCTCACATGATCCCTAGGCTAGCACAAGGGACCTGGGACCAAATGACAGAGGCGTTCCCTGGACAAAACTGAAGTGGATTCCCCAGGCACAACTAGAGTTATCCCCATGGATAACACACCTAGAGAACACCTTCTGCCTCCAATGAAGACAAGCTTCCTGAAGGAAGTCAAGTGGAGGCCCTGGAAACTAGAAAGCAGGAATCCCACGAATAGAAGTAAGGAACCCATAGTGCCAAAAGCAGAGAGGACCTCCAAAGTGGAGACAATAACACCCCAACCTGAGAGGATGCAGCCTCGACCCTCGAGAGGAGCCCTCCTCCACAACTTGAGAGGCGCCTGATAGACATCACACACAGAGAGGAGCCCCTCTTCTGCTAAGACAGACGAACCTCACACCACAAGGAGACAAGAGCTGGCACATCACCACTAGAGAGAACTGAAGCCCCTGCAAATACAGAGTTGACCAAGACCACAATAATATAGTCCCTTTTCAAAACTAATGAGCAACCACCCGTCATTGCAACAAGACAGGAGCCACGCTGCACATCCCTGCTATGAGTCAGCCCAAGAGAACTTGACAGGACACCCCACCATAAGTCACCAGGAACACTGAGTACCAACCAAGCTCAAGTGTAACCTTGACTTCCACGACAGGACTCCAGTTGAATCCTGCATCCCATGCTGCAAATCCATAGGAACATTGATTTCTTGTTGCACTTCAAAAGGAGCTCTCCAACGCTGTGGCAACTCTCCAGACAACCCTGAGTTTCCAGCATCCACTAAAGAAGAACCCCACATTTCTGCTGCAACTTGAAGGAGGCCCAACTCTCCTGCTGCAACTCGAGAGGAAACATGACTTTCCCACCTCAACTTGAAAGGAGTCTTGACTCCCCTGTTGCTATTCAAGAGGTATCCCCATTACAACTCGAAAGGAGCCCCATGTTTCCCGCCACAAGTCAAAAGGACACCGAGTTCCCCCTCAACTCAAAATAAGGCCTAATTCCCCTGCAGCGACTTGAATGGAATCCCGAGTTTCCCCTCCCATGAAGGGAGGTATGAATTCCCTGTTGCAACTCAAGAAAAATACCGAGTTCCCCACCTCAACTCAAAGAGGCCTGATACCCCTTTAACAACTCAAGAGTAAAGCAGAGTTCCATGCTTCAACACAAGATGAGCCCTGACTACCCTGTTGAAACTCAATAGGAACCCCAAGATCCATGCCCAAACTGGAGAAGAACCCCGAGTTTCCTGCCTTAACTTGAGATGAGGCCCTATTCCCCTGCAGTAACTCGAGAGGAATCCCTAGTTTCACCTCACAACTCGAAAGAAGGCCTGATTCCCCTGAGGCAACATGAGAGGTTCCCTGAGGTCCCCATTGCAACTCGAGAGGACCCCCAAGTTTCCTGCCTGAACTTGCGATGAGATGAGGCTCAAATCCCTTTCAGTGAATCAAGAGGAATCTGAAGTGCCTGCTCACAACTCGAAAGGATGCCTGACTCCCCTGGGACAACAGTACAGATTCCCTTAGGTCAATGTCGCAATTCAAATAGAACCCCGAGCTTCCCTCCACAACTCGAGCAAAACAACCAGATTCATCTCTCAATGCAAGATGAGGCCTGATTCTCCTTTGGTGACTTGAGAGCAATCCCAACTTCTTCCTGGCAACTCAAAAGGAGGCTTGACTCCCTTTTTTGCAACTTGAGAGGTTATCCAAGATACTAGTCGCAACTGGAGAGGAACCCCGAGTATCCCACCTCGACTCAAGATGAGGCCCAATTCCCCTGAGCCTGACAACTGAGCTGCCCCTCACAACTAGAAAGGAGGCCTGACTTCCCTGAGGCAACCTGAGAAGTTCTCTGAGATCCCCGTAGCAACTCTAGGGGAACCCCAAGGTTCCCATCGCAACTTGAGAGGAAACCCGTTTCTAGAGAGGAATCCCGAGTCCTCCATTGCAACTCGAAAGGAGGCTTGACTCCCTTTTTCCAAATGGAGATGTTCCCCAAGACACCCTTCACAACTCGAGAGGAACCCTGAGTTTCACGCCACAACTGCAGAAGAACACCATGTTTCCCACCTCATCTCGAGATAAGGGCCGAGTCCCCTGCTTCGACTCGAGAGGAATTCAGACTTCCCCCTCACTCGTCAAGAGGATGTCTGTCTAACCTATTGCCTCAAGAGGTTCCCTTAGTCTATGTCCCTATCACCAATGCCAGAGAAGCTGAAGTTGATAAGTTCTATGGAGACCTATAAGACCTCGAAGACCTCCTAGAACTAACACCAAAAAAGATGTTCTGTTCATCACTGGAGAATGGAATGCAAAAGTAGGAAGTCAAGAGATACCTGGAGTAACAGGAAACTTTGGCCTTGGGGAAGAAAATTAAGCAAGGCAAAGGCTAACTGAATTCTTCCAGAGAATGTACTAGTCAAAGAAAATACAATTTTTCAACAACACAAGAGACAACTTTACAAATGAACATCACTAAATGGTCAACACTGCAATCAAATTAATTACATTCTTTGTAGTTGAAGATGGAGAAACTGTATACAGTCAGCAAAAACAAGATCTGGAGCTGATTGTGGCTCAGATCATCAGCTCCTTGTAGAAAAACAAAGTCTTAAACTAAAGAAAGCAGGGAAGACCACTGGGCCAGCTAGATATGACTTAAATCAAATCCCCTATGAATATGCAGTGGAAGTAATGCATAGATTCAAGGGATTAAATCTAGTAAAGAGTGCCTGAGCTATGAACAGAGGTCTGTATTATTGTACAGGAGGCAGCAAACAAAACCATCCCAAAGTAAAAGTAAAGTAAGAAGACAAAGGGGCTAGCTGAGGAGACATTACAAATAACTAAAAAAATAAGTGAAAAGTAAGAGAGAAAGGAAAAGGTATGTTCAGCTAAATGCAGAGTTCCAAACAACAGCATGAAGAGACAAGAAGGGCTTCTTCAATGAGCAGTGCATAAAACTAGAAGAAAACAACTGAAGGGGAAAAACTAGAGATATCTTCAGGCATATTGGAGCTATAAAGGGAATATTTCACCAAAAGATGGGCTCAATAAAGGACAGAAACTGTGGAAACCTAGGAGATGCTGAAGAGATCAAGAAGAGAGGGAAGGAATGCACAGAACTTTGCAAAAAAAAAAAAAAAAGATCTTAATGAACTGGATTACTATGATGGGGTTGTCAGTCACCTGAATCCAGACGTTCTGGAGTGTGAGGGCAAGTGGGCCTTAGGAAGCCCTGCTGTTAATAAAGCTAGTGGATATGATGGAATTCCCATAGAACTATTCAAAATTCTAAAGGATGATGCCATCTAGGTGTTTCATTCCATATGTCAGCAAACCTGAAAGACCCAGTAGTGACCACAGTATTGGAAAAGGTCAATCTTTATCCCAATTCCCAGGAAGGGTAGTACTAAAGAATGTGACAACCATGGGACAATTGCACTCATCTCCCATGCTAGTAAGGTCATGCTTAAAATCTTGCATGCTAGGCTTCAGCATTAGGCAAACCTAGAACTTCCAGATGTCCAAGTTGGGTTTAGAAAAGGATGAGGAACCAGAGATCAAATTGCCAACATTCGCTGGATCATAGAGAAAGTTAGTGAATTCCAGAAAAACATCTACCTCTGTTTCATCAGCTATGCTAAAGCCTTTGATGGTGTGTCTCATAGTAAACTGTGGAAAACTCTTAAAGAGATGGGAATACCAGACTATCTTACTGGGCTGCTGAGAAATCTGTAGCAGGTCGAGAAGCAATAGTTAGAATCCTGTGTGGAATAACCACCAATCTTGGTTCAAGATTGAGAAAGGAGGATGACAGGGCTGTCTGCTGTCACCCTGTTTGTCTAACCTATATGCTGAGTATATCATGAGAAATGCTGAGCTGGATGAGTTACAAGCCAGAATCAAGATAGGCAGAGAATCATCAACAACCTCAGCTATGTGGATGATACCACTCTAATGGCAGAAAATGAAGATGAACTAAAGAGCCTTTTGGTGAGGTGAAGGAAGAGAGTGAAAGAGTTGGCTTAAGACTTAATATTAAATAAACTAAGAACGTGGTATCCAGCCCCATTATTTCATGGCAAATAAAAGAGGAAAAAGTGAAAGTAGTGACAGATTTCCTCTTCTAAGGCTCTAAAATCACAGTGGATGGTGATTGTAGCCATGAAATCAGAAGATGATTGCTTCTTGGCAGGAAAACTCTGACAAACCTAGACAGTGTGTTGAAAAGCTCTGTTTTTCAGAGACACTTCTCTGCTGGCAAAGGTCTATGTAGTCAAGGCTATGGTCTTCATAGTGGTCATGACAGTTGTGAGAGCTGGGCCATAAAGAAGGCAAAATGCCAAAGAACGGATGCCTTTGAACTGTGGTGTTGCAGAAGACTCCTGAAGGTCCCATGGACAGCAAGGAGATCAAACCAGTCAATATTAAGGGGAATCAAACCTGAATACTTGCTGAAAGTAAAGAAGAACTAAAGAGCCTCTTGGTGACATGAAGGAGAAGAGTGAAAGAGTCAGCTTGAGACTAAATATTAAATAAACTAAGAACATGGCATCCGGCCCCATTACTTCATGGTAATGGTATTCCCAGTGGTCATGTACAGTTGTGAGAGCTGGACCATAAAGAAGGCAAAATGCCAAAGAACTGATGTCTTTGAACGGTGGTGCTGGAGAAGACTCCTGAGGGTTCCTTGGGCAGAAGGGAGATCAAACCAGTCAATCTTAAGGGAAATCAAACCTGAGAGGACTGATGTTAAAGCTGAAGTGACAGTATTTTGGTCATATGATACGAACAACCAACTTATTGGAAAAGTGCATAATGCTGGGAAAGATTGAGGGCAGAAAGAGAAGAGGACATCAGAGGATAAAATGGCTGGATGACATTACGGATGAAATGGACATGAGCTTGGGCAAACTTTGGGAGATGGTGAGGGACAGGAAGGCCTGGTGTGCTGCAGTCCATGGGGTTGCAAAGAATTGGACATGACTGGATGACTGAACAAAAACAATAAATTATGATGAATTACTTTTATAATTATTATTATGAATCAATCTATACTTGAGATGATATTAATAATCATAATACTGGGAAAACAATGACTCCCTTAAAGTATCTGTAACATTTTTAAAGGAGGAAAATGCTATTCTCTTAAAGGTTTAGTAATTATGTAAACAGTTAACCTAAGCAAATTTGTATAAAAATATATATACAAACAATGTTTTTATAAAAGCAAACAACCAAAAGCATATGATAGGATTTTTTAAATATAAATTTATTTATTTTGATTGAAGGCCAATTAATTTACAATATTGTATTGGTTTTGCCATACATCAACATGAATCCGCCACAGGTGTACACGTGTTCGCCATCCTGAGCCCCCCTCCCACTTCCCTCCACATTCCTTCCCTCTAGGTCATCCCAGTGCACCAGCCCTGAGCATCCTGTATCATGCATCAGACCTAGACTCGTGATTCATTTCACATATGATATTATACATGTTTCAATGCCATTCTCCCAAATCATCCTACCCTCACCCTCTCCCACAGAGTCCATAAGACTGTTCTATACCTCTGTGTCTTTTTTGGTGTCTCGCATACATGGTCATTGTTACCATCTTTATAAATCCCATACATATGTGTTAGTATACTGTATTGGTATTTTTCTTTCTGGCTTACTTCACTCCGTATAATAAGTTCCAGTTTCATCCACCTCATTAGAACTGATTCAAATGTATTCTTTAACGAATGAGTAGCACTCCATTGTGTATATGTACCACAAGTTTTCTTATCCATTTGTCTGCTGATGAACATCTAGTAATTTGTTGGAACTTTGTGTAAGTCTTCTTGAAATTGTTCATTGACCCCTGGTTACATTTCCCATTACTTTCATTTCTATTTCCCCTCATTACAAATTAAATTATTACTTTGAACTTCTTTCTATTCCCTTGATAGATAATTCTCACTTGCATCAGTGTATGGGAATGTTCTGGGATCATATCTTAAACACATTCTCCAGGAAGCTTTTCTTGACCACTGGGGCTTGGGTTATTTGCCTTCCATAACCACTCTTATAGAAGCAACATTGAAACATGTAAAATATCATGTATGAAATAAAAAAAAAGAAGCAACATTCAGGACTTCCTTCACCAAAAATTTAGGATATTGTAATTGCTTATTTAGTACACTCTTTACACCCTCAAAGATAACAAACTCTAGAAGGCCAAGGACCATAGCTGCGCTATTCACAGGTAAAACACCTGTATCTGGCTCAACAAATATAATATGAACTTGGGTATGTGTCTGATTCTTTGTAGCCCTGTGGATTGTAGTCTGCCAGACTCCTCTGCCCATGGAATTTTCCAGGCAAGAGTACTGGAGCGGGTTATCATTTCCTACTGTACTGGATCTTCCCAACACAGGGATTGAACTTGCATCTCTTGTGTCTCCTGCATTGGCAGAAAGATTCTTTATCACCACTGCCACCTGGAAAGCCTTGAATTGGGGACAAAAGGGAAATAGGCACATAATTTTATAGGGTGGCAAATTCTAATATATACACACATTTGTTTACAAATTTGGAAAAATGTTTTTGATAATGTGGTATTTTTTTTATCATTTAAGCTTGAATTTTCATCAAGCTTCAGGAAGTTTTTCTTAGGGTAATATATACAACTGGTGTTTCTAGTACAAGTATATCATCATGAAAGCATAATCTTTCTTCTTTTCACAAGTACCTCTTATTAGTTGGTAGGGGAAGCACAGTTCTTTCTTATGTAACAAAAGTGATGAAACTTGAAATGAGTTATCAGGATAAATAGCAACTGAATACAGCAAATACATGTCCAGACACATTTGTATACACACATTTATGCTGCCAAGTAGAATCAAATATATTTCTTAAGAAAGAGCTAAATGGCCTTATGAATTCAGAGAATAGGATGATCAGTTCTTGCTGGAAAGAACATAATAGATGCATCTTTATGGAATGTGTGGCATTTAATTTTAGCCTTAAATAGGAGTGATGACAGAACAATAGGTCTGTGGAAAATGTAGCTAAAATAGAGATTATGATGGTGGTAAAAGGGGGAAGGTTAAAGATGTATTTGTGAATTTTGAAAGGTGTAGGGGTCATGCAGAAATATGACAAATAAACCATAAATACAAGTTTGATTTGAAACAGGGACAGTTCTGAAGAGTAAGGATTTTGCATCCCATAAGACTATTTGACGGCTTCCCTAGTGGTTCGATGGTAAAGAATCTGCCTGCCAAAGCAAGAGGCACAAGTTTGATAACTAGGCAGGGAAGATTCCATAGAGAAGGAAATGGCAACCCACTCCTGTATTCTTGCCTGGGAAATCCCATGGACAGAGCAGCCTGGCAGGCTACAGTCCATGGTGTTGCAAAAGAGTCAGACACAATTTAGTGGCTAAACAACAACAAAATACCATTTGAACAGAGAAGGGATGTGATTAGAGATTTCTTAGTGAGAGTATTTCTTTGGAGAAATTTTGTTTTTAAGGCAGAAAATGAATCAGAAACTGCAAGATGTTTAAACTAGTGCCTCTGATAAATACACACAGCTTGCTGTAAAAACATGGCGAAGGGGTTAAAATCTCAATGAGAACAATATCAGATTCAAACCCATCATTATATAAACCACATTAGGGATGAATCATGTACCATGTAAATGGAAAAACAGGGTTTACTCTAATCTTAGATAAATTTTCTCATCTATGATTTTCTTCTCTGACTCCCACCATCCATATGAATTTACTTACTTATTCAAGTCCCATTTACATGCAAAACAGTTATTGAATTGTTAACCTGTACTACCATGAGAAACAAATTTCTCAGTTTGAGTACAGTGCTTATGTACAATTCCTTTAGTCTTTAGCCTGACATTTTCCAGTCAATGCACTATTTTCCAAAGTTATCAGTACATTTTAATGGCTACAAAGAATGCTAGAATTAACATCTGTGTTCGGGTTTTGGTATGAACATACATTTTCAAAGGAAATGAGACACTTACAGAAATGGTAAAAGCTTAACCATCCTGGGATGAGATATGAAGAAACAAGGTAATTTATTGGTTTGGATTAGATTTTGGTTGCAAGAGAATAGTTCTGTAAATCAAACACAAATCATTATTATTAGTTTTGTTTTGTTTTGTTTTTCTTATGGCAGACCCTGGAGATGTTGGTCCAAGGGCTCGTGTGCTCTGTGGAACCAAGCATCTTCTTTCTTACTAATCAGACATTCAGGCCTCTTTTGTTAAGGGACCATAGATGCCCCAAAGTTTGCTTCAACTCCAACCTTCATGTTGTCATTCTAGCTAACAAGAAGAAGGGAAGAAAGTTAGAAGAAAGTTACTTTTTAGGAAAATCCCCAGAATCTGCACATGTCATCTTCATGGATATCTCAGAGGCCAAAACCTAGTCATGTGGACACACTCAGCTCCAAGGTACCTGGGAATATTACTGTACTCTTTTCACCCATATGTCTGCTTAAAGTTTAGTGAGTATAACACTGCTAAAGAGGAAGGAACAATTTTCTTTTTTTTTGATGTCCACAACATAAATAAGCTAGCTCAAGTGTATCAATAAATTTGTCCATAAAGAGAATTTATGAAGAGAACCTTCCACGATGTTTTTTTATGAGTCACAGGATGCAACAATGAGATATCAGTTATCAGTCCATGATTTAGCTCTTCCAGGGTACTTCCTGAGACAGAAATTACCTTCTGTCTCTTGTATGCTATTATTATTTGTTCTGACATAGGCAAACCTAGTCCTACATGATATACAGAAAAAAATCACCTGTTTCTTTCACAATACCTTCATTCAAATTGCTACCACAATAGAGAGACCTGTTTTGAAAGTTTTCAAAAGTAAAACTAGGACTAATTGGTGAATTCACAAAACAAATAGATTTAAATTCATAGATTGCTTACCGAATTTCTACTGCAGACAGTGTGCTAAGACAACAAGACTGCAGTTTGAGCTGATCTTAACATGGCCTGGCCTTCCTGAAATTTTCTCTCTACTTAAGGGTACGTATTGTAATAAGGTGATTTTACCAAAAAAAAAAAAAAAAAAGTGTGTGTGTGTATGTATGTATTTATGTATGTATGTGTGTGTGTGTATATATAATATATATATATTATATATATACATAATATATGTATATATATAATATATATACATAATATATGTAATATATATAATATATATATATATATTACTTTTCAAAATTATTTTGGAAAGTAATACCAAAGAAAGGAAAAGAAGTTTTAGACGAACTTGCCCATATGATGAAAGTATCACTACTTATTGTTGCTTCCCCTCCTCCCCCTTAGGCATGAGGTAGATAAAAGCTTTGGAATGAGGTGGCAAAAATCTGTGTGTGGAAAAGAGATCTTGTGAAATTAAAGGTCCCACATAAATCATGCATAGATACTGTGATATGAAATCTTACACAAATTATGCTATAAATACTAAAGGTGTTTTAAAAATATATTCTAAATTTCTAAAAGCTCTGTTTCACATGATATCTTATATATCACATGAAATGAGCCTTTGATAGATTTCATGGTGTTAAAAGGATCATATTTAATTCCAAATGCATCCTTCAGCCTCCGCAGGAATTATGATGCCATTTATTATCTTCTTCCATGAGATTTGACAAAATTGTGGCATGTATTAACTGCTTGACAATTACATGCTGCTGAATAACTCATTTGGTCTCAAGCTGATGCTCAATTAAACATCTAGGAAGACAAATAATTAAATAAAAAGTATTAGTTTCTGCTCTGTGATGTAAATGTTTTGTGGAATTTAAAGAATTTTAAGAAAACAATATAACAATCTAACATAATTGCCTTATTAATCCTGGAAGAGTCCTCATTTTACTGAAAATAACACAGAGCCTCACCAACATCTAACATGAATTTTTAAAAAGCATTCTTCTGCAACAGTAGAATGGGGATAAATACTGATGTCTTATTAATTCTGAAGTTAGTGTGTTTGCTCTCCTTAAGTAATCTAATTATTTCACATTGTGAAGCTATTTGAAATTTAGGTTGGCAGTCAAAAGTAGCATAAAAGTGATCTCTAGTTTTATTTTCAGAAGCAATGTTTATCTTCAAATGCCTTTTTGTAGCATTTCATCACTCTCTCCAAGTAAAACTGTTTCCTATTTTCATTAATGGTGACAATATGATTAGTTGACTTATGAAAGATGTTCTAATGCTTAAAAAATTAAATGACAGAATCATATTAAAGTTTGAGAGCATCAGATAGTACAGACGGAGAAGGCAATGGCAACCCACTCCAGTATTCTTGCCTGGAGAATCCCAGGGATGGGTGAGCCTGGTGGGCTGCCATCTATGGGGTCGCACAGAGTCAGACACGACTGGAGCGACTTAGCAGATGGTACAGATACTTCTGAAAGCAAAGCACAATACATATTAAAAATACCCCAGTCTTGAGAGTTCAAGATGGCAATGTTGAAGCTTAACTCACTTCCTCTCACGGATGCAACAAATCTACAATCACATATGGAATAATTCTCACAGAAAGGGACCTGAAAACTGAATGAACAGAGAGTCTACAACAAAAGGGGGAAAGTATAGCATTAAGATGGGTGGGAGAGGCAGAGAGACAGTCTTGCCAAGAAAAATACAGCAGTCCAACCAGTGAGCCACAACTGAGTGGAATCGCAAAGGATTAGATCTTCTTTATCCTAACCAGCAAAGGATGCAGGCTCCACATCAGGAATCACAACCCATAATCCTGTATGGGAAGGACCAGCCCCCCAAGCACCTGAGCCAGAACTGTCTTTGAGTGTTTGTCTCCTGCAGAGGCATGGGTTAGCAGTGGCCTGCCATGGGGACAGGGGTGCTGGCTGCAGCAGACCTGGGTCACGCAGCATTATTCAACATAGAGCCACAAAGCAGACGACCCACAAACTGCAGAACAAGTATACTAAAGAAACCTCACAGTGTTAAGAAAGCTCTAGGACCCACAACAGATTTCCCAATCTGGGGATCCAGTAAAGGGACTGAGAACCCCCAGGAAATTTGACTTAGGGGGCCAGTGGAACTGACTGCAGAACTTTCACAGGACTGGGGAAACAGACTAGGTGAGCACATACAAAACCTTGCATGTGCCAGGATCCAGGAGAAAGGAGCAGTGTTCCCACAAGAGACTGAGTCAGACTTGCCTGTGAATGTCCACGAGTCTCCTGTGGAGGCATGGGCCAACAGTTCGGCCTCAGGCCAAACAAGAGGAAGGGAACACAAACCCATCCATCAACAAAAAATTGGATTAAAGATTTACTGAGCATGGCTCCCCCATCAGAATAAGACCCAGTTTCCCCCACAATCAGTCTCTCCCATCAGGAAGTTTCAAGAAGCCTCTTATCCTTATTCATCAGAGAGCAGACAGAATTAAAACCAAAATCAGAAAACTAACCAATCTGATTACATGGACCACAGCCTTGTCTAACTCAATGAAACTATGACCCATGCCATTTAGGGCCACCCAAGATGGACGGGTCATAGTGGAGAATTCTTACAAAACGTGGTCCACTGGAGAAAGGAAAAGCAAGCCACTTCAGTATTCTTCCCTTGAGAACCCCATGAACAGCATAAAAAGGCAAAAAGATATGATACTGAAATATGAACTCTCCAGGTTGGTAGGTGCCCAATATGCTACTGGAGAAGAATGGAGAAATAATTCCAGAAACAATGAAGAGACGAGGTCAAAGTGAAAATAACACCCAGCTGTGTATGTGACTGGTAATGGAAGTAAAGCCTGAGACTGAAAAGAACAAAATGCATAGGAACATGGAATGAATTGCATAGGTTCTAGTCCACGAATCAAGGTAAATTGGAAGTGGTCAAGCAGGAGATGGCAAGAGCGAACATCAACATTTTAGGAATCAGTGAACTAAAATGGACTGGAATTCAGTTCAGTTCAGTTCAGTTGCTCAGGAGTGTCCAACTCTTTGTGATCCATGGACTGCAGCATGCCAGACCTCCCTGTCCATCACCAACTCCAGGAGTCTACTCAAACTCTTGTTCATTGTATTGGTGATGCCATCCATCCATCTCATCCTCTGTCATCCCCTTTTCCCGCATTCAATATTTCCCAGCATCAGGGTCTTTTCTCTTTGCATCAGGTGGCCAAAGTATTGGAGTTTCAGCGTCAACATCAGTCCTTCCAATGAACATTTAGGACTGATGTCCTTTAGGATGGACTGGTTGGATCTCCTTGTAGTCCAAGGGACTCTCAAAGTCTTCTCCAGCACCACAGTTCAAAAGCATCAATTTTTCGGCACTCAGCTTTCCCTATAGTCCAACTCTTACATCCATACATGATCACAGGAAAAACCATAGCCTTGACTAGATGGACCTTTGTTGACAAAGTAATGTCTCTGCTATTTAATATGCTGTCTAGGTTGGTCATAACTTTTCTTCCAAGGACCAAGTATCTTTTAATTTCATGGCTGCACTCACCATCTGCAGTGATTTTGGATCACCCCAAAATAAAGTCTGTCACTGCTTCCACTGTTTCCCCATCTATTTGCCATGAAGTGATGGGACCAGATGCCATGATCATAGTTTTCTGAATGTTGAGGTTTAAGCCAACTTTTCCATTCACCTCTTTCCCTTTCATCAGGAGGTCTTTAGTTCTTTTTCTCTTTCTGCCATGAGTGTGCTGTTGTCTGCATATCTGAGGTTATTAATTTTTCCTGACAATCTTGGTTCTAGCTTGTGCTTCATCCAGTCCAGCATTTCTCATGATATGTACTCTGCATAATTCAGATGAACATTTTATCTAGTACTGTGGGCAAGAATCCCTTAGAAGAAATCGAGTAACCCACACAGTCAACAAAAGAGTCTGAAATGCAGTACTTGGGTGCAATCTCAAAAATGACCAAATGATTTCTGTTCATTTCCGAGGCAAATCATTCAATATCACAATAATCCAAGTCTATTCCCCAAACAATAATCCCAAAGAACTTAAGTTGAATGGTTCTATGATAACCTACAAGACTTCCTAGGACTAACACCAAAAGAAGATGTCCTTTTCATGATAGAGGTCTGGAATGCAAAAGTAGGAAGTCGAGAGATACCCAGAGTAACAGGCATGATTGGCCTTGGAGTGCAAAATGAAGCAGGGCAAAGGCTAACAGAGTTCTGGCATGAAGATGCACCAGTCATATCAAACACTCTCTTCCAACAACACAACAGACGACTCTACACATGAACATCACCAGATGGTCAATACCAGAATCAATTGATTACATTTTTTTTGCAGCTGAAGATTGAGCTCTATACGGTGAGCAAAATCAAGACTAGGAGCTGACTGTGACTCATATCATGAACTCCTTATTGAAAAATTCAGACTTAAATTGAAGAAAGTAGGGAAAACCATTAAACTCCTAATGTATGACTTAAATCAAAACCCTTACGATTATACAATGGAATGACAAATAGATTCAAGAGGTTAGATCTGAAACTGTGGACACAACTCAATTTCATTGTACAGGAGGAGGCAGTGATCAAGACCAGCCCAAGAAAAAGAAATGCAAAAAGACAAAATGGTTGTCTGTGGAGGCCTTAAAAATAGCTGAGAAAAGAAGAGAAGTCAGAGGCAAGGGAGAAAAAGAAAAATATATCCATCAGAATGCAGAGTTGCAAAGAATAGCAAGGAGAGATAAGAAAGCCATCCTCAGTGATTAATGCAAAGAAACAGAGGAAAACAATATTATTGGGAAAACTAGAGACCTCTTCAAGAAAACTAGAGATACCAAGGGAACATTTCATGAGAAGATGGGCACAATAAAGGACAGAAATTGTATGGACCTAACACAATGAGAAGAGAGTGAGAAGAGGGAGCAAGAATACACAGAACTACACTCACACACAAAGCTTAATAACCATGATGCTGTGATCACTCACCTAAAGCCAGACATTATGGAATTGGAAGTCAAGTGGGACTTAGAAAGAATCACTACAAAGGTAGCGGAGGTGATGGAATTCCAGCTGAGCTATTTCAAATCCTAAAAGAAGATGCTGTTAAGTGCTTCACTCAAGATGCCAGCAAATATGGAAAATTCAGCAGTGGCCACAGGCCACAGGAAAAGGTCAGTTTTCATTACAATCCCAGAGAAAGGCAATGCCAGAGAATGCTCAAACTACCACACAATTGAACTCGTCTTTCATGCTAGCAAAGTAATGCTCAAATTTCTTCAAGTCAGGCTTTAACAGTACATGAATTGTGAGTTTCCAAATGTTCAGGCTGGTTTAGAAAAGACAGAGAAACCAGAGATCAAATAGCCAATATCCGTTGGATGATCAAAAAAGCAAAAGAGTTCCAGAAAAACATCTACTTCTGCTTTAGTGACTATGCCAAAGCCTTTGGGTGGATCACAGAAAACTGTGGAAAATATTTAAAGTGATGGGTATACCAGACCACCTGAACAGCCTCCTGAGAAATCTGTGTGCAGGTCAAGAAGCAACAGTTAGAACTGAACATGAAACAACAGACTGTTTCCAAATCAGGAAAGGAATATGTATATTATCTTATTGACTGTATATTGTCACCCTGCTCATTTAACTTACATACAGAGTACATCATTCAAAATACTGGGCTGGATGAAGCACAAGCAGGAATCAAGATTGATGGGAGAAATCTCAATAACCTCACATATGAAGATGACACCACTCTTATGGCAGAAAGCGAAGAAGAACTATAGAGCGTCTTTATGAAAGTAAAAGTGGAAAGTGAAAAAAATGGCTTAAAACTCAACATTCGGTAAAGTAAGATCATAGCATCTGGTCCCCTCACTTCATGGCAAATAGATGCAGGAAACAATGGAAACAGTGACAGACTTTATTTTGGGGGGCTCCAAAATCACAGCAGATATTGACTGTGGTCATGAAATTAAAGATATTTGCTCCTTGGAAGAAAAGTTTTGACTAACCTAGACATCATATGAAAAAGCAGAGACATTTATTTGCCAACAAAGGTCCGTCTAGTCAAAGCTATGGTTTTTCCAGTAGTCATGTATGGATGTGAGAGTTGGACTATAATGAAAACTGTGCATGGAAGAATTGATGCTTTTGAACTGTGGTGTTGGAGAAGACTCTTGAGAGTCCCTTGGACTGCAAGAAGATCCATCCAGTAAATCCTAAAGGATATCAGTCCTGAATATTTATTGGAAGGACTGATAGTGAATCTGATACTCCAATACTTTGCCACCTGATGAGAAGAGCTGACCCATTGAAAAGACCCTGATGCTGGGAAAGATTGAAGGCAGGAAAAGAAGGGGACAGCAGAAGATGAGATGGTTGTTTGGCCTCACCGAGTCTATGGACATGAGTTTGAGTAAGCTCTGGGGGTTGGTGCTGGCAGGGAAGCCTGTCATGCTGCAGTACATGGAGTCATTTTTTGACACGACTGAATGACTGAACTGAACTGAAGGAGCCTACACAACATGCTACCGAATAACCAACAGATCATGGAAGAATTAAACAAGGAAATCAAAATATGCATAGAATCAAATGAAAATATAAACATAACAACCCAAATGTATGGGACTCAGTAAAAGCAGTGCTAAGAGAATGGTTCATAGGAATTCAAGCTTATCTCAAGAAGCAAGAGCGAAAAAAAAAAATAGCATAACTTTACATCTATGTCTACTACAAAAAAAGAAATGAAGAACCCCAAAGTTAGTAGAAGGAAAGACATCATGAAAATCAGAGTGAAATAAGTGAAAAAGAAACAAAGGGGACTATAGCAAATACCACCAAAACTAAAAGCTGGTTCTTTGTGAAGATAAATAAAATTGACAAACCATTAGCCAGACTCATCAAGAAAAAGAGGGAGAATAATCCAACTGGCAAAATTAGAAATGAAAATGGAGAAATCACAACAGACAGCACAGAAATATAAAGGATCATAAGAGACTACTATCAGCAGCTATATGCTAATAAAATGGGGAACTTGGAAGAAGTGGATGGATTCTTAGAAAAGTAAAACCTTTCAAAGCTGAACCAGAAAAACAGTAGAAAGTCTTAACAGACCCATCAAAAAGATGGAAATAGAAATTGTAATAAAAAATCTTCCAGCAAACAAAAGTCAAGGACTAGATGACTTCATCGGTGAAATCTACCAAAACTTTAGAGAACAGCTAAGATCTATCCTACTCAAACTCTGCCATAAAATTACAGAGGAAAGTAAACTCCCAAAGCCACTCTATGAGGCCACCATCACCCTAATACCAAAACCAGACAAAGATGCCACAATAAAAGAAAACTACAGGCAGTATCACTGATGAACAAAGATGCAGAAATCCTCAACAAAATTCTAGCAAACAGAGTCCAACAACATATTGAAAAGATCATACATCAGGACCAAGTGCGCTTTGTGCCAGGAATGCAAGAATTCTTCAATTTTCACAAATCAATCAATGTGATACACCACATTAACAAATTGAAAGGTAAAAACCATAAGATTATCTCAATAGATGCAGAGAAATCCTTTTAAAAAACTTAACAACAATTTATGATAAAAACTCTCCAGAAAACAGGCAAAGAAGGAACATACCTCGACATAATAAAAGTCATATATGATAAATCCACCGCACACATTATCTCAATGGCGAAAAATTGAAAGCATTTCCTCTAAAGTCAGGAACAAGACAAGGTTGACCACTCTTACCACTACTATTAAACATAGTTTTGGAAATTTTAGTCACAACAATTAAAGAAGAATAAGAAATAAAAGGAATCCATATTGGAAAAGAAGAAGTAAAACTCTCTCTGTTTGCAGATGACATGATCCTCTTTATAGAAAACCTTAAACACACCACCAGAAAATTACTAGAGCTAATCAATGAATACGGTAAAGTTGCAGGATATAAAATTAATACACAGAAATCTCCTGCATTTCTATACACTAGCAATGAGAAAACAGAAAGAGAGTTTAAGGAATAATCCTATTCACCACTGCAATGAAAATAAAATGCTTAGGAATAAATTTATATAAAGAATCAAAATACCTATATATAGAGAACTATAAAACACTGATGAAACAAATCCATGACACAAATAGTTGGAGAAATATGCTATGTTCATGGATTGGAAGAATCAATTTAGTCAAAATGAGTATACTACCCAAAGCAATCAATAGATTCAATGCAATCCCTATCAAGCTACCAATGGTATTTTTCACAGAACTAGAACAAGTAATTTCACAATTTGTATGGAAACACAAAAAACCTCGAATAGCCAAAGCAATCTTGAGAAAGAAGAATGGAACTGGAGGAATCAACCTGCCTGACTGCAGGCTATACTACAAAGCTACAGTCATAAAGACAGTATGGTCCTGGAACAAAGACAGAAATATAGATAAATGGAACAAAATAGAAACGCTAGAGATAAATCCATGCATCAATGGACAACTTATCTTTGACAAAAAGACAAAAGTTTACAATGGAGAAAAAGCAATCTCTTTAACAAGTGGTGCTGGGAAAACTGGTCAACCACCTGTAAAAGAATGAAACTAGAACACTTTAGAACACCATACACAAAAATAAACTCAAAATGGATTAAATATCTAAAGATCTAAGACCAGAAACTATAAAACTCCTAGAGGAAAACATATGCAAAACACTCTTTGCCATAAATCACAGTGAGATCCTCTATCACTCACCTCCCATAACAATGTAAATAAAAGTAAAAAATAAAGAAACAGAACCTAAATAAACTTAAAAGCTTTTGCACAATGAAGGAAACTGTAAGCAAGGTGAAAAGGCAGCCTTCATAATGGGAGAAAATAATAGCAAATGAAACAACTTACAAAGAATTAATCTCCAGTTACAAGCAGCTCATGCAACTCAATACCAGAAAAATAAACAACCCAGTCAAAAAAATGGGCCAAAGAACTAAACAGACATTTCTCTAAAGAAGACATACAGATGGCTAACAAACACATGAAAAGATGCTCAACCTCACTCATTATCAGAGAAGTAAAAATGGAAACCACAATGAGGTACCATCTCATGCTGATCAGAATGGCTGCCATCAAAAAGTCTACAAACAATAAATGCTGGAGAAGGTGTGGAGAAAAGGAAACCATTTTACACTGTTGGTAGGAATGCGAACATTCCTCCACTATGCAAACATTCTCCACTATGGAGAACAGTGTGAAGATTCCTTCAAAACCTGCAAACAGAACTGCCATACCACCCAGAAATTCCACTGCTGGGCATACATGCCAAGGAAACCAGAATTTGAAAGAGATACGTGTACCCCATTGTTCATTACAGCACTGTTTACAATAGCTAGGACATGGAAGCAACCTAGATGTCCATTGGCAGATGAATGGATAAGAAAGCTGTGGTACATATACACAGTGGAATATTACTCAGCTACAGAAAGAATACATTTGAATCAGTTCTTTTTTTTTTAATTTTATTTTATTTTTTAAACTTTACATAATTGTATTAGTTTTGCCAAATATCAGATGAATCCGCCACAGGTATATATGTGTTCCCCATCCTGAACCCTCCTCCCTCCCCATTCCATCCCTCTGGGTCGTCCCAGTGCACCAGCCCCAAGCATCCAGTATCGTGCATCGAACCTGGACTGGCAACTCATTTCATACACGATATTTTACATGTTTCAATGCCATTCTCCTAAATCTTCCCACCCTCTCCCTCTCTCTCAGAGTCCATAAGACTGTTCTATACATCAGTGTCTCTTTTGCTGTCTCGTACACAGGGTTATTGTTACCATCTTTCTAAATTCCATATATATGCATTAGTATACTGTATTGGTGTTTTTCTTTCTGGCTTACTTCACTCTGTGTAATAGGCTCCAGTTTCATCCACCTCATTAGAACTGATTCAAATGTATTCTTTTTAATGGCTGAGTAATACTCTATTGTGTATATGTACCACAGCTTTCTTATCCATTCATCTGCTGATGGACATCTAGGTTGCTTCCATGTCCTGGCTATTATAAACAGTGCTGCGGTGAACATTGGGGTACACGTGTCTCTTTCCCTTCTGGTTTCCTCAGTGTGTATGCCCAGCAGTGGGATTGCTGGATCATAAGGCAGTTCTATTTCCAGTTTTTAAAGGAATCTCCACACTGTTCTCCATAGTGGCTGTACTAGTTTGCATTCCCACCAACAGTGTAAGAGGGTTCCCTTTTCTCCACACCCTCTCCAGCATTTATTACTTGTAGACTTTTGGATCGCAGCCATTCTGACTGGTGTGAAATGGTACCTCATAGTGGTTTTGATTTGCATTTCTAATGAAGTGGATGAAACTGGAACCTATTATACAGATTGAAGTTAGTCAGAAAGAAAAACACCAATACAGTATATTAATGAATATATATGGAGTTTAGAAACATGGAAACAATGATCCAATATGCAAGACAGCAAAAGAGACACAGGGGTAAAGAACAGACTTTTGGACTCTGTGGGAGAAGGCGAAGGTGGGATGATTTGGAAGAATAACATTGAAACATGTATATTCCATATGTGGGAGGGGGGAGGAGCCAAGATGGCGGAGGAGTAGGATGGGGAGAACACTTTCTCCCCCACAAATTCATCAAAAGAGCATTTAAACATCGAGGAAATTCCACAAAACAACTTCTGAATGCCGGCAGAGGACATCAGGCACCCAGAAAAGCAGCCCAACTCTTCGAAAGGAGGTAGGAAAAAATATAAAAGACAAAAAAAGAGACAAAAGAGGGAGGGACGGAGTTCCGTCCTGGGAAGGGAGTCTTAAAAAGAGAGAAGTTTCCAAACACCAGGAAACCCTCTCACTGCCGAATCTGTGCCAAGCTTTGGAAGCACAGAGGGCAACATAAAAGGGAGGGGAAAAAAAAAATAAACAATTAAAAATCGCGGATTGTGAGCCCTACAGTAACTCCCCCAGCAGAGAAGCAGCGTAGACGCCTGCACAGGGCATTAGCAAGCGGGGGCTGGGCAGGGAAGTGCGGCGCGGGCTGTGTCCCTTAGAGTAAGAATCGGCCCGAATGTCCTGAGCGCTATCTGAGTGAAATAATTTGGGCTAGCAAACCAGACTGTGGGATATCTACCACGCGAAAAGCCAGCCCTAACCTAAGATACCGCCAGGCCCGTGCACAGAACAAAGGACTGAACAGAGATAGCCAGCTGCAGACCTTCCCCCTCTGGTGACAGGCAGCCGGAGCCGGAAGGGGGCAATCGCAGCCCCAGAGAGACACTATCTATAAAACTGTAAGCAGGCTTCTTTGCTAACTAAAACTTCTTGGGGGTCTGGACGGTCAACAGCTGCCTGAGAAGGTGCGCCGGTTTTACACCCAGATAACCGAGTGGCGGGGAGGCGATAAGTCGCAGCATTGGCGCGCACCAAACACCTCATCACCTGAGCTGCTCGGATCTGGGAAGAACACAAAACGCAGGCCCAACCGAGTCTGCGCCTCTGAGGACTACCCGAGTGCCTGAACCTGAGCGGCTTGGACCTGGGAGCTCAGCCCAGGGCAGGCCTCTGATTGTTCCCGGCGGAACAACCTAGAGCCCAAGCAGTGTGGGCAGGGAGGCTACATGCGCTGTGAGCAGGGGCAGACCCAGTGTGGCTGAGGCACTGCGAGCGCACGCCAGTGTTATCTGTTTGCAGCATCCCTCCCTCCCTCCCCACAGCGCGGCTGAACAAGTGAGCCTAAATTAAAAAAAAAAAAAAAAAAATAGTGTCCTCAACCATCCCCTTTGTGTCAGGGCGGGAACCAGACACTGAAGAGACCAGCAAACAGAAGAAGCTATAACAGAGGGAAATGCCTTGGAAGCTACAGGCCATAGATTAAAACCCTGTGGTTACTACGGATTACATAGGAAGGGGCCTGTAGAGCTTGAGAAATATAAGTCGGACTAAGGAACTGCCAAAAATGAACTGAACCCACAATACTCACAAAACCAGAGAAAGACCTAGATATATTTTTACTATTTTTACGATCAATCTTTCTTTCTTTTTTTTTTAATTAAAAAAAATTTTTAAGTCCTCTATTGTCCTTTAATTTTCACTTTTATAACTATTACTTTGCAAAAAAAAAAAAAAGACCCTATTTTTTTCTTCTTCTTCAGCAAACTTCATATATATATTTTATAATTTTTTGACCGTGTTTTTTTTTTTCTTTTTTCTTTTTCTTCTTTTCTTTAACATTGTATTTTTGAAATTCCAAACTCTACTCTAGATTTTTAATTTTAACCTTTTGGTATATGTTATCAATTTTGTACCTATAGTTTTTTTCATAATTTCTGTGACTTTTTTTTTCCTCTGTTTCTTTCTCTTCTTCTTTTATATAACATCATATATCTGCAATTCCAAACTCTACTCAAGATTTTTAATTTATGCTTTTTGGTATTTGATATCAATTTTGTACCTGTATTTTCTTTATAATTTTTGCGACATTGTTTTTGTGGGTTTGTTTGTTTTCTCTCTTTATTTTTCTTCTTCTTCTTTTTTTTTTTTAACATTGTATTTTTGAAATTCCAAACTCTACTCTAGATTTTTAATTTTTGCTTTTTGGTATTAGTTATCAATTTTGTACCTGTAGTTTCTTTATAATTTTCACGACCTTGTTTGTTTTTCTTTGTTCGTTTTTTCTCTCTTTCTTTTCCTTCTTCTTTTCATTAGCATCGCATTTTTGAAATTCCAAACTCTACTCTAGATTTCTAATTTTTGCTTTTATGTATTTGTTACCAATTTTGTACCTTTAAGAACCCAATCTTCAGTACCCATTTTTCACTATTGTACGAGATTACTGGCTTGACTGCTCTCTCTCCCTTTGGACTCTCCATCTTCTCCACCAGGTCACCTGTATCTCCTCCCTAACCCCTCTCTACTCTACCCAACTCTGTGAATTTCTGTGTGTTCCAGACGGTGGAGAACACTTAAGGAACTGATTACTGGCTGGATCTGTCTCCCTCCTTTTCATTTCCCCCTTTTATCCTTCTGGCCACCTCTGTCTCCTGCCTCCTTCTTCTCTTCTCTGTATAACTCCGTGAACATCTCTGAGCGGTCCAGTTGTGGAGTGCACATAAGGAAGTGACTACTGGCTAGCCCACTCTCTCCACTATTGATTCCACCTCATCTCATTTGGGTCACCTCTAACTCCCTCCTCCCTCTTCTCTTCTCCATGTAACGCTGTGAACCTCTCTGAGTGACCCTCACAGTAGAGAAACTTTTCATCTTTAATGTAGATGTTTTATCAGTGGTGCTGTATAAAAGGAGAAGTTTTGAAACTACTGTAAAATTAAGACAGATAACTGGAAGTAGGAGGCTTAAGTCCAAACCCTGACTCCAGGGAACTCCTGACTCCAAGGAACATTAATTGACAGGAGCTCATCAAACGCCTCCATACCAACACTGAAACCAAGCACCACACAAGGGCCAACAAGTTTCAGGGAAAGACATAACAAGCAAATTCTCCAGCAACAAAGGAACACAGCCCTAAGCTTCAAGATACAGGCTGCCCAAAGTCACCCCAAAACCATAGACATCTCATAACTCATTACCGGACATTTCATTGCACTCCAGAGAGAAGAAATACAGCTCCATCCACCAGAACATCGACACAAGCTTCCCTAACCAGGAAACCTTGACAAGCCACCTGTACAAACCCACACACAGCGAGGAAACGCCACAATAAAAAGAACTCCACAAACTGCCAGAATACAGAAAGGTCACCCCAAACTCAGCAATTTAAACAAGATGAAGAGACAGAGGAATACCCAGCAGATAAAGGAACAGGATAAATGCCCACCAACCCAAACAAAAGAGGAAGAGATAGGGAATCTACCTGATAAAGAATTCCGAATAATGATAGTGAAATTGATCCAAAATCTTGAAATTAAAATGGAATCACAGATAAATAGCCTGGAGGCAAGGATTGAGAAGATGCAAGAAAGGTTTAACAAGGACTTAGAAGAAATAAAAAAGAGTCAATATATAATGAACAATGCAATAAGTGAAATTAAAAACACTCTGGAGGCAACAAATAGAATAACAGAGGCAGAAGATAGGATTAGTGAATTAGAAGATAGAATGGTAGAAATAAATGAATCAGAGAGGATAAAAGAAAAACGAATTGAAAGAAATGAGGACAATCTCAGAGACCTCCAGGACAATATTAAACGCTACAACATTCGAATCATAGGGGTCCCAGAAGAAGAAGACAAAAAGAAAGACCATGAGAAAATACTTGAGGAGATAATAGTTGAAAACTTCCCTAAAATGGGGAAGGAAATAATCACCCAAGTCCAAGAAACCCAGAGAGTCCCAAACAGGATAAACCCAAGGCAAAACACCCCAAGACACATAGTAGTCAAATTAACAAAGATCAAACACAAAGAACAAATATTAAAAGCAGCAAGGGAAAAACAACAAATAACACACAAGGGAATACCCATAAGGATAACAGCTGATCTTTCAATAGAAACTCTTCAAGCCAGGAGGGAATGGCAAGACATACTTAAAATGATGAAAGAAAATAACCTACAGCCCAGATTATTGTACCCAGCAAGGATCTCATTCAAGTATGAAGGAGAAATCAAAAGCTTTTCAGACAAGCAAAAGCTGAGAGAATTCTGCACCACCAAACCAGCTCTCCAACAAATACTAAAGGATATTCTCTAGACAGGAAACACAAAAATTGTGTATAAATTCGAACCCAAAACAATAAAGCAAATGGCAACGGGGTCATACTTATCAGTAATTACCTTAAACGTAAATGGGTTGAATGCCCCAACCAAAAGACAAAGACTGGCTGAATGGATACAAAAACAAGACCCCTACATATGTTGTCTACAAGAGACCCACCTCAAAACAGGGGACACATACAGACTAAAAGTGAAGGGCTGGAAAAAGATTTTCCATGCAAATAGGGACCAAAAGAAAGCAGGAGTAGCAATACTTATATCAGATAAAATAGACTTTAAAACAAAGACTGTGAAAAGAGACAAAGATGGTCACTACATAATGATCAAAGGATCAATCCAAGAAGAAGATATAACAATTATAAATATATATGCACCCAACGCGGGAGCACCACAGTATGTAAGACAAATGCTAACAAGTATGAAAGGAGAAATTAACAATAACACAATAATAGTGGGAGACTTTAATACCCCACTCACACCTATGGATAGATCAACTAAACAGAAAATTAACAAGGAAACACAAACTTTAAATGATACAATAGACCAGTTAGACCTAATTGATATCTATAGGACATTTCATCCCAAAACAATGAATTTCACCTTCTTCTCAAGTGCACATGGAACCTTCTCCAGGATAGATCACATCCTGGGCCATAAAGCTAGCCTTGGTAAATTCAAAAAAATAGAAATCATTCCAAGCATCTTTTCTGACCACAATGCAGTAAGATTAGATCTCAATTACAGGAGAAAAACTATTAAAAAATCCAACATATGGAGGCTGAACAACACGCTGCTGAATAACCAACAAATCACAGAAGAGATCAAAAAAGAAATCAAAATTTGCATAGAAACGAATGAAAATGAAAACACAACAACCCAAAACCTGTGGGACACGATAAAAGCAGTCCTAAGGGGAAAGTTCATAGCAATACAGGCACACCTCAAGAAACAAGAAAAAAGTCAAATAAATAACCTAACTCTACACCTAAAGCAACTAGAAAAGGAAGAAATGAAGAACCCCAGGGTTAGTAGAAGGAAAGAAATCTTAAAAATTAGGGCAGAAATAAATGCAAAAGAAACAAAAGAGACCATAGCAAAAATCAACAAAACCAAAAGCTGGTTCTTTGAAAGGATAAATAAAATTGACAAACCATTAGCCAGACTCATCAAGAAACAAAGGGAGAAAAATCAAATCAATAAAATTAGAAATGAAAATGGAGAGATCACAACAGACAACACAGAAATACAAAGGATCATAAGAGACTACTATCAACAATTATATGCCAATAAAATGGACAACGAGGAAGAAATGGACAAATTCTTAGAAAAGTACAACTTTCCAAAACTCGACCAGGAAGAAATAGAAAATCTTAACAGACCCATCACAAGCACAGAAATTGAAACTGTAATAAAAAATCTTCCGGCAAACAAAAGCCCAGGTCCAGACGGCTTCACAGCTGAATTCTACCAAAAATTTAGAGAAGAGCTAACACCTATCCTGCTCAAACTCTTCCAGAAAATTGCAGAGGAAGGTAAACTTCCTAACTCATTCTATGAAGCCACCATCACCCTAATACCAAAACCTGACAAAGATCCCACAAAAAAAGAAAACTACAGGCCAATATCACTGATGAACATAGATGCAAAAATCCTTAACAAAATTCTAGCAATCAGAATCCAACAACACATTAAAAAGATCATACACCATGACCAAGTGGGCTTTATCCCAGGGATGCAAGGATTCTTCAATATCCGCAAATCAATCAATGTAATACACCACATTAACAAATTGAAAAATAAAAACCATATGATTATCTCAATAGATGCAGAGAAAGCCTTTGACAAAATTCAACATCCATTTATGATAAAAAAAAAAAAAACTCTCCAGAAAGCAGGAATAGAAGGAACATACCTCAACATAATAAAAGCTATATATGACAAACCCACAGCAAACATTATCCTCAATGGTGAAAAATTGAAAGCATTTCCTCTAAAGTCAGGAACAAGACAAGGGTGCCCACTTTCACCATTACTATTCAACATAGTTTTTGAAGTTTGGGCCACAGCAATCAGAACAGAAAAAGAAATAAAAGGAATCCAAATTGGAAAAGAAGAAGTAAAGCTCTCACTGTTTGCAGATGACATGATCCTCTACATAGAAAACCCTCAAGACTCCACCAGAAAATTACTAGAACTAATCAATGACTATAGTAAAGTTGCAGGATATAAAATCAACACCCAGAAATCCCTTGCATTCCTATACACTAATAATGAGAAAACAGAAAGAGAAATTAAGGAAACAATTCCATTCACCATTGCAACGGAAAGAATAAAATACTTAGGAATATATCTACCTAAAGAATCTAAAGACCTATATATAGAAAACTATAAAACACTGGTGAAAGAAATCAAAGAGGACACTAACAGATGGAGAAATATACCATGTTCATGGATTGGAAGAATCAATATAGTGAAAATGAGTATACTACCCAAAGCAATCGATAGATTCAATGCAATCCCTATCAAGCTACCAACAGCATTCTTCACAGAGCTAGAACAAATAATTTCACAATTTGTATGGAAAAACAAAAAACCTCGAATAGCCAAAGTGATCTTGAGAAAGAAGAATGGAACTGGAGGAATCAACCTGCCTGACTTCAGGCTGTACTACAAAGCCACAGTTATCAAGACAGTATGGTACTGGCACAAAGACAGAAATATAGATCAATGGAACAAAATAGAAAGCCCAGAGATAAATCCACGCACATATGGACACCTTATCTTTGACAAAGGAGGCAAGAATATACAATGGATTAAAGACAATCTCTTTAACAAGTGGTGCTGGGAACTCTGGTCAACCACTTGTAAAAGAATGAAACTAGAACACTTTCTAACCATACACAAAAATAAACTCAAAATGGATTAAAGATCTCAACGTAAGACCAAAAACTATAAAACTCCTAGAGGAGAACATAGGCAAAACACTCTCTGACATACATCACAGCAGGATCCTCTATGACCCACCTCCCAGAATATTGGAAATAAAAGCAAAAATAAACAAATGGGACCTAATTAACCTTAAAAGCTTCTGCACATCAAAGGAAACTATTAGCAAGGTGAAAAGACAGCCTTCAGAATGGGAGAAGATAATAGCAAATGAAGCAACTGACAAACAATTAATCTCAAGAATATACAAGCAACTCCTACAGCTCAACTCCAGAAAAATCAATGACCCAATCAAAAAATGGGCCAAAGAACTAAATAGACATTTCTCCAAAGAAGACATACAGATGGCTAACAAACACCTGAAAAGATGCTCAACATCACTCATTATCAGAGATATGCAAATCAAAACCACTATGAGGTACCATTTCACACCAGTCAGAATGGCTGCGATCCAAAAGTCTACAAGTAATAAATGCTGGAGAGGGTGTGGAGAAAAGGGAACCCTCTTACACTGTTGGTGGGAATGCAAACTAGTACAGCCACTATGGAGAACAGTGTGGAGATTCCTTAAAAAACTGGAAATAGAACTGCCTTATGATCCAGCAATCCCACTGCTGGGCATACACACTGAGGAAACCAGAAGGGAAAGAGACACGAGTACCCCCAATGTTCATCGCAGCACTGTTTATAATAGCCAGGACATGGAAGCAACCTAGATGTCCATCAGCAGATGAATGGATAAGAAAGCTGTGGCACATATACACAATGGAGTATTATTCAGCCATTAAAAAGAATACATTTGAAGCAGTTCTAATGAGGTGGATGAAACTGGAGCCTATTATACAGAGTGAAGTAAGCCAGAAAGAAAAACACCAATACAGTATACTAACGCATATATATGGAATTTAGAAAGATGGTAACAATAACCCTGTGTACGAGACAGCAAAAGAGACACTGATGTATAGAACAGTCTTATGGACTCTGTGGGAGAGGGAGAGGGTGGGAAGATTTAGGAGAATGGAATTGAAACATGTAAAATATCATGTATGAAATGAGTTGCCAGTCCAGGTTCGATGCACGATACTGGATGCTTGGGGCTGGTGCACTGGGACGACCCAGAGGGATGGAATGGGGAGGGAGGAGGGAGGGTTCAGGATGGGGAACACATGTATACCTGTGGCGGATTCATTTTGATATTTGGCAAAACTAATACAGTTATGTAAAGTTTAAAAATAAAATAAAATTAAAAAAAAAAAGAAACATGTATATTCCATATGTGAAATAGATGACCAGTCCATGTTTGATGCATGAAACAGAGCACTCAAAGCCAGTGCACTGGGACAATCCAGAGGGATGGAATGGGAAGAGAGGTGGAAGGGTTGTTCAGGATTGTGGGGGGGGGGGCACATGTACACCTGTGGCTGATTCATGTCAATGTATAGCAAAAAAAACTACACTGCCAGGAAGCATTTAACAAGAGGCTTCCTGTGTGCTGTTTTGGATCTGTCAGGAATTCTCTGTTCCTTATTAAGAATTAAGAGGAGAGGATGCATCCAAGCATACCCTGGAGGCTGAGGAATCCAGGCATTTCCTTCATTAGTTTTTCTATACGGTGAGAAGTACCCTCTTTCTTTTTATGAACCATATGGTAAAAGTGATTATTTACAACCCTCTTATCTTTCATATTAATGACCTCATGTTTCCTTGATAACTTGTAAGTTTTTATTTTATCTCTGCTGAAAATAGCTATTCTTGTAAGACAGCATAAATACCTACACAATGTTGAATAAAACACCTTTGCTTCATCAGAACTTTGGTCCCTGTGTCTTGCTTTCTCTTTCTCCTTCTCTCCCTTTTTCAGACTGATCCCCTGGAGCGCTGAGGCTCTCTGAGTTCACTTTCCTGGCCAGGCTTCTAAGACCCTCTCAAGAAGGTGCTCTGCAACTTCACCCCATCGAGAGGGTGCCTGAGGCCTCCATGAACAGAGCAAGCCCCGTGTCAGGGACTTTATTGGCTCCCTGCCTTAATGAAGGAATATCAGCCTCTTTCTCTCTCCTTTACTTCCTTATCGGTCAACTCCAGACCACCAGGTTCTGGTCTATTAAAGGACCTCAACAACTGGCGCCCAGAACAGGAGCTTGGTACATGTATGAAAATTTGGATGGAGTGACCCCAGGGCCTATTGAGGCCAGTAAGTACTAAGACATGGGTAAAATGGCTGGAAAGCCACATCACTTTTCTTCTTTAGTTCATCACTTACTTAAAGTTCAGGGACTTAATGAAACATATGCTGATTTTTTAGCTAGATTACAAACTGATATTTCCCGTACTGTAATTGGAGAAGAAGCCAAAAGGCAACTAGAGAAATTACTTGCTTATGAAAATGCAAATCAGGAATGCCAAAAATCTATAGCTCCAATTGGTGAGACAGGGACTATTATTGATTATTTGAAGGCTTGTCGCAATCTAGGATTAAAAACTCAAAAGATGCAAATGCTAGCTGAAACAATGATTGCTGCCTTAAGAAAGGGAAATGAAGGATGCTTTACATGTGGAAATAAGAACCAATTAAAAAGGGACTCCCCTAAGAAAGCAAAAATAAATAAATAAATAAATAAATAAAAGGAAAAAATAAAAAGACTCCAAAAATCTGCCCTCGCTACTGTAGAGGAATACATTGGGCCAAAGATTGTAAATCTAAATTTGACATTAAAGGGAAACCTATTCCAAGAAACTCCAAACAGGGGAATCCCCAGGTCCCCTTCAACAAAAACAGGGGAAAATTCCATCTTTTCCTTCAAACCCTCAATATCTGGCAGTGCTGCCGTTGATATACCAACTTTGTTTTTAGATCCTATGAAGTTAATGAGCTCTATTTAAATTCAAATTCATGTGAACTGAAAAATATTTAATATTATAATGTTTATTTAAATATAAATATAATTTAAATACAGTTGTTTGCTAATCTAATTAAGACACATCTTAAGTCATCAACATTATATAATACTTTTATTATGCCTAGGTTTAAGGTAAACTAAATTTGTCAACAAAAAGGTAACTCTTTATATATGTATATACAAATATATAAATGAGATGAAAACTTTTAGATAAACTCTATAAAATAATCGTATTTTTAATAGAATAATCTATTATTATAATCTAAAATAATTTCTTAGGATTGAGATAATTTACATTTCTAGAGTTGTACTAAATAGTAAAAGTTTATTAAATAGATAGGTCATTTCCAAATAACATAAGATTTTAAAACATTAATTACTGAACATTAATTTCCTCTTACAAAAAGTTTTTCTTACAGAAGAAAGAGATTTTTAACTATTAGTAAATATATTATATAATGTATGTTTATTATATATAATTTATATATAATAAATATGTATAATATAATATGATAAATATATTCACCAATCTATAAAATGCTAACATACAAGATACTTCATAGTTGCTAAGGAAAAGTAAGATATATGCTTTTAATAAGAAGACATAAGGTATGACAAACTTGCCTTTAGAAACCCATGAACAGGATGAAAAGGCAAAATAATAGGATACTGAAAGAGGAACTCTCCAGGTCAGTAGGTGCCCAATATACTATAGGACATCAGTGGAGATATAATTCGAGAAAGAATAAAGGGATGGAGCCAAAGCAAAAACAATACCCAGTTGTGGATGTGACTGGTGATAGAAGCAAGGTCCTATGCTGTAAAGAGCAATATTGCATAGGAACCTGGAATGTTAGGTCCATGAATCAAGGCAAATTGGAAGTGGTCAAACAGGAGATGACAAGAGTGAACGACATTCTAGATATCAGCGAACTAAAATGGACTGGAATGGGTGAATTTAACTCAGATGGCCATTATATCTGCTACTGTGGGCAGGAATCCCTTAGAAGAAATGGAGTAGCCATCATGGTCAACAAGAGTCCGAAATGCAGTACTTGGATGCCATCTCAAAAACGACAGAATGATCTCTGTTTGTGTCCAAGGCAAACCATTCAATATCACAGTAATCCAAGTCTATGCCCCAACCAGTAATGCTCAAGAACCTGAATATAAACGGTTCTATGGAGACCTACAAGACCTTTTAGAACTAACAGCCAAAAAAGATGTCCTTTTCATTATAGGCGACTGGAATGCAAAAGTAGGAAGTCAATAAACACCTGGAGTAACAGGCAAATTTGGCCTTGGAATACAGAATGAAGCAGGGCAAAGGCTAATAGAATTTTGCCAAGAGAATGCATTGGTCATAGCAAACACCCTCTTCCAACAACATAAGAGAAGACTCTACACATGGACATCATCAGATGGTCAACACCGAAATCAAATGGATTATCTGCAAAAGCTCTATACAGTCCACAAAAACAAGGCTGGGAGCTGACTGTGGCTCAGAACATGAACTCCTTATTGCCAAATTCAGACTTAAATTGAAGAAAGTGGGGAAAACCACTAGACCATTTGGGTATGACCTAAATCAAATCCCTTATGATTATACAGTGGAAGTGAGTAATAGATTTAAGGGCCTAGATCTTATAGATAGAGTGCCTGATGAACTATGGACTGAGGTTCATGATATTGTACAGGAGACAGGGATCAAGACCATCCCCATGGAAAAGAAATGCAAAAAAGCAAAATGGCTGCCTCAGGAGGCCTTACAAATAGCTGTGAAAAGAAGAGAAGTGAAAAGCAAAGGAGAAAAGGAAAGATATAAGCATCTGAATGCAGAGTTCCAAAGAATAGCAGGAAGAGATAAGAAAGCCTTCCTCGGCGATCAGTGCAAAGAAATAGAGGAAAACAACAGAATGGGAAAGACTAGAGACCTCTTCAAGAAAATTAGAGATACCAAGGGAATATTTCATGCAAAGATGGGCTCGATAAAGGACAGAAATGGTATGGATCTAACAGAAGAAGAAGATATTAAGAAGATGTGCAAGAATACACAGAAGAACTTTACAAAAAAGAGCTTCATGATCAAGATAATCACAATGGTGTGATCACTGACCTAGAGCCAGACATCCTGGAATGTAGTCAAGTGGGCCTTAGAAAGCATCACTACGAACAAAGCTAGTGGAGGTGATAGAATTTCAGTTGAGCTATTTCAAATCCTGAAAGATGATGCTGTGAAAGTGCTGCACTCAATATGCCAGCAAATTTGGAAAACTCAGCAGTGGCCAGAGGGCTGGAAAAGGTCAGTTTTCATTCCAATCCCAAAGAAAGGCAATGCCAAAGAATGCTCAAACTACCGCACAATTGCACTCACCTCACACGCTAGTAAAGTAATGCTCAAAATTCTCCAAGCCAGGCTTCAGCAATACGTGAATAGTGGACTTCCAGAAGTTCAAGCTGGTTTTAGAAAAGGCAGAGGAACCAGAGATCAAATTGCCAACATCTGCTGGATCAAAAAAGCAAGAAAGTTCCAGAAAAACATCTATTTCTGCTTTATTGACTATGTCAAAGCCTTTGACTGTGTGGATCACAATAAACTGTGGAAAAGTTTTAAGAGATGGGAATACCAGACCACCTGACTTGCCTCTTGAGAAACCTGTATGCAGGTCAGGAAGCAACAGTTAGAACTGGACATGGAAAAACAGACTGGTTCCAAATAGGAAAAGGAGTACATCAAGGCTGTATATTGTCACCCTGCTTATTTAACTTATATGCAGAGTACATCATGAGAAACGCTGGGCTGGAATAAGCAGAAGCCGGAATCAAGATTGCCGGGAGAAATATCAATAACCTCAGATATTCAGATGACAGCACCCTAATGGCAAAAAGTGAAGAGGAACTAAAAAGCCTCTTGATGAAGGTGAAAGAGGAGAGTGAAAATTTTGGCTTAAAGCTCAACATTCAGAAAACTAAGATCATGGAATCTGGTCCCATCACTTCATGGGAAATAGATGGGAAAATAGTGGAAACAGTGTCAGACTTTATCTTTGGGGGCTCCAAAATCACTGCAGATAGTGACTGTAGCCATGAGATTAAAAGACGCTTACTCCTTGGGAGAAAAGTTGTGACCAATCTATGTAGCATATTGAAAAGCAGAGACATTACTTTGCTAACATAGGTCCGTCTAGTCAAGGCTATGGTTTTCCCAGTGGTCATGTATGGATGTGAGAGTTGGACTGTGAAGAAAGCTGAGTGCCGAAGAATTGATGCTTTTGAACTGTGGTGTTGGAAAAGACTCTTGAGAGTCCCTTTGACTGCAAGGAGATCCAACCAGTCCATTCTAAAGGAGATCAGCCCTGGGTGTTCTTTGGAAGGAATGATGCTAAAGCTGAAACTCCAATACTTTGGCCACCTCATGCGAAGAGTGGACTCATTGGAAAAGACTCTGATGCTGGGAGGGATTGGGGGCAGGAAGAAAGGGGGATGACAGAGGTTGAGATGGCTGGATGGCATCACCGACTCGATGGTTGTGAGTTTGAATGAACTCTGGGAGATGGTGATGGACAGGGAGGCCTGGCGTGCTGTGATTCATGGGGTCACAAAGAGTCGGACACGACTGAGCAACTTAACTGAACTGAACTGAAGGAACTTATTGATATACAACTAGAATGAAAACACACTGAGTAATCTTGTTCTCCTCGGAACTTTCCTATTTTTGTTATTAAAAAAAAATCTAACAAATGGCGTCTTCTAACAGACCTTAGAAAAGTTAATGCATCTATGAAACCTATGGGTACATTACAACCAGGAATCCCATCACCTACTACTATTCCTCAAAATTGGCATAATATTATTATTGATTTATAAGATTGCTTGTTTAATATACCTTTACACCCTTTAGGCCGAGAGAGATTCACTTTCTCTCTCCCTTATCCTAATCATATTGGACCTCATAAATGGTACCAATAGACTGTACTGCCACAAGAGATGATGAATTTTCCCACCATGTTTCAGCACTATGTAACCAAAGCCCTTGAGCCTGTGAAAAAACAATTTCCTAACTTATTATTCACTATATGAATGATATATTGTTTTCGGCTCCATCTATCTTAGAAACCCAACACATGTTTGATATAGCTCAACTATGCTTAAAAAACTCTGGATTAATCATTGTCCCTGAAAAAAATTCAAACCTCTACACCTTACCATTATTTGGGGTTTGTTGTTAATAGACAATGTATTACTCCCCTCTCTTCATTTTCCCACAAGACTTCTTGAACAAAAACACTCAGTAATATGGATCTATATCCGTTTTAAGAAAATAAAGCCACTTACACCCTACCTTGATTTAATTGCTCTAATCATTATCAATAGAAAAAGGACTAAAACTCTAATTGGCTTTGAAATTATTAGTAATTTCTCTACTTGTAGACCTCTACCCATCACACAACGTGAGGGTTGTAAACCCTCACGGTTTACAACCTAATGACCTATGACAAATGGATGTAACTCTTTGCCCTGAACTTTCTCCATTTTCTTTCCTACATGTCTGTATAGACACAAATTCCTCATTTATCTGGGCCACACCTCTTCACAGTGAAGCTACACAACATGTTATACCCTGCCTATATTTCTAGACACTTTAAACAATTTTTACAATCTTTTTCTATTAAACATATCACAGGTATTATAGGGATATTGAAGCTGAAACTACAATACTTTGGCCACCTGATGTAAAGAGCTAACTCTTTTTAAAAGACCTTGATGTTGGGAAAGATTGAGCACAGGAGGAGAAGAGGATGACAGAGGATGAGATGATTGGATGGCATCACCAACTCAATGGACATGTGTTTGGGTGGACTCCAGGAGTTGGTGATGGACAGGGAGGCCTGGCGTGCTGCCATTCATTGGGTCGCAAAGAGTCAGACACGACTGAGTGACTGAACTGAACGGAACTGAGCACGCCCATGCATGGCCTCACATGCCCTCACTTGCCCTCAAATGCTCTTGCACACACTCGCACACTCTTGCACATCCACAAACGTACTCCCAAGCCCTCACATGACCACGCATGCCCTCACACACCCTTGCAGGCCCTACTACACTCTCACCCATGCTCATACATTCTCACACATCCTGGCATGCACTCACATGACATCAAATGGCCTCAAAAGCCCTCACACAATCCCTCCTGTATGCCCTTGCACATCCTTGCATGCCCTCTCAAGTGCTCACACAACCTCACACACTCTTAAACATCCTTGCACACTCTCACACACCCTCACATGACCTCATGCACCTTTCCACGCCCTGTCATGCCCTTACACGCCCTTTAACACCCTAGCATGCCATCACTTCCTCTCACATGTCCTCACACCCTCTTGCATGCACTTGCACACCCTCATGTGCTCTCACATTCCCTCACACACCCTCACACACCCTCACACGACCTCACATGCTCTTGCCTGTCATTGCACACCCTACCATGCCTTCATATCCATTCGCACCCCTTAGCACGCCCTTGCATGTCCTCGCATCCCCTCACACATCCTTGCACCCTCTCGCACATGTTCACATATCCTCACATGCTCTCATATGGCCTCACACACTCTCGCACATTTTTCACATGCACTTGCATGCCCTCCCACAGCCTTGTACACCCGTGCATGTCCTCACATGGCCTCTCATGTCCTCGCCTCCTCTTGCATGTCCTTGCACCCTCTGACACCCACTTGCATGCCCTCATGCACTCTCACATGGCCTTGCACTCCCTCAAATGTCCTCACACACTTTCACAACTCCTTGCACACCCTCACACACCCTTACACATCCTCACACACTCTCACATGACCTCACATGTCCTTGCAAACCCTAACATGCCCTCACAGGCCCTTGCCCACTCTTGCACACCATCGTATTGTCTCCCATGCCCTTGCACTCTCTCATTAAATCTCACACATACTCATGCTCTCACATGCCCTCGGAAACCCTCACATGCCTTCACATGCCCTCGAAGGCTCTCGCAGGGCCTTGCATGCTCTTTCACTCCCTCTCTGTCTTTGCACACACTCCCATGCCCTTGCACATACTCCCATGCCCTTGCACGTCTTTGTACACCCTCACACGTCCTCACACATCTCTCACACCCTTCAGTTCAGATCAGTTCAGTCGCTCAGTCATGTCCAACTCTGAGACTCCATGAATCGCAGCACCCCAAGCCTCCCTGTCCATCACCAATTCCTAGAGTTCACTCAAACTCATGTCCATCAAGTCAGTGGTGCCACCCAGCCATCTCATCCTTTGTCGTCCTCTTTTCCTCCTTCCCCCAATCCCTCCCAGAATCAGAGTCTTTTCCAATGAGTCCACTCTTCGCATGAAGTGGCCAAAGTACTGGAGTTTCAGCTTTAGCATCATTCCTTCCAAAGAAATCCCAGGGTTGATCTTCAGAATGGACTAGTTGCGTGTCCTTGCAGTCAAAGGGACTCTCAAGAGTCTTCTCCAACACCACAGTTCAATATCACGCCCTTACCTGCTTTCATACACCATCTCACGGCCTCATACACCCCCGCATACTCTTGCATGTCCTTGCATGCCCTCTCATGCTATTCATGCCCTCACACATTCTCGGACACTCTCACATATCTGTGCATGCCCTCATTGCCCTTGCATGCATTCACATGGCCACACATTCCCTTCCATGTCCTCACATGCTCTCACAAGTCCTCACACTCTTTCCCAACCTCGTGCACCCTTGCACATCCTTCTATGTTCTTGCACATCCTTACACATCTTTGAATCTCCTTGGCTGCCTTTGCACACCATCACACACTCTCCCACATCCTCGAATGCTCTTGCATACCCTTGCACACTATTACACTCCCTCCCACTACCTCACACACTGTTACACTCCTCCCACAACATTGCAGTCTTACACCTCCTTGCTCACCCTTACACTCCCTCACACACTGTCACTCACTTACACTTCCTCTCACACCCTTGCACACTCTTACACTCCATTGATAACCCTCACACACTCTTATATTCCATTGCACACGCTCACACACTTACACTACCTTGCTCACTCTTACAGTCCTTGGACACCCTCACACATTCTTATACTTCCTCCCATGTTCTTATAATCCCTGAAATGACCACTAGTTCCAAGTGACATCAAATCTACTATGCACCTGGGATCTCTCTTAAACTCCCTGGAACACCCTCTCACACTCTTACATTACATCTCACACCCTAGCACACTATTACACTCTCTCACACACCCTCACACACTCTTATAATCCCTTGCAGACCCTCACAAACTCTTACACTCCTTCACATGCTCTTCCATTCCCTTGCACACCATTCCACACTTTTACACTCTCTCACATGCTACTACAATGCCTCACACCCTCCTACACTCCTTTGCATGCACACGCGCACACACACACACACACACACTTACACTACCTCACTCATCTTTGTACACTCTTATACTTCTTTGCATGCTCTGTGATTTCCTCAGCCACCCTCACACACCCTTACATTCCATAGCACACCCTTGCACACTCTTACACTACTTCACATGCTGTTACAATCCCTTGCATACCATCACACACTCTTATGCTCTCTTGCATACGATTACACTCACTTGCACACTCTCATACAGATTTACAGTTCCTCACACGCTCTTACACTTTCCCACAACCTTGCACACTCTTACATTCACTATCATGCTCTTATACTCCCTTGCACAACCTTAAATGCACTTAAACTTCCTTCCAAGGATTTACAATCCCTTGCACACCCTTGCTCACCCTTACACTCCATCAGACACCCTCACACACTCTTACACTCCTTTGATGCTCTTACACTCTGTTGCCCTACCTGACAAACTTATACTCCTTCACACATCCTTCCACACTCTTACACTCCCTCTCATTCTCCTATCTCCTGCACACCCTTGCACACTTTTACATTCCATTGCAATCCTCACACATTCTTACACTCCCTCACACACCCTTGAACACTCGTACACACACTCACACACCATCACACACTATTACATTCCCTCACATGCTCTGAGTCTCCCTCGCACATCTTCACACACTCTTTCACTCCATCATACACCGTCTCACACTTTTACTCTCACTCTTACACTCCCCTGCACATTCTTGCACACTCTTACACTCTTGCACACTCTTAACAATCCCTCACATGCCCTCATGCACTCTTATTCTCCCTCACATACTCTTAAATACTCTTACACTCCCTTGCACACTCTTAAATTCCCTCTCACACCCTCACACACTCTTACACTCCCTCACAAACATACATCTGTGGTCACCTGTACATTGTCTCAGGGTCAGACCATAGGCATTTTGTCACAAATTCACAGTCTCTATGATTACCCAACCTACCAGACTGTGTACCTGGAGTCACATTTCCAGTTTCCAGGGTAATCCCCACATCCAGACCTTACACATTGTGTCACTTGTCCACAGTCTCCGAGGCAAACCCCTCCCAGACCCTACACCTGCAGTCACATGTCCACAGTCTCCACGGTGACCTCACATCACCTACCCTGTACCTGGGGTCATGGTGACCCTCCTTCCACACCCTTTACCTGGGCTCACATGTTCGTAGTCACTAGGATGACCCCCTTTCCAAACACTGTACCTGGGGTCACACATACACAGTCTCCAAGGTGACCCCCTCTCCCAGACCCTGTCTACTGATTTTCTATTTGCTAAACTCTCACCCCTTAACAGTCCTTAATGGTGGTGGTTTAGTCACTAAGTCATGTCCGACTCTTGTGACCCCATGGACTGTAGCCAGCGAGGTTCCTCTATCCATGGGATTCTCCAGGCAAGAATACTGGAGTGAGTTGCCATTTCCTTCTCCAGGAAATCTTCTCATCCCAGGAATCAAACACGGGCCTCCTGCATTGCAGGTAGATTCTTTACCAACCAAGCTATGGGGGAAGATTTTGAGCTATGAGGGAATGCCCAGACCCTGTGCCTGGGGTCACACTTCAACAATATCCAGGGTGTCCCTCCTGCCCATAACTTGCACCTGGTGACATATGTCCAGTCAACAGGGTGACCCCTCTCCCAAATCCTGCACTTGGGGTCACATATCCACAGTCTAGGGTGACACTCTCCCAGAAACTGTATCTGGGGTCACATGTCCAGTTTCCAAGGTGACCCCCTTCCAAGACCCTGCACCTGGGGTCACGTGTCCACAGTCTCCACAGTGACCTAGTTCCCAAACAATGTACCTGGGATCCTATGTCCACAATCTCCAGGGTGACTCTGGACCAGGGTCACATGTCTACAGTCTAAAGTGTGACCCCACCTCCTATACCCTATATGTGGAGTCACACATCCACAATCTCCAAGGTGACACCCTCCCAGACCATGCACCTGGAATCACACATCCAGTCTTCAGGGTTAGCCCTCTCCCCAGACCCTACAATTTGGGTCAAACGTCCACATTACCCATGCTGACACCACTTCCCAGAAGCTGTACCTGGGGTCACATGTCCACAGTCTCCAGGGTGACCCTGCCTCCAAATCCCAATACCTGGGGTCACACATCCACAGTGTTCATTTTGACCTCCTCCCAGACCCTGCACCAAGGGTAAGATATCCACAGTCTACAGAGGCCTCTCTTCCAGACCCTACACGTGGGATCAAATGTCCACAGTCCATAGGGTGACCCCATCACTCAGACCCTGTACCTGCTGTCACATGTCCACAGTCCCCAGGTTGAAAGCACCCCCCAGAACCTACACCTGAAGTCAAAGGTGCACCATCTCCAGGATGACAAACATCCCAGACACTGAAACTGGGTCACACATGCACAGTCTTGAGGGTGACCACAGGCCACATCCAAGCACCTGGTGTACATGTTCACAGTCTCCATGCTGACACCCCTCTTCAGATACTATACCAGGTGTCACATGGCCACAGTCTCCCTGGTGAACACCTTTGCAGACCCTGTACATGGGATCACATGTCCACATTCTGCAGGGTGAATGTCCTCCAAGACCCTGAACCTGGCGTCACATATCCACAGTTTCCAAAGTGAACCCACCTCAAGACCCTGCACCTGGGGTTGCATGTCCAGTCTTAAGGGTGACCTCACCTTCAAGACCCTTGTCCTGGGTTTACACATCCACAGGCTCCATGTTGACTGCGTTGAAGTAGCTGCACCTGGGGTCACATGTCAAAATTCTTGTTGACACCGCTCACACCCTACACTTGGGTTCACATGTCCACAGTATCCAGGGTGACTACACCTTACCAGGTTCACAAGTCCATATTCATCTGGGTGACACCCTCCCAGAGCCTGTATGTGTGGTCACACATCCACAGTCTCCTTGGTGTGACCCCTCCCCAGACCTGGGACCCTGGGTCACATGTCCACTGTCCCCAGGGTAACCCCATTTCCCAGACCCTGTACCTGGGGTTGCATGTCTAGAGTCTAAAGGGTGACCCACCTCCCAGACCCTGCACCTGGGTTCACACATAAACAGTCTCCAGGATGAGACCACCTCCAGACTATGTACCTGGTGTCACATGACCACAGTGCCCAGTGTGACATCTCCCAGAGCCTGCACCTAAGGTCCCATGTCCACAAGATCCAGGGTGACCCCCCTCCCACACCCTGGACCAGGGACATATTTCTACAGTCTGAAGTGTGACTCCACCTCCAAGAAACTGCACATGGGGTCACACATAAACAGTCTCCAGGGTAACCTCCTCTTGATCCTGTACCTGCGGTCAAATTTCTGTAGTATCCAGGGTGAATCCCTCCCAGACCACATACATGGGATCACATGTCCACAGTCTCTAGTATGAGCCAACATCCAGACTCTGTACCTGAGGTCTCATGACCACAATGTCCTGTGACACCACCTCCCAGTCCCTTCACTTAGGGTAACATGTCCAGAGTCTCCAGGGTAACACCCTCCCAGACCATTCACCTGACGTAACATGTCCACAATCCCCAGAGTGACCCCACATCCCAGATCCTGCATCTGGGATCACACATCCACAGTATGCAGGGAGAGCACCCCCCAGACCCTGCATTTTGGGTCACACATCCATAGTCCTCAGGATGATCCCACCACCTAGACCCAGTAACCAGAAACACTTGCACACAATCTGCACGGTAATCCCACCCCCCCCCCCCGCCCCAGACCCTGTCCCTGGAATTTCACGCCCATAGTCTCCATGATGAACCCCTCTCAGATCATGCACCTGGGATCACACACCCACAGTTTCCAGGGTGACCCCCTTTCTCCCTTGCATCGGGGGTTATATGACCACAGTCTCCACGTCCACACCCCACATCAGATCCTTTACCTGGTGTCACATGGCCAAAGTTTCCCTGATGAACCCCTTCATAGACCCTATTCATAGGGTCACATGTTCATAGTCTCCAGGGTGAATACTCCCAGACCCTGCACCAGGGTTCACATGTCCACAGTCTCCACAGTGACCCCACCTCCAAGACACTTCACCTGGCTTTACACATCCACAGGCTCCAGGGTCAGCCTCTATCCCAGACACTGCATTTTGGGTCACCTGTCCACTTTCTCCAGGGAGAAATCACCTAACAGAACCTTCACCTGGGGTCAAATGTCTAGTCTCCTTGGTGACACCTCACCCAGACCCTATACCTGGGGTCACATTTCCAGTTTCCAGGGTAACCACCTATGCCAGACCCTACACCTGGGGTCACATATCCACATTATCCATGGTGACCACCACTCCCAGACTTTGAACCTCTGGTCACATTTCCAGTCTCCAGGGTGACACCCTCCCCCTGACCCATACCTGTGGATACAGTCTACAGACTTAAGGGTGACACTATCACATTAGTCCAAGCACCTGGGATGACACAGCCACAGTTTCCATTGTGAGCTCCCTTCCCAGAACATATGCTAGTGTTACATGTCTACAGTTTCCAGGGTGACACTGTCCCAGACACTTTATCTGAGATCACATGTCTTCAGTCCCCGGGGTGACCTCTCCCATATTGCATTCTCTCAGACCCAGTACCTGGTGACACATGTCCATAGTATCCGGGGTGCTGTCATTTCCCAGATCTTGCACCTGGATCACATGTCCACAGTCTCAAATGTGAATCCCCACCCAGACCCTGTACCTGGGGTTAAATATTTGCTATCTCCAGAGGACACCCTTCATCTGGTACCTGAGGTCACAGTTACAAAATATCCAGGATGACATCCCCGACAAGATTCTGAACCTGGTGTAACACGTGCATAGACTACAGTGTGACCGCCCTCCCAGACCCTGTTCAGTTCAGTTTAGTCGCTCAGTCGTGTCTGACTCTTTGCAACACATGAATCGAAGCACGCCAATCCTCCCTGTCCATCAGCAACTCCCGGAGTTCACTGAAAACTCATGTCCATTGAATCAGTGATGCCATCCAGCCATCTCATCCTCTGTTGTCCCCTTCTCCTCCTGCTCCCAATCCCTCCCAGCATCAGAGTCTTTTCCAATGAGTCAACTCTTCGCATGGGGTGGCCAAAGAACTGGAGTTTCAGTTTTAGCATCATTCCTTACAAAGAAACCCCAGGGCAGATCTCCTTCAGAATGGGCTGGTTGGATCTCCTTGAAGTCCAAGGGACTCTCAAGAGTCTTCTCCAACACCACAGTTCAAAAGCATCAATTCTTTGGCACTCAGCCTTCTTCACAGTCCAACACTCACATCCATACATGACCACAGGAAAAACCATAGCCTTGATTAGACGGACCTTTGTTGGCAAAGTAATGTCTCTGCTTTTGAATATGCTATCAAGGTTGGACATAACTTTCCTTCCAAGGAGTAAGCGTCTTTTAATTTCATGGCTACAGTCACCATCTGTAGTGATTTTGGAGATCCAAAAAATAAAGTCTGACACTGTTTCCACTCTTTCCCCATCTATTTCCCATGAATGATGGGACAAGATGCCATGATCTTCGTTTTCTGCATGTTGAGCTTTAAGCCAAGTGTTTCACTCTCCACTTTCACTGTCATCAAGAAGCTTTTTAGTTCCTCTTCACTTTCTGCCATAAGGGTGGTGTCATCTGCATATCTGAGGTTGTTGATATTTCTCCCGGCAATCTTGATTATAGCTTGTATTTCTTCCAGTCCAGAGTTTCTCATGATGTACTCTGCATATAAGTTAAATAAGCAGGGTGACAATATACAGCCTTGACGTACTCCTTTTCCTATTTGGAACCAGTCTGTTGTTCCATGTCCAGTTCTAACTGTTGCTTCCTGACCTGCATACAAGTTTCTCAAGAGGCAGGTCAGGTGGCCTGGTATTCCCATCTGTTTCAGAATTTTCCACAGTTTATTGTGATCCACACAGTCAAAGGCTTTTGCATAGTCAATAAAGCAGAAATAGATGTTTTTCTGGAACTCTCTTGCTTTTTCCATGATCCAGCAGATGTTGGCAATTTAATCTCTCGTTCCTCTGCCTTTTATAAAACCAGCTTGAACAACTGGAAGTTCACAGTTCACGTATTGCTGAAGCCTGGCTTGGAGAATTTTGAGCATTACTTTACTAGCGTGTGAGATGAGTGCAATTGTGTGGTAGTTTGAGCATTCTTTGGCATTACATTTCTTTGGGATGGGAATTAAACCTGACCTTTTCCAGTCCTGTGGCCACTGCTGAGTTTTCCAAATTTGCTGGCATATTAGGTGCAGCACTTTCACAGCATCATCTTTCAGGATTAGAAATAGCGCAACTGGAATTCCATCACCTCCACTAGCTTTGTTCGTAGTGATACTTTCTAAGGCCCACTTGACTTCACATTCCAGGATGTCTGGCCCTAGGTTAGTGATCACACCATCGTGATTATCTGGGTTGTGAAGATGTTTTTTGTATAGTTCTTCTGTGTATTCTTGCTACCTCTTCTTGATATCTTCTGCTTCTGTTAGGTCCATACAATTTCTGTCCTTTATCGAGCCCATCTTTGCATGAAATATTCCCTTGGTATCTCTAATTTTCTTGAAGAGATCTCTAGTCTTTCCCATCCTGTTGTTTTCCTCTATTTCTTTGCATTGTTCACTGAGGAAGGCTTTCTTATCTCTTCTTTCTATTCTTTGGAACTCTGCATTCAGATGCTTATATCTTTCCTTTTCTCCTTTGCTTTTCACTTCTCTTCTTTTCACAGATGTTTTTAAGGCCTCCTGAGGCAGCCATTTTGCTTTTTTGCATTTCTTTTTCATGGGGATGGTCTTGATCCCTGTCTCCTGTACAATATCATGAGCCTCCGTCCATAGTTCATCAGCCACTCTATCTATCACATCTGGGCCCTTAAATCTATTTATCACTTCCACTGTATAATCATAATGGATTTGATTTAGGTCATACCTGAATGGTCTAGTGGTTTTCCCTACTTTCTTCAATTTAAGTCTGAATTTGGCAATAAGGACTTCATGTTCTGAGCCACAGTCAGCTCCTGGTCTTGTTTCTGTTGACTGTATACAGCTTCTCCATCTTTGGCTGCAAAAAATATAATCAATCTGATTTCGGTGTTGACCATCTGGTGATGTCCACATGTAGAATCTTCTCTTGTGTTGTTGGAAATGGGTGCTTACTATGACCAGTGCATTTTCTAACAAAACTCTATTAGTGTTTCCCTTTCTTCATTCCATATTCCAAAGCCAAATTTGCCTGTTACTTCAGGTGTTTCTTGACATTCTACTCAATATGCAAGTAAATTTGAAAAACTCAGCAGTGGCCACAGGACTGGAAAAGGTCAGTTTTCATTCCAATCCCAAAGAAAGTCAATGCCAAAGAATGCTCAAACTACCACACAATAGCTCTCATCTCACATGCTAGTAAAGTAATGCTCAAAAATTTCCAAGCCAGGCTTCAGCAATACGTGAACTGTGAACTTCCTGATGTTCAAGCTAGTTAGAAAAGGCAGAGGAACCAGAGATCAAAATGACAACATCTGCTGGATCATGGAAAAAGCAATGGAGTTTCAGAGAAATATCTATTTCTGCTCTATTGACTATGCCAAAGCCTTTGACTGTGTGGATCATAATAAACTGTGGAAAATTCTGACAGAGATGGGAATACCAGACCACCTGACCTGCCTCTTGAGAAATCTGTATGCAGGTCAGGAAGCAACAGTTAGAACTGGACATGGAAAAACAGACTGGTTCCAAATAGGAAAAAGATTATGTCAAGGCTGTATATTGTCACCCTGCTTATTTAACTTATATGCAGAGTACATCATGAGAAACACTGGACTGGAAGAAACACAAGCTGGAATCAAGATTGCTGGGAGAAATATCAACAACCTCAGATATGCAGATGACACCACCCTTATGGCAGAAAGTGAAGAGGAACTAAAGAGCCTGTTGATGAAAGTGAAAGTGGAGAGTGAAACACTTGGCTTAAAGCTCAACATGCAGAAAATGAAGATCATGGCATCTTGTCCCATCATTCATGGGAAATAGATGGGGAAAGAGTGGAAACAGTGTCAGACTTTATTTTTTGGATCTCCAAAATCACTACAGATAGTGACTGCAGCAATGAAATTAAAAGACACTTTCCTTGGAAGGAAAGTTATGACCAACCTTGATAGCATATTCAAAAGCAGAGACATTACTTTGCCAACAAAGGTCTGTCTAATCAAGGCTATGGTTTTTCCTGTGGTCATGTATGGATGTGAGGGTTAGACTATGAAGAAGGCTGAGTGCTGAAGGATTGATGCTTTTGAACTGTGGTGTTGGAGAAGACTCTTGAGAGTCCCTTGGACTTCAAGGAGATCCAACCAGTCCATTCTGAAGGAGATCAGCCCTGGGATTTCTTTGGAAGGAATGATGCTAAAGCTGAAACTCCAGTACTTTGGCCACCTCATGCGAAGAGTTGACTCCTTGGAAAAGACTCTGATGCTGGGAGGGATTGGGGCAGGAGGAGAAGGGGACGACAGAGGATTAGATGGCTGGATGGCATCACTGACTCGATGGATGTAAGTCTGAGTGAACTCCGGGAGTTGGTGATGGACAGGGAGGCCTGATGTGCTGTGATTCATGGGGTTGCAAAGATTCGGACATGACTGAGTGACTGAACTAACTAACTAAGATGCATTTGAAGAGTTGAGAGGCTTTAAGAATAAATGATTCAAGGCTAAAATGATTCCCATATTAACTCAAATTGACATGAATAAAAATAAAATATTATCAACAAATATAACAAGCTACTGAAGCCAAAGTACAATATATAAAATACAGCCTCTGGGAAACCTGGAATTGACTATCAAGATAATCCAGGTAACTGAAGCTTCATTTTGACATATTCATTGAGCATTGTATTTATCTGCTTCTTCATGATACTGTAATGTGATAACATAAAGATTAAAATTATTACCTTAATAAAGAGTAAATTATTAGTACCTGTCTATGTTAACAATTTAGAACTAAATCTCTTAACATTTCATAAATGACACGATGTCCCTACTCAAAGTAAAGGATTTCTTTGGTCTAATTTTTATTTGCTGGATACAAGGTATGCTTTTAGGCTGGTTTAGAGACCATAGATTCACAGCCTGTGTATTTTTTATATTCAACTAGATTCAACATTTAGCCAGAATCAAGAATCACTTTGAACTTTCTTTCACGAAGTCTGAGAATTATTTCTCCTTCTGGATACTCACTTCTCCTTCTGCTTTCTCATTTTCGTACCAATACACTCTCTCTTTTAAATGATTCCATTCCTTGATTAACTCCTTGTTTCTTTTCAACAGCATCAGACCTTGTTTCTCATATTGGCCTGAAGTTTTCTCACAATCTGCTGAAACTGTTTTTGGATGCTAATGACCGTCTTCTCTTTACTGTCGGCTCCCAGTTGCTGTCGGAGCAACATGTTTTCACTCTGGAGTTGAGAAAACCTCTCCTCTAAGGATTCTTGCCTTCCAAGGTATGTATTCACTTTGCCTTGTTCATTCTGATACATGTGTTCAATTTCCTGCTTTTGACACTCTGATTGGCTTAGATCTCTGTGGACACGTTCTAACATCAAAGTCTTTTCTCTAAGATCATCTCTCGTGTGATGCAGCTTGATTTTCAGCTTATTGAAGATACTTTCCACTGTAGATAGTTGCTGGGAAAGCATCTCCTTGTTGTCTTTTAGATTAGCCACATCGTACTTCATTTTGTCCCACAAGCATAACCACTAGTCTCTTGCTGTCTGGAAGGCAAGTTCCAGATCTCTTTTTGATGTTTGACCTTGATCATGATCATGTAAGGCAGCAGCCAGTCTAGAATGGTAGGATTTCACTTCCGTTTCCAATCTCTGTTTACTTTCTTTTTTGTTTTCCAGCTTAGAGTTTAGCATCGTATTCTCAGCTGTAAGAGCATTAAGCTGGCCTGTATAGTGGGATATAGTCTTTGTTAACATTTCCTCATTCAGTTTTATTGCCTTTTGAATTTTTTATCATCATTCTTTATCATTCATCATCATTCTTTACTTTGAGAATTTGAATGTCCTCAAAATAGTTCTCTTCCTTTTCCCGGTGCTGATTTTTCAGTGCATCTATCTCGTCTTAGCATGGAAATTCCCTCCTGCAGCATGTGCTTTTTGTACAACAGGTCTTTTGTTTCTTTACAACTATCATAAACCTAAGTGAAACAAAGGAGATTTTTAGCTAGTACTCAGTAAAGTGACATTCCATGATTTCTTCGGAAATGAAAGGCTAACTTGTATGTTTATACAATGAAAAGACTGCACCAAGTGTGTCTCCAACAGGAACAAATAAGGTTCAATTCAATCCTCAGACTTTATACAAGCAGAAACTCCCAAAGTTTCAAAAATTTAATGGAAGACAATGAATTCATGAAGTAAAAAAAAAAAAAAAAATCCCAAGAGATTTTCAAAAAGCTCAAAACTGGAAAGGCTTCTCTCTGAACTACAACAAACCCAAAAGGCTTAAAATAAAAGATTCATAGATCTGACTACACTTAAAATTTGCATCTGATGTGGAACATTTATATAATGGAAAACAAGAAGCCATAAAAAAGAATGAAATAATGCTATTTGCAGCAACAGGGACGGACCTAGACATTATCACCTTAAGTGATGTAAGTCAGACAAAGACAAGTATTATATCATACTGCTTATACGTTGAATCTAAAATGAACTTATTCACACAACATAAAGAGACTCATAGACACAGAAAACAAAATTACGGTGACCACAGGGGAAAGCAGGGTAGGGGAAGGGATAAATTAGGATGTTGGGATTAACATATACACACTAGTAGATATAAAATAACCAACAGAGATATACTGTACAACATAAGGAACTGCACTTAATATTCTGCAAGAAGAATCTGAAACGGAATATGTGTGTACATGTAAGCATGTGTGTGAGTGAGTGTGTATGTGTATTAGTCACTCAGTCATGTCCAACTCTTTGGGACCCCATAGACTATAGCCTGCCAGGCTCCTCTGTCCATGGAATTTCCCAGGCAAGAATACTGGAATGGGCAGCCATTTCCTTCTCCAGGCTGCTGCTGCTACTGCTGCTAAGTTGCTTCAGTCATGTCCAACTCTGTGTGACCCCATAGACTGCAGCCCACCAGGCTCCCCCGTCCCTGGGATTCTCCAGGCAAGAACATTGGAGTGGGTTGCCATTTCCTTCTCCAATGCATGAAAGTGAAGTCACTCGGTCGTGTCTCTTAGCGACCCCACAGACTGCAGCCTACCAGGCTCCTCTGCCCATGTGATTTTCCAGGCAAGAGTACTGGAGTGGGGTGCCATTGCCTTCTCCATCTTCTCCAGGGGATCTTCCCAACCCAAGGACTGAACCCAGGTCTCCTGCATTGCAGGCAGATTCTTTACAGTCTGAAACAGCAGGGAAGCCCCATTTATATAATATACACACACACATACATATATATCTGAGTAACTGTGCTGTATACCTGATACTAACAGAATATTGTTAATCAACTATAATTCAATAAACAGCACCACTTGCTAGGTTTATAAATGCTGCATTTGATACCTCTTATACATCTACTTCACAGTAAGAGCCTTAACTCTGTATAAATAGACTAAATTTTGTACAGAAGTTTTTCCTTGAAAATATGCTACCTTCTAATATTTTAATAGGCAATTACAAGAATTACACCTATTGACAACTGTACTAGGCACTTCTACAAACATTAATTAACTCATGAGCTGTAATGATTCTGGAAAGGAAAAAGTTAAAAATATGAGTAAGCTGCAGCCTTTTCGCCAGGTCTTTGGACTCTACTAGTCTTCTTACATCAAACCACATGTTTCTAGTACAAACATATCAATACAAAATAAGCTTCCTATTTCATTCATGGTACATACACTAATGGTAAATAAGCTAAAATTTAGAAAGCTTTTAGAAAACTATGAGATTATTTGCTGCTGCAATAACTTTCATTATCTCTCCATGTTTAAAATAGTAAGATGGGGAAAATACAATGAAAAACACTTAATAACTATCACTAAATATATATTATGCCATATCTATCACTGTTTTCAAAAGTTTCTTGTACTGAAATAGGACACTCACAGAGCAGAGGGCTCATTTTCTCACAAGTAGAAGAATCACATCCAAAATGTGGTCTCTGAACTGCCTATAGTTTCCTCCTTACCATTAGGGGAAGTGATAAACTAATCTAATGATCAATCAAGGAAGTGAAATCATTACCAAAACCCAGAATATCTTTAATTGGTAGCAAGAGTTTCCCCCGACCCCTTGGTGCGGGGGAGGCACTTTTGTAAGTTTATTCTAAAGAAACAAGTTTTTAAAGTGCTCAAAAGTGTTTTTACAACTGATGCCACAGTTTTTACAAAATAAAAAACAGTAAATGATGTGAAAAGATCGTTGACAGGGTATTGGTTAAAGAAATGACAGTGGAGCCAAGAATGGACTCTGATTCAGAAACTGAAGGTGAGGACGTGCACGGAGTGACCGACACATTCACTCCAAAGCAGAGGGACTTGGTCGGGTAGTGCAGTCGATGGTGGACCATACATGGTCTTCCTTGCCTAAACCACAATCAGGGTGCCAGCTCCTCTGAGATAGTCAGAAAAGATTTGAGATTGATTCCTATGGAAAATATTAAAGGCCTCTCCTTCGATGAGGCCATCATATGTCACTACCTGATTGCTCTAGACAAATGGATTTGAATTACAAATACTACTTTCCCGAGCTCTTCCCGAGAGCTTTTTACTGTGGGAGATCTGCTGCTAGGACCTAGGGGATGGGACGCAGTCCAAGTTTGAGAGGAACATCGGGTGTGGAAGCAAATTCCTCTGCTGTGAGATGCCACTTGAGAACTCTACAGAAGGAAGGACAACCAACTTCAAGAGTGTCTGGTTTCTACCAAATGCTGGAAAAAAAATTCCTGCACCTCTCAAGGATGCCAGTTAACACCTGTCCTTGAGGACTCCGCTGTGAGGGAGAACCATCTGGGAAAGCTGGAGCCAGCTCTGAGCTGTTCATGGGGCAGGTGGACTGGAGGGCTGACAGACACAGAGGGAGGGGGGGTCCACGACCCTCAGCCACCTGCCAGATTGAAGGCCAGAGGCAAGTTGATGTAAAATTAGGCACGATCTTCCCTCCCAGTGCCCCTTCTCTTCTAGACCTATTCACTCATGGATGGTCCGTCAAGGCTGAAGGATTGGTTGCCTGAGGTGGGCTGAGAGCTTAACCTCCAGTTTCTACACCATTCTTAACCCTGTGGTTTCTCAGGATCTATTGTGTGAGCTACTGACGTGACCTCTTCCTCCCTCTGTTCGAAAAAGTGCACACAGCATGTCAGGATCATACAATTCTTATTTCTGGCCTTGTTACTTTGGGAACGTTGAATTTCTTTTCTTTTGTTTTTAACAATTAACCTAAAATTTCCTATAACACTAACCAAATGACACTAAATAAATGGTATTTTTAAAAAGGGGGGATATTATAAATAATATTGATAAAATCGTGTTAGAAATTTGAAATTTTCACCAAAGATTACTCTACCTGATTCAGATTATTTCTCTCAGTCTTCACTTTCACTTCTACTGCTTGGAAAGTGAGTTCTAGGTGCTGTTTCACTTCAAATTCTTTACTATATTGGTCTTCTTTTCTTCTTAAATACTCCCTCATTTTTTCATAAAACATCTCAGCATTTCTTCTATTCTTTTCTTCTTGCTTTAAGATGAATCTGCAAAATTTAAAACTCTTCTTAGAAAATCATGATATTATTCACTGCTGCAATAACTTTTGTTCCCTCTTCACAATTTTTAAAATAGTAAACATGGGGGGAATACAATGAAAAACACTTAATAATGGTCACTGTTTTCAGACAGAGGGTTAAGAATAAAACTGCATAAATTCTGTCCTCATTTTCTCTTGAGAAAAATGGCTACTTCATAAATCTGTGGATGGGAATGTAAAGTAATATAAACTTTCCTAAGAATAGTTTAGAAATATAGATCACAGACCATTTTTAAGTTCTCATGTGGCGGATTCATTTTGATATTTGGCAAAAACTAATACAGTTATGTAAAGTTTAAAAATAAAATAAAATTAAAAAAAAAGCATAACCACAAAAAAAAGTTCTCATACTTTGACCAAATTATACAATATTATTAAAGAAAATGTATTTAAAATAATTAGAAAGGTAGAAATGAATTTATAGGAAAGGTGTTCCTTGCAGTATTAAATAGAATGCAGAAAAGTGAAAAACAACTGAAAGTCAATTTGGTAAATATTTAATAGGGTTTCCATTATGGTGGACTTCTGTATGCTCATGAAAATGATGATTGGGAAAAATATACATTAAGTTATTGGAAGCATTCACTGTTAAGAAAATGCTATATTATTTCCAAGAATTTCACACTCCACAATACTACTAAAACTTTCTCCTCTGTAAAATCCTAGAGGATGTTAGTCCTTATAACACGTCTACGTCTCTGCAGTATTAAAGGAAACAATAATTCAAATATTTCTTTAAAAGTGAGGTGTACAGTACCTCAAGCTGCTGATGCTCTAACTGTGATTTCACTTCTTTGGTTTCTGACAGCTCTTTTTGTAGCCCACGAATCTTACTTTTCATTCTGTAAAATTATCCTCTAAGTAGTTCACAGTGGCTTCTTTGAAAATCTACTAATCTTTCATTCAAAAGAAATGTATCCTGAATTTTCAACAAGCCAACAGAAACTGCATGATGAAGAAAACAAAGATAGAAACTAACAAACAAGAATTTATGTGAGTAATTTTTGAGTATAAAGGACTGTGCAATTCACGTTCACTCATCCATGCATTGAACAAGTATTAAGGGTCTATAATGTGGAAAATATTCTAAAGCTCTGCAAATAAAACAGATGCCCCTGGGTTTTGTTTAGCTTGAGGTCTAGTAGAAGACAAAGACAAGTAAAATAATTATGAGCTCAGATAGATACTCTAAGAAAAGAGAGTTCTATGATCACATAACAGAACATGACATAGACTGGGTCCAGGAAAGATTTCCCTGGGTAAGAGATGTCACACTGAGAAATGAAGGATGAGCAGGAAGTAGTACTTACTTACTTAGAGTAGGAAGAACAACCCTGTGGACAGTCTCCAGTTCCCATTATGTTTTTAACCAAGACAGAGTGAACAGCTACTGATTTACCTTCCTGAGTGGAGCGAGCAAAAACAACACCGACAAAATATATTAAACAATGATTTTCATGACAAAGGACTTCAGGGAATGAAAGACAATGATCCTGGAAACACATGAGGTTAGCCTAAGGAATGCCCCAGTTCACTGCCTTGAGAGAATTTCCAGGCCCCAACACAGGGAGAAGGAATGGAAGCTGAGTTAGCCAGACTCCCTGACAGGAGGCGATGAAGCTGACAGTCTGGTGAACCAAAGTGGGCAGAGATCACAGATTAGAACCGCAGAGAGGAGAGAGTGGAAGAGAGAGAAAAAGGACCCTGGAGATCTGAGGAGGAGCCCCTCAGGTATTCAGCAGAGGAATGAACAGAGCCCATCTGGGAGAAACCACCTGAGACCAGGGAGAAACCATCTGAAAAGACTATAGGAACTTGTGACTGGTGCTCACTCAGTCCCAGGAATTCTATCTATTCTCATGAGCTAGGCTGGAAAATTCCTAAGGCAGGAAATAATCAATCCTAGCCCCAGAGCCCCTCTGGATGCACATATCGAATCATGAGAAGCAAGAGCCACAGAAGGATCTCTGGAAAACTCTCAATATTTGGAAACTAAATCGCACAGATCTAAATAACCCTTGGATCAAAAAGGTAATGAAAAGAGAAAGTACAAAGTATTTTGAACTGAAGGAAAATGAAAACGTTAAGACTAGAAGACATTTTAGGGAACTAACAAGCTGATTCTAGAATTCATGTAGAAAGAAGGGTGAAAACTAAAACCAAATGGAACCACACAATTGTGACCTTTAATCATGCAGCAAAGAGAGGCAACAGTTGGGCTTGAAGCAAGGGGGTAGCATGATGAGACCTGAATGTTTAAAAATAGGCAATAATTACAGTTGCTGTGCAGACCGAGGTTCTGCCAGGTGGAGTGGCACAGAAAGAAGTCCTAAGATTATTTCAGTTAGTCTAGGAGGAAAATGATGCTGACCTGACCATGGGTGAAGGCATAGGAAAGAAGAAGAGTCAACAGAAGGTACAGTGAGTGAGATTATCATAGGCCTGTGGCTCAGAGTATACACTCACTTTCATGTCCTTTTAATGCAAATCAAACTTCTGAGATGTACAGCACTGTAACATATCCCTGGCTCTAGAGCAGTACTGACAAGGTGTGCATATATCACTACTCTATACACAGACAGGCTTTCCGTTAACATTTATACTGCAGTCCTACCTTTACACCCCACATTGAGAGGTTTTATTTGCAATGTGGAATTCATCGAGTAAAGCAAGTCACCATCCTCAGAAAGTCTTGGACGACTGAGTTAAGTCATCCAGTTCATTCACGTAATTAATTTGTTCTTTGACTTACACAGAGGTGCCTGGTAGGCTGCAGTCCATGAGGTCGCTAAGAGTCAGACACAACTGAGCGACTTCACTTTGACTTTTCACTTTCATGCATTGGAGAAGGAAATGGCAGCACACTCCAGTGTTCTTGCCTGGAGAAACCCAGGGACAGGGGAGTCTGGTGGGCTGCCATTCATGGGGTCGCACAGAGTCGGACACGACTGAAGTGACGTAGCAGCTTAGCAGACCTGCACGTAAACAATACTGTTTCACAATGTCCTTAAAATCTGTATAAATACACCAAGTGTACAGAGGTGATAAATCTCTGTATCAAAACAAAAACAGACATTTCTTAAGAGAAGAGATTTTTATCAAAAGGATAACTTTATCAACAGTGTTTCTAAATGATGTGTTCAAAGTAAACTTCTTTACAACAAAGGAAGACTTTCTATTTTACCACTATTCCTTTGACAAAGTATTTTCGAGAAGGATAATATTTTTGAGAGTTCTTTTTTTTTTTTTTACTATACCTTCTTCTTTTCATACAGTGTTTTCCTTGCAGGCCTAAAAGAACAAATGATTCTTTTCAGGCTAATATTAAATATTCAAAAATACAAACAATACCTCAATTTTTCTTTTTTATATAACTCTTTGCATTGGCAAGTAATTGTCTATAAAGGATGTGGAAATAAATAAGATCAGCAGTAAAGGACACAGAAAATATGTCAGTAATATTAATAAAGTATTAAAGTTAGATCCAAGGAAAAGGAAAAACATAAAGTTACTTGCGTTGTGTGATAGGAAACAGTATACCAGTGTTTTTGGCACCTGTTCCTTTCCATAAGAATTAACTTTTATGGCAATATGACCTATCTGGGAGGTATTCCTTCAGTCCTTCTAAGAAAGAAATCCATTTGAATAACCAAGATATTAGCTTTTTGAGGATGTCCTATGCATTGGCCATACATTATTAGAAGCACCTGACATGTCCTAAAGGCATTTTCATCCCCACAGTCATTCTGAGATATAGGTATAGGAAGAAATGGAGCACACAAAGGCTGAGGAACTTGTCCAAGTCCACTCAGCATGTCACCAACAGACCCAGAATTCAAAGCCAGGAAGTTTGGCTTCAACACTGCTCTTCCAAAATATGCTGATAAAGTAATATTGAAAAGTCTTTCTAAGTAATATGATAGCAAATGAATCTATAGTATTATTTCAGGTCTAGCTATAGCTATAAATAATAATTTCTGAATCTTAAAACGTATTTCTCAAAAATTAAAAAGACTTCAGAGGTAGGGAAGCCTGCAAATCTACTGTCAATAAAGTTTTGTTTTCTGTAAAGAAATTCATCAATAGGCATTCATTCACCCATTCTGCAGTTTCTTCATGTATCTGACATACATGTATTGAGCACACATTATGTGTTAATGACACGCTTAGTAAAGGAAGCACGGGTTTTGTCATTTAGATCTTTATCATGCAAAAGGAATAATTTGTGAAAGATTGTTAATAATGTTTTTCTATTGAATATAAACAAAATCTTTCCCTTTTCCCTGGAATCTATAAACAACTATGAAGTTAATATGATGTGATGTTTCAGAGCACCTTACAAAATCATAGCTACTCATCATGCTACTGTCAACTAGAATCATCAAGGAATGACCATATCCTATTCGGTATAGCCTAAGTGTTTGTAAATTCACAATTATGTAATTTTTGAAAATCTATATATGATAGAATTAACTTAAGCAATTATCTGCATATTCCATTACATAGAAATATTACACTTCAGAACCAATGAACAAGCCTTTACCATAAAACTACACATGAACAGAAGTAGTATGTACAATTAGTTCACTGTAATAGTTTAAAGATAATGTCATACAATCAATAAGCTTTCTAGTATTGGAAATGCAAACAAGACTAAACTAAATAAACACGCCCTCTGCTGGCTCATTTCCAATAGCATGCTGCTGCTACTGCTAAGTCACTTCAGTCGTGTCCGACTCTGTGGGACCCCATAGACAGCAGCCCACCAGGCTCCCCCTTCCCTGGGATTCTCCAGGCAAGAACACTGGAGTGGGTTGCCATTTCCTTCTCCAATGCATGAAAGTGAAAAGTGAAAGTAAAGTCGCTCAGTCGTGTCCGACTCCTAGTGACCCCATGGACTGCAGCCTACCAGGCTCCTCCGTCCATGGGATTTGCCAGGCAAGAGTACTGGAGTGGGTTGCCATTGCCTTCTCCCTCCAATAGCATACATACTCTAAAAGTTCCCTTCTTAGCATATAACAAGTAACAACTGTGAACTCCACATTCCTCTTCAGTTACCATCCAGTTCTTCATTGCCTGTCCCAATAACATTCCCTACTGAATGTTTACGTGTATTCATTACAGTCCAGCTTCCAAGGAGACTATTTACTGAAATGACTTCCTGGCCAAAGGCACTGGCCCTCACCTTAAACTTTCAGCAGCGTTTGTCCACTAGAGTTGAGCAATCTCTTGTCTAGGCCTGAGCACTGTATAATGCTGCTCTATTTCCAGAAGAAGTATTCAGTGCTAATATTTCTTCCCCTACAAACAAGGAATCTGGAGAATGTACCTATCATCAACCTGATCCACTTACCTTAAAATGCTGTCATCATTCACGTGCAGCAGACCACCAGTCATGTCTTTTCAAATATTGGTGCCATCACACGTTCTTCCAGTGTCCATTTGTCATTGTTCTTTTTCTTTACTTCTTTCCTGTGCAAACCAGGATCTCTACTTTAAAAACTCCACAAAAAAGCCAATGTTTTATAATAATTCAACTGATAAGGAATAAAAAACAACCAATTATTATAAAATTCCAACTCTTACCCATCTTAAGTCATTGATTAATTCACAAGACAGTTATAGAGTACCAACCATATGCAAGAAAACAAATTTTTCCTTCAAACACAGATATGATTATGATACAATATGATATATAAAACTTGACATATGAAAGTGATAAGTGAAATAAGGAAGGATTTGCAGAAGAAGTGAAGAGAGGAGGTCATAAGAAACAGAAAAGGGAGAAAATCATTCTACTTGGAGATTCGAATGTGAGCATAAACATCAGCCACAGGGCATCTGGGTTCTTTCCGAGGAACCTGGAAGGAAGAGCACAAAATACATGGAAGAAAATAGAGAGATGCATCTGGAAAGACACTGAGAAGAACCTCAAGGGCTCCACTGAAAACCTGGAGTCCACTGGCTAAGCACCTTGACTCTTAGACATGGGAGTCATAAGTAGATTTACACTATATTTTTTTTTGTTTTGCTTCTAAATATAATAATGGTGAATTTAGGGACTTCCCTGGTGGTCCAGTGCTTAGGAGTCCACCTACCAATAAAGGGGGAAGGTGTTTCATTCCTGGTCAGGGAAGATCCTGCATGCCATGGTGCAACTAAACCATGCTACACAGCTACTGAAGCCAGCACCCTAGAGCCCACGCTCAGCAATAAGATAAGCCACCACACTGAGAAGCCCAAGCACTGCAGCAGCAAAGACCCAGAGCAGCCAAAAATAAATGAAAAAGAGAATTCACAGAAAAAAGCCACACTTAATTTAGGTGGTATTTTAAATGACATGAGGCACATATACCATGAAAGAAGAAACCAAGGAGATATTTGTCCAGGGGAGGAGAGCTCACTTTTAAACCACCCACATGATGTGGTGCCTCATCGGTTCTCCCGCCACCAACAGCAATTTGGCCTCCCTCCATGGACATACTCAAAGTGCTAGGAGAGAAAAACCTGTCAGCCAAGAGTACTCTTTCTAGAAAAGTTGTCTTTCAGAAATGAAAAAGAAATAAAAACTGTCCCAGACAAAACAAACCTGATGGAGTTCATTACCACTAGTGCCGCCTCATGAGAAATGCTGAAAGAAGTCCTCAAACTGAAATGAAAGGATGTTCATTAGTGACAAAACAAATTTAAATATACAACACACTGATTAAGGCAAATATGCAGTCAAATCCAGAATACTCTAATATGTAACATGGTGGTATGTTTAAAAAGGAACTCTAGGAATAAGGCTAAAGGACAAGAGTATTAAAAACAACTATATCTCTAGTAAAACATAAAATCTGTACATCACAAACATTAGCTCAAGTTAGAAATTATTTTATAGGAACATAACAAGGGAGGTGCTGTTAAATATTGATATAGGATTACTTATCAGAACCCTCATTCTGCATAGCAGGAAACTACTGGTTGCTGTTTCCTCCACTCTTTCTCTGCTGAAACAATCTACTCTCATCAGCAGCATCACATATGTTCTCTGATATTTCCACTTCACTACTTTTGTGTTTCTTTTCTTCTTCAACCTTTAATGGAAGTTGGACACTAAGAATAATTGCTATGTATTGATATTAAAGACTTTTGTTTTCAATTTTATTATTTGACTCAGTGCTCACCCTGAATTTAAGTGATAAGAATATTTTGGCATTTATTTTAATTTTATCACTTACAAGTCACTGAAGTTTTTGTAAAATCTGCTCCTTTCTGTTTGAGGAAAAGATAAAATTCCCCAAAATTTCAAAAATGGCTTTCTTAATAAGATGCAATTATTCATATTCAGTCTTCCCCATCTGGCTGGCAGAGACAGTGAAATAAAAAGACAAAGACACAAAATTTGTCCTCTTTGGTCTTTACTACCTGGATTTTCCATTAAACAGCCGGATGTAGAGGATGTAACACCTTCACGCCTCAGAAAGGAAACCATCTTCTCTCTGCACTAAAGCTATTCTTTCCCCTCTGCCTTTTACAATTTTTTTTTTTTCACTTGGATCCGGGAGATAGCAAAAAAAAGTGACGATGTTCACTAAATTAAATGAACCAGAGTTTACCAAAACACAAGGAGCAGAATGAAACTGAGGATTTGTTAGTTAGTGTGGAATTCTGGAATATAAGTAATGCTTCCCAATTCCACATTCAATAACCATCAAACCTTACAGCTAGAGGGTACAGAAATAATTACCTAGTATTGCCCCACTATTTACCAAAAACAGCAATAAAATTTAAAAAAAATGTTCAAGGTTTTGTTTAAGGCCCTAAACTGGCACTCCCTAGCATCCTATGGCACCAAAAGAGATGATACAATTCTGGAACGTTGAATGTTTTATATTACCAAATGAATTCATCAGATTAATCAGATAAGTTAAAAGCATGACTTTGGCACAGTAACTCAATGCTTTAGTTGGGCGTAGGGCTCATCTCCTTTTTCTTTTTTTTAAACAAGAGAATACATAGAGTTTTGTTGTTTCTTTTTGTTTGTTTTGTCTTTTTGTCTGTTGTTCAAACTCAGTCAAAGCACATCTTACACAAAACAGCAAACAGTTTTAAAAACCTATTACTGAAGAAAGAAAAATCTCACAGCATCTCAGAACTCAGTCTTCTCCTTTGTAGATAAACACTTTTTTTTTTCTTTTTTGCTCAGGGTTTATACTACCTATGGGCTTCCCTGGAGGCTCAAATATTAAAGAATCCACCTGCAATGGGGGAGACCTGAGTTCGATCCCTGGGTTAGGAAGATCCTCTGGAGAAGGGAACAGCTAGCTGCTCTGGTATTCTTTCTGGCCTGGGGAATTCCATGGGCAGAGGAGCCTGGCAGGCTATAGTCCAAGGGTTCAAAAAGAGTTGGACATGACTGAGCAACTATCACACACACACACACACACACACACACACACACACACACACACACTCTATCTATGTAACAAAATCACACATGTCAAAACTTTCTACATTTTAGTAAACAACATAATGGAAAGGTCTGTCTCAAAAGAAACATCTGAGAGTGCTGATTAAAGCATATGTGGGAGCACATGTATTTGTTATTAAAAAGATCCTGAAGTGGCCATGCTGGAAATCTAAGTGCCCAGCGACTGTGGAAAGCAGAGAAGATCACACATATTCAACCACAATGAAGAGATTAGAGGGAACACATGTTCATGTCCCATCTATCAGTCAGTGCTTTCTTCCCATTCTATGGAAATATAACTTATATTTAACCCAACAGCTTTAAAGAAAAAAAAAAAGACGCAAAACCTTAGCTGATTATTCTTCTTAAGCAATCTCCTTGGTGCTTATTCTAGCTCAGAAGACCACATGGTACATAGCTAAATGAGTTTACCAGTCCATATGAACACTGACGGAGAAGAATTAGATATGAGAATTGATTGAAGGACAAAAGCCATGAAAATAGTTTCCTGAATTCCTGTTATTGAGATAATAATCGATTTCTACACAATTACTGTTGGGAAGCATAGTACAAAATAGCCATGTTAGGAGAAAGTCCTTGGGGAAATGGTGAAGGGCCAGAAGTACCCAGCTTTGTGTACTGTGGACAGAAAAACATCTCCTGCCTTTGGTTATGCTCGGCGCCAAGATTTAATAATAAATAGAGATGTTACTTGAGAAAACGGGTTGTGGAATAAGCACGTGAGTCACTTAGAGTGCACTGTCCTTGAAATGTTTTTACTGATTATGTGTTAACTCCGTATGTGCTCTGCTGGCCGTATACTTTAAGCTCTTTGTTCCTGCTTCTATAAAAAGGCTTGACTGCAGAAATAAACTTGTCAGTCCTTGCAAGAGACTGTCTGAGTGTCATTCTTTCAGGTTCATTGCTTCCAAGTCCCGGGGAGAAAATCCCCAACAAGTGGCGCCACAAACAGGGACTTGAAAGGAAGGCTGAACAAAGCGACAAGCCCTGGCAGAAAGAGGTAAGCAGGATGGGACACATAGCAGTAAAATTCCTTTCATTTCTATAATGCATCATTTTTTGAAACAAAACGGTGTTAATGTTTCAAGAGATCAGTTGAATGACTGCTATATTTTACTGGAATAATTCATGGTTTCCAGAAGAGGGGACACTCAATCTAGACACATAGAAAAGGATTAAAAATAATGTTTTGTGAGCATATCAGCAAGGGTTGCATGGTCACTTATACAGGCTATCGTAGAACAAATTAAGGGCATAATGTTGATTTGGAGGTAAAAACTATTCAACCTTTACATGAATATGAGCTTAAAGAACAAGATATACAAGGTGCTTTGAAATATAAGAATGTTATGCTCAATCAGACACAATCCTTAGAAAAACAACTTAGAGACATATATATATATATATACAGGATGTGTCAAAACTGAAGCCACTTAGAACGGAGATCATTTCACTCAACGGACAGCCCAAATCAGGTTTTTCCTTCTGCTCCGTCTGTAACAGCAATTGCTAACTTTGCTCATACTAACCACTTCACTCCTCCTCGGGAGATGCCTGCTCGTGCTTTTGCTTTCCCAATACAATTTGAACAACCCGTCCAAGGTCAAAATTCTTGGGACGGTATAGATTTTGGCATGTTGTCTAATTTTAAGAAAGCATGTACTCTGTATGGACCTATTTCTCCTTACTGTATAGAATTTCTCAGAGGATGGGCTGACCATTGGATGCCATATGATTTTTTTCAAGTAGCAAAGATGGCTTTAAATCCTCAACAGTTACTGCAATGGCAAATATGGATTAGTGATGAGGCCCAACAGCTGATGATTGACCAGCAATTTCATGGTAACCCTGCCAATTTAACTTATGATATACTGACTAGAACAAGGACTATGGCCAATGTAATGGTGCAATTAGCTAATATTACCCTTGAGATGTTGCATTTCATTAAAGAAACTGCCTGCAGGGCATGGGCAAAGGTTGATAGTACTAACTCTGATGGTTCATTTGTTAAGATTATTCAAGGACATGAGGAGGAATATTCTCAATTTATAGGAAAATTAAAGGATGCAATTGAAAAATCTATTAAGGATGTGACTTTACAAAATATTATTTTAAAACAACTTGCTTTTGAAAATGCTAATGAGGAATGTCAATCCATGCTTAGACCAATTCGAGAGACTAACTCTCTTATGGAATATTTGAAAGCATGTAGGGATATTAGATATATGTCCCATAGAGCAAAATTGGTGGCATTGGAAACCTTTATGTACAAAAAGCTGCTAATGCCAAATATTTTAACTGTGGGAAGCCCAACAATATGAAAAAACAATGCCACATACCAACACAGATCAGAAAAAATAATACTACTTCTAATAAGAAGAAACCCCCAAGAATATGTCCAAGATGTAAAAAGGGGTTCCACTGGCTGAATGAATGTCATTCTAAATTTGATAAGGATGGAAACACCTTGAACCCCGGTGCACAACAAAAACAACAGGGAAACTAATAAAGGGGCCATCCTCTAGCCCCACTACAAAAGGAGCACCTAATGTTATGACGCTACAAGCAGCTACATCTAAGAGTGCTTGCATTGATATACCTAGTCCTTATGATATGGAACTAATAAAATTATACAACCCCCACAAAATTCCCACTGGATATTATGGCCCGATTCCACCCAGGACAATGGGACTGATTTGGGGACATAGTAGCTGCACAATGAGAAGTTTAATGGTATTGACCAGTGTTATGGACGAAGATTATGAAGGGGAAATACATGGTATGGTAAATGTTATGAAAATGGGAAATGTATACTTACAAAAAGGGGAACGTTTTGCACAATTATTATTTTTACCATATGTCAAACCAATGAAGGCATCTGATAAAGTTCGGCAGGGAGGCTTTGGCAGTACCAACCTTACTGCTGCACTATCCACCTTATTAAAGGAACATCAGAAAATCATGCTTACTTTATGCATACAGGGAAAGAATTTCACAGGCATGTTAGATACCGGAGCTAACATTTCTATCATTAGAGCTGCAGAATGGCCCCTTGATTGGGGTAAGGTTATTGCTCCTTCTAGACTATTAGGAGTGGGTGAAACTGATGCCACAAAAACTTTTGTCAGTGCATCCTATTTACAAGTATATGGCCCTAATCAAATTGTCATATATTACTAATATCCCAATCAATTTATGGGGATGGGATTTTCTTGAACAAATGAAAGCCACAATTTCTTTAAATGAACCTTTTAATGGGGGCCATTGAGTTAACACCGCTGCCTCTCGATTGAGAATCTGATACCCCAGTATGGATACCTCAATGGCCCCTAACTAAAGAAAAATTGGCAACTCTTATGCAATTAGTTAATTAACAATTACAAAAAGCTCATATAGAACCTTCATTTTCCCCCATGGAATTCCCCTGTTTTTGTAATAAAAAAGAAATCAGGAAAATGGCGAATGTTGATAGATTTAAGAAATGTTAATAATACCATGTTACCTAGGGGGCCCTTACAACCCGGATTGCCCTCCCCTTCTATGGTACCAAAAGGATGGTCTGTAGTTATTATTGACTTACAAGACTGCTTTTTTACTATATCTCTGCACCCTAAAGATATAAAATGTTTTGCCTTTTCAGTTCCTTCTATAAATCACATGGCTCCTATTAAAAAATTTCAATGGAAGGTGCTACCTCAGGGAATGATGAACTCCCCTACCATTTGCCAATATCTCATATCTGTTTTATTGCAACCCATTAGAAATAAGTATCCTACTGCATTTATAATTCATTATATGGATGATATACTTCTCTCTATGGAATCTGAACTCTGTTTACAACAGTTATATAATGAAGTTACAACTGGTCTTCAAAATCATGGCCTGCTTGTAGCACCAGATAGAATTCAATGGAAAGCACCCTTTAATTATTTAGGACATGTTATGGAAGAATCTAAAATCAAACCTCAAAAAACTCAAATTTCTGTGCAATCTCTATGCACGCTGAATGATTTTCAAAAATTGCTAGGAGATATTAATTGGCTATGGCCATCTGTCGGCATCCCCACCTATGCCTTACAAAATCTATTTAAAATTTTAGAGGGATCCCCTGACCCTAATAGCCCTAGGCAGCTAATAAAAGAGGCCAAAGAAGAACTGGCCTTAATAGAGAAACACATTCAACAATCTTTTTCAACTTGGCTAGATTATGATCAACCAGTTTCTTTATATGTATATTCCCCACTGAACATTCTCCTATTGCAATTATAGCTCAACATAGCCCAATAGAATGGGTATATTTACACACTAAACAGTCTAAAAAAATTGTATCATATATTGAGAAAATAGGGCACTTAATTGTGTCAGGAAGAAGCCATGTACAAATTTTGACTGGATTTCATCCATATACAATACATGTCCCCTTGACAAAAAAAGAATTGCAAATTGCCTTACAATATAACTTGACCATGCAAATGGCATTAAATGATTTTCAAAATGTTATCTCATTTCATTTACCAAAAGGAAAATTATGAGGCTTTCTACAATGTACTAAATTCATTATAACTAATATCATTGCATCCCAGCCTATTTCCAGTGCACCCACCTATTTCATTGATGGCAACAAAAAAGGCATAACAGGGATTGTCGGCCCTGATATCAAAGAGAAATTACCCACTACCTATTGTTCAATACAAAAAGTTGAGTTATATGCTTTATATGCTCTTTTGTCATTTCAACCATTATCCTTCAACGTATATACTGATTCCAAATACCTTGCTTCCCTTTTTCCTGATTTTGTTACTGCCTTTTTATACAACCTAGATGAAGAATTATATACTCTCTTTTCACAGACTCAAGCTTTAATTTGCTCATGTACGGAACCCTTCTTTATTGCACATATATGTGCTCATTCAGGTTTACCTGGCCCTCTGGTCGCAGGAAATGATGCTTTTGACAGGCTCATAGCTCCCATTTTTACATCTGCCAATGACGAACATGCTTATCTTCATACCAATGCTAACAGATTGCACTCTAAATACCATATTCCTCTCGCTGAAGCACAGCATATTATTAAAACCTGTGATGTCTGCACCCCTCTGCACTTATGAACTACGATTTCAGGAGTTAATCCCCAGGGGCAACAGCCTAATTCCCTTTGGCAATCTGATTTCACTCACTGCTCCTTAGGAAAGTTTTATTTACTTTTTTGTCTCAGTTGATACATTTCCAGGCTTTATCTGGGCAGTTCCTTTCTCTTCAGAATCCAGCAAACACGCCATTTCCGCACTCTTACTCATCTCCCCCATTATGGGGATTCCTTCTGTCTTGAAAACAGACAATGGACCTACATTCACCTCGCATTCATTTTGTTCATTTTTATCAGAATGGAACATAACACACATTACAGGAATGCCCTATAATCCTCAGGGTCAAACCATTATTGAAAGAGCCTACCGCACCCTAAAAACTCATTTATTAAAACAGAAAGGGGGAATATGGAAGAGGAGATACACTTCTTATCCCATGAACCCTCAATTACTATTATCTTTAACTCTTTATTCCCTAAATTTTTTAAACTTAACAAAAAATAATTCTGATACTCGTGCAGATAGACATTTTGCAGAAGACAAAAACAGCAAATTAGAAATCTACACCAATATGGTATAAGCAATTTAATCAATGGCTGCCAGGAATCTTACTACTCCTAGGCAAGGGTTATGGTCTTGTCATTGCAGATGGAGAGGAAATCTGGGTTCCCCTTCACCATGTCCATTACCGAGAGGGACCCCGAGACCGGACTCCCTCGGGAAGTGATGAAGTTGATGTGAAGGTTCTCATCAATGACCCTGGAGGAGCCAATGAGGAAACACCATCATCTGAATCCTTACCTGACATGGGCTCAAGTGAAAAACATGACTCGTCAGGCTGAGCAGACACTGAAGAGCAAGAGGAACATCATAACTGTTCCTGGTTTAATAGATCAAGCATTGGAGGCTTTCATAAATATAAGACAAGTTTCTAGACTGATAAGGACATATTGCTGAATTGGTATAACGGGGGCTTATCACCCCCACGGCTCAGGATTATCATCCCCATTGTGGGGCCAAAGCAATGGCACATTTGGAAAATTCCAGCAGCTTTAGAGCACTTCGCTAATGTTTATGGGACTATGGGTGTGGTTCACCCTTCTAATTATACCTTCCTATATAATAGTACTGGCTATATTCAATAATGTGTTCACCTTCCGTACTTGTTTATTGTAGGGCATTTTGATATCGACTTATTGGCCAAGATTTTCAATTGTATTGCATATGCATTGTATACCTGCCTTAATCACACCATTTCATATCACAATGTTAGCAATGTTAGTTAAACAAAGATCTGAGTTATGGCTTCCTGTAAACTTAACTGAACCTTGGACTGATTCTGTATTTCTTTCTGTATTGTTGAAAACTGGGCTTAGGCGATCTAAGCGCATCATTGGGTGGATTATTGCAGGCATCTTAAGCCTTATCTCCACTGTGACTGTAGGAACTTTGTCTGGTACGGCTTTACATAATTCTATACAAAATCATGATTTTATCACTGCTTGGCACAAGGACTCTCATGATCTATGGACTTGACAAGCTCAAATAGATCAGCAATTACAAACACAAATTAATGAGTTATGAACTGTGGTTATCTACTTAGGAGATCAAATGCAGCAACTGACTTTCCAAACACATATACATTGTCACTGGAATTTTACTTCTTTTTGTCTGACTAGCATGCCCTATAATAGCACTGAATATCCTTGGGATAAAGTTAAGGTGCATTTGCAGGATCTCACAGATAACTCAAGTTTAGACATCAATTTGTTGAAACAACAAGTTGCTAATTTTCAGGTTAGGATACTTAGGGAATTGTATAGCACTCAATTCTATGATACTTTAACCAAAACCCTATTGTCTCTAGACCCTAGAGCTTGGCTTTCAGGAAGCAATATTTTTATACATTTATTAATCACCCTGCTCTTTTGTCATTGCTTATAGAATACAGAAGTCTCTACTCAAGACTCCGTGCCTCCCACAATGGAGTCCGACTAGCAGCTGCCGTGCTTAAATTAAAAGCAAAAGGAGAATATGTTGGGAAGTGTAGTACAAAATAGCCATATTAGGAGAAAGTCCTTGGGGAAATGGTGAAGGGCCAGAAGTACCCAGCTTTGTGTACTGTGGACAGAAAAACATCTCCTGCCTTTGGTTATGCTTGGCGCCAAGATTTAATAACAAATAGGGACGTTACTTGAGAAAATGGGTTGTGGGATAAGCACATGAGTCACTTAGAGTGTGCTGTCCTTGAAATGTTTTTACTGATTATGTGTTAACCTCGTATGCACTTTGCTGGCCATATACTTTAAGCTCTTTGTTCCTGCTTCTATAAAAAGGCTTGACTGCAGAAATAAACTTGTCAGTCCTTGCAAGAGACTGTCCGAGTGTCATTCTTTCAGGTTCATCGCTTCCAAGTCCTGAGGAGAAAATCCCCAACAATTACCTCTTTGGATGACACCGCTTTATTCATAAATGGAAAATCAAAATGGACCACATCATCAAGAAAGAGAAAAACCGAAGCAAGAGAAAATGAGAAACTCTTTTGGAAGTTAAATTTTCTTTTTCCAGAGCCAGCAACTCTACTTGAAACATGTCTATTTCATTCTTAAGCCTCTGCATATCCTTCTCTAATTCTTCATTTACATACATTTCAGATGCACTGTGACTATTAGGTGGAAAAGAATCCCCATTTTCTAATTCAGGTTCCATGCTTTTATTGTCACTAGCGCTACAATTATCTGCATTCAGTGGCTTCTGGAACGAGTCCTGTATTGCTTTATTTTTCAGATCAGTATTTTAACAACAGCAAGGGGAACGTGAATTTTTATTTGATTTCTATGTTTCATCTTACCAGAGTAGACAAGCCACAGACTAGAATGACATGCCTGTCCCGTGTCTAATTTCCAATTAGTGGGATCTCGCCTCATATTTTGTGACATTTGCATATCAATCTCTTGGTCTTTCACTTCAAATATAACTACTGACTCCCCTACTTTTTTATTTTCTGTATCATTATAAAAACTCTCAATTTTCATAAACACATGTTCAATGTCTAGTTGATAATTTTCAAAGTCTACTTTATTTTCAGGGAAACAAAGCTCTGAAGATGACCAACAAGTCTATCCAAGGGACCCAGAGTTTACAGACCATGGAAAAACATTTTTGAGACTGGGTTCCTTTTGTTCAGGAAAAGCTTGGAATACTAGAGAGGCAGATACTCCAAATGCATCTTTTTCCTCACAATCAGGTATATTATTTGTGAGATTAGGAGATATTTCCTTTTGGTTTGCTCCTTATTTAGGGTTATCACGTAGTCGGTATTTTGGTATTCCTCACAAAATTTCACTGAACTTCTACTTTAACTCATTTGTGATGGGTGTTAACTTATCTTTCCATTCTAATTTTCCTTGTTTGATACACATTTTTTCATACAGTACTACACCAGATTTTGAAATTTACAGTTTTACATACCTGTGCATGGTTATTCTCATCTTCATCAAGTTTTCCTTGTTCTTCCTCTGTTATCATTTCCAAGTCTAGTTCTCTTGACAGATCTGCATGTTTAGTTAAAATTACTTAGAATGTTTAGATAAAAGACATAATCCTCATTTAAAACAGAGATCTAAAACATTGTATGAAACAACAGATTAAATCAATCTTAATCTTCAGCTGAATATTTACTTCTTTAAGAACTACTTCCAATGACCTGAAAACTTCAATAAATCATTTGGGAAATACCAAATGTCACCAGGTTACAGGCACACAAACAGCTCAAAGATTCAGTCACAGATTGATCCAAACAGCAGTGAACAAAACAATCAGAAACCAAACAAAATACAGGACAGACATATAAAGTCACCATACATTCTCTTCTCTACTTCCTAACAGGACCTTTTAACAACATGCCAAGCATCAACTGCAACATTATTCATGGTTTACAAAATTCCTCTTCCTTTTTAGCTTTTATCAGTTCCTGCATCTGAAATGCTTCCCTATACTCTTCCGACAAATTACTTTTCATCTTTTAAGGCTCAACCTGCTTTGTGAAGTTGTCTTTGATTACTGCCATCTTTCCCCTGATAAAGAGGTACACCTTTCCTTGTAGCTCCCTTAGTACTTTAAATATTTTTCTAGTGTACCTTTCTAGATTTTCCTAGTGATAGATATAGATCCGAACTGTAAAATATTTCTTTACATGTCTATCCTCTTGGCTCCTAGATTGCAGGGGACAAGCTCTTAAAAGTCACCTTGGTATATATAGCGTTGTTGTTTTTGTTGTTGTTTTTAATTTATTTTTTTTAATTGAAAGATAACTACTTTACAGAATTTAGTTGTTTTCTGTCAAACCTCAACATGAATCAGCCATAGGTACACATATATCACCCCATTTGAACCTCCTTCTCATCTCCCTCCCCATCCCACCCCTCTAGGTTGATACAGAGCCCCAGTGTCTCTTATTCAATAATTATTTCTCAGGTTTCTGCTCAGTACTAGACACTGGAGTTTAACGAAAAATGTAGAAAAGGTGTCAGAGATGGCTTTTCTAGAGATAATGACTGAGTGCAGACTTACACAGTTCAAGGGAACAGAGGGCAGGAAAGGGAGAGCATTTCAGGCTGTAGCAAGATGGGGAGAGGAGCACACACAACACAGGGTAGATATTTGTCCAAAGTGAAGGGATGGGACTGACGAAGGTCATGGCATCCAGTTCCATCACTTCATGGCAAAGAGATGGGGAAACAATGAGAACAGAAACAGAATTTATTTTCTTGGGCTCCAAAATCAATGTAGATGGTGACTGCAGTCATAGAATTAAAGGACACCTGCTCCTTGGAAGAAAAGATATGACAAACTTAGTGTATTAAAAAGCAGAGATGTTACTTTGCTAACAAAGGTCCGTCTAGTCAAAGCAAAGGCTTTTCCAGTAGTCAAGTATGGATATGAGAGTTGGACCAAAAAGAAGATTAAGCACCAAAGAACTGATGCTTTTCAACTGTGGTGTTCGAAAAGACTCATGACAGTCCCTTGGACTGCAAGGAGATCCAACCAGTCAATCCTAAACAAAATCAGTTCTGAACATTCAATGGAAACACTGACGCTGGTGCTGAAGCTCCAGTACTTTGGCCACTGGATTCGAAGAGCCGACTCATTAGAAAAGACCCTGATTCTGGGAAAGGTTGAAGTCAGGAGGAGAAGGGAATGACAGAGGATTAGATGGTTGGATGGCATCACCGACTCCATGAACGTGAGTTGAGCAAGCACCAGGAGATGGTGAAGGACAGGGAAGCCTGGTGTGCTGCAGTCCATGGGGCCATGTAGAATCAGACACGACTGAGTGACTGAACAACAGCAACAGGGACAAGTGATGAGGGCGCCAGCAGCAGTTCAGAATTCTAGAGCAAAGGACTGAAAGGGCTAGAGATAGAGGGTCAGGCAGAAGTCAGATTATGAGAGCATCAACGGTGCTTTAAGAGGTCTAGACATTAATGTGACTCAGAGTGCCTCATGGTCACATGTGCTTTTGAGATTGGTGACTCTGAAGACCACGGGAGGGAGGAATCTGAAGGGCATACAAATAACCAGAGGAAGGTGAATCTGAAGGCATTAATACTGGGAATAACAAGGTGATGCAGGCCTGAACTGAGAGAGTGTTTACAGAAATATTTAGGATATAAAACTTTCAGGGTACAGTATAGAATAAATCTTTAAGAAACCAATAAATGTACAAATCCAGGGATCCTGGAGGATAAAATAACTGCTAGCTCTTTTATAAAATGTATTGACTGAGAAGAAAATGATCAACATGAGCTGACTGAAGTGGCTTCTATATATTTTTCTATTTTGTAGTTTTCCTATCTCACATCGTCCAGTGTTGAAGGGACTCATGTAGGCATTTTTTTGAATTTGTTTTTCCTGGACCTACCAAGTTCATGGAGAGACAAGAGCAAATGACTCAGTTGTATAGATTAAAAGAAAAAAAGACAAACACGTTGAGTTTAGAGCCTGTAGTCATGAGAGAGTCATTTCCTAGGCAGGTTGATAGGGAGTCTAGGGGTCCCCAAGGAAAAAGGGGTCTAGAATTCTCAAGGAGGAAGAAAGGACAAACTTTTTTCTTTTTCAACATTCCTTAGGATTATATAATAATAATGCATCCTGCCTAAGGACAGTCTTTGGATTAAACCTTCTGTTATCTTAAAATGTAAATTATGGGAGTAGGTCTGATGAGATCTTTACAACCTCCAGATATTCTTTGGATTCATTGAAGAGTATATAACTTCATTGTTAACACTAGCAAGCGGGTGCTCTTTCTGCCCCCTTCTGATGCCTATGTCAGAAGCTTTCTCTATCTCCTTTATACTTTAATAAAACTTGATTACACAAAAGCTCTGAGCGATCAAGCCTCGTCTCTGGCCCCAGATTGAATTCTTCTCCTCTGGGGGCCAAGAATCCCAGTGTCTTCGCATGATTCAACAACAACCTATCATCTTGGGGGCTCATCCGGGATCCTTCAGGTCAAGGTAAGGATGCTTGGAGCCTTAGTTCTTTGTTCTCTTAGCTAACATGTTTTCTGCTGTGCTTTACTAACTCTACGGTGTGCTTGTGTGAATGAATGGCATGCCCTGCATGAAGCAAGGACCCTGCTCTGTGGTTCCACGGTGATCTCATACAGCTTATGGCAGAAACCTGTTGGGGCCTTATACCGACCTGCCAATGCTAAGAGGCACCCAATGTCTCCTTCGGGAACCGACCAGAAATGGGCAAAGCATGTGGACCGAACTCTCCTTTCTCAGTCAAACTTTTCAGTCTCTTTGACCATTTAATAACTCCTTGGGAATTAGAAATACTAACCTAATGTATCAGATCATAGACTTTCAAGGGACTTGTGATCTATACTGTTATTGTGTACTGCGGCTTAGGTCCCAAACTTGGATTGGTAGCCAATAAAGCACCTAGTCTCGCTAGGAATCGAAAGTTCAGAAGCTAGATGGAGCTCTAGCTCCCAGAACATCTCTGAGTTTAAAGGTTACTCAGATTGGGACTGCAATGGGTTTTTTTTCTTTGGTAACGCCGGCTCTTAGTGGATCAGAGGAGGCTATTATACTGGTGTGGTGATGCTTGGAAAGAACATCTCAGTTTTATGTTCGTGTCAGTCTTACTGTAGTCAAGAAATACTCAGGGTCGTGCACAGGCACTCAGGTGACGAATGTTTCCCACAGCAATCTTAGTTTGGGAGGCATTCCAGAAGGTTACTCTGATTCACCCCGGGTGACATCAGAGGCAAACAAGGTTAAAGGTGAAGAGCTGGACGTCAAGTAGGGATGCTATCAAGTCTACCCCTGGTACATCCTCACCCCATCTGGGTGGTATAACCGGGAAGGACGAGTACAGCGCCTGCATCGGTAAGAAACAGACTAATTCTGACCAGGAAGGAAAAGCTTTTGGTGTAACGTCTGTCTACACCCCCATCTAGAACAGGGAGGGACGCCTCCGGTAGAAAAATGGCCTTGGTCGCTTTTATTCTCTCTTACAAATGGGAGCTAACAATTCCAGCCTCACTCCTTTGAATTGTATCCTGAAAAACTGGGATATATTTGATCCCCAGGGCTTAAAGAAGACACACCTGGTCTTCCTATGTGATACTGCATGGCCTCGGTATCCATTGGAGGACGGCGAACAGTGGCCAGTTGGAGGGTCTCTTAAGTATAATACTGTTCTACAATTAGACCAGTTCTGTAAGGAACAAGGGAAATGGGTAGAAGTAGCATATGTGTTGCCCTTTTTCTCTCTGCAAAATATGCCAGACTTATGTCCTAAGGGTATAGATTTGGGCATGAAACCTTCAGCTCCCTCCTGTCCTCTTACTTTGCCCCCATACCTGGGACTCCAAACTGGGATTCAAACTGCCCACATGGAGGTCCAAACAACTCCTGTCTCAGTACGACCTCAGACTACTCTGGTTTCAGTAGAAACTCAGACCATCAAAGTAAGAGATGAGATGGAGGACAGGAGACAAAGAGAAGAGGAAAAACAGGTTTCTCCAATCTATCCCTGGGATCATATGCGCAGAGCAGCCAAAGAGACTGAGGAACAGCCACACAAGCTGTTGCCTCTTTATGAAACACCCACCGGGAAAAATAATCAGTCTGTGAGAGTTAATAAGCCTTTCTCTTATCAAGAAATACAAAGAATCAAGGAGAATCTGGGAGACTATTTAGAGGACCCAGAAAAATATATTAGAGCTTTTAAAGGTGTTACTCTGCTTTATGACCTCACTTGGAAGGATGTGATGTATATCTTGGGACAAACGCTGACTCTCGAGTCAAAGAATCGAGTTTTGCAAAAAGTGGTTGCTTATGGAGATGAATGGTTTGGTAATGAATCAGTAGGGAAGAGGGAGAACTAGATAGCAGCCCTCCCCACTGGGAATCAGGTGGTCCCAACTATAGAACCAGACTGGGACTACAACACAGCTAAAGGAAGATGGGATCAGAGTCATTTTGTTAGATGTATTCTTGAAGGACTTAGGCATGCATGTTCTAAGCCTTTAAACTATGGCAAATTGGCAGACATAGAACAGGAGAAGGAAGCTCCTGGTAAATTCCTAGATAGACTGAGAGAAGGCTTTTGCAGATTCACTGAGATTGATCCCTAAAGTGAAGGGGGAAAAGTGATCTTAAAGGATAGATTTCTCACTCAGTTGGCTCCAGATATCCGCCATAAGCTATTAAAACGGGCGTATGGACCAAATCAGTCTTTAGATACTCTGTTACAACTGGCTCAGAGAGTCTATTCTGGTAGGGAATATGAGGAAAAGAAAGAAAGACAAAAAAAAAAAAAAAAGACAAAGGAAAAGGTGGAAGCCTTCGCCATGGCTATGAAAAACGTTATTAAACAGCCTGAGAAAAATGCCCAGAGGGGCCCAGGTGAAAAGGGATGGGCTAGCTATTACTGTGGAAAGGAGGGGCACCTCAAGTGGGATTGCCCTCAGGCATCTAAGCCACCCCTGGCTCCATGTCCGGTCTGCAAAAGACCACACTGGAAGAGAGACTGCCCCCAGAGGCGTAGGTCTCAGGGGTCGGACTCTCAAGACAATCAGGACTGAAGGTGCCCGGGGGTCCCCACACAAGCTCCCATCCTAATTACACCTGAGGAACCCCGGGTATTAATAATTGTGTGTGGGGGGGGGCAATCCGTCGATTTCCTTTTAGATACTGGGGCAACTTATTCTGTGCTTACTGAAGCCCCTGGCCTACTTTCTTCTCAATCCGCTTCCATAATTGGACTGTCTGGACGAGCCAAATGGTATTATTTCAGTTATTCTTTATCTTGCAACTGGGATTCTGTGCTGTTTTCACACGAGTTTCTGCTTGTGCCAGAATCTCCTTCACCCCTTTTGGGGAGGGATATACTGAGCAAGGTCCATGACTCTGTTTTCATGAATATGGAGCCCTCCCTTTCTCTCCCTTTAGTTGAACAAAATGTAAATCCTAGAGTATGGGCTGATGGAAAATCTGTGGGTCAAGCACAAAATGCTATTCCTGTAGTTGTTAAGCTCAAAGACCCACATGTATTTCCACATAAGAAGCAGCATCCACTGAAACCTGAAGTTAAGGAAGGGTTAAAACCCATCATTGAAAATTTAAAGGAGCAGGGACTATTAATTCCCTGTAACAGTCCTTGCAACACTCCTATTTTGGGTATAAAGAAATCAAATGGTAAATGGAGACTAGTTCAAGATTTACAAATAGCTGTAGTTCCTTTACACCCCGTGGTGCCTAATCCTTATACTCTATTGTCTGAAATTCCTGAACGGGCCAAATATTTCTCAGTAATTGATTTAAAGGATGCCTTCTATTCAGTGCCTTTGGTGGAAGAAAGTCAATTTGTATTTGCCTTTGAAGACCCTACGCAGCCAGCTCCTCAGTTAACCTGGACAGTTTTGCCCCAGGGATTTTGTGACAGTCCTCACTTATTCGGACAAAGTTTGTCACGGGATCTACAAAACTTTAATAGCTCTGAAGCAGTGGTATTACAATATGTAGATGATATTTTGCTCTGTGCTGAGACAGAGGAAGCTTGTTCGTGAGCCTCAGAAGATTTCTTAAACTTTCTGGCAGACTGTGGTTACAAGGCATCAAGAGAAAAGGCTCAGCTTTGTCAACAATCGGTTAGATATTTGGGCCTAATCATATCAGAAGGGACTAGGGCCATAGGTCCTGAGAGAATTAAACCTATACTAAATCACCCCCTATCTATGACTTTAAGACAATTGAGAGGATTTTTGGGAATCACAGGTTACTGTCGCATTTGGATTCTGGGTTACGGGGAACTTGCCCGGCCTTTATATAAACTTATAGCTGAAACTCAGCAGGCCCAAACCGACAAACTGGTTTGGTCTCCAGAAACTCAAAAGGCTTTTAAGGTTCTTCAGACTGCTCTCCTTCAAGCTCCAGCTCTGAGCTTGCCCACAGGGTCAGAATTTAATTTGTTTGTCACTGAAAGAAAACGTGTGGCATTTGGAGTTTTGACACAACCCCGAGGGCCTCACCAGAAACCTATTGCTTATCTAAGCAGAGAATCAGATGTAGTTTCACGTGGGTGGCCCCACTGCATAAGAGTAATTGGGGCAGTGGCTTTATTAGCACCTGAAGCTTTAAAAATAATTAATGGCAAAACCTTACTGTACTGACTTCTCATTATGTGAGTGGAATCTTAAATTCTAAGGTTAATATTTGGATGACAGACAGTAGGCTTCTTAAGTATCAGTCGTTGTTGTTAGAAGGACCAGTAACTAAGCTTAAAGTTTGTGGACATTTAAATCTGCCACTTTCCTTCCTGAGAAGGAAAATGAAACACCTGATCACGATTGTTCTCAATTCCTAACTTTAAACTATGCAGCTCAGGAGGATCTAAAGGATACCCCATTAGAAAATCCTGACATGGAAATATTTACAGATGGCAGTTCTTTTGTTCGGGATGGAAAGCATAAAGCAGGTTACGACGTGGTGACTGCTGAACAGGTTTTGGAAGCAAAATCTCTCCCCCAGGGAACGAGTACTCAGTTAGCAGAGCTTGTGGCTCTGACCCGAGCTCTAGAGTTAAGCAAAGGGCAGTGGATGGGCCTAATAATCTATGTGAGTCTAATGCTGACTTCAAAAATCCTGAGTCTGCAGTTTGATCCTCAAGACAATGTCTTCATGTTCTGGGCTCACTCCTATGCTGCATTCCACAATCGGTCTAACTGCTGGGTCTGCAGAGTGCTCCCCTCTTCATCAGTGGAAGGCTTCCCATGGTGGACATCCCCACTTCAAGGAAAAGACTTTCTCCCAGTCTGTGAATACCTTCGACAACAATCACATGCAATGCCTCTTCTTCATCTGATGACATTTACCCACCCTAAAATGGACTGGTGAAACACTTTGCACTTTAACTATGGACATAATGTGACTTTTAATTTTGATTCTGATTGTTTTTTTCTTGCTGTTTGCTCCCTGCATCTGTAATTGTATAACTGGATTTGTTTCTAGCCGCATGAAAGCTTTTAAGTTACAAATGGTTGCTCAAACTCCTGCTACTGCTGTAGCTTCCTCCAGCTACTATTTGGGGCCCCTGGATCAGATATCCTCAATATGAGGATTAGGAGAATATGTTGCCTCACCAATTTAGGGACAACGCCCCTTATCAACTCGGAAGTAGTTATGGAATGAGAACAACGCCCCTTTTCCCTAGGCAACATAATTCTCCTAAAAGAAAAGGGGGGAATGAGAGAGTCACTTCCTAGGCAGGTTGATAGGGAGTCTAGGGGTCCCCAAGGAGAGAGGGGTCTGGAATTCTCAAGGGGGGAAAAAAGGACAAACTTTTTTTCTTTCTCCACATTCCTTAGGATTATATAACAATAATGTATCCTGCCTAAGGACAGTCTTTGGATTAAACCTTCTGTTATCTTAAAATGTAAATTATGGGAGTAGGTCTGATGAGGTCTTTACAACCTCCAGATATTCTTTGGATTCATTGGAGAGTATATAACTTCATTGTTAACACTAGCAAGCGGGTACTCTTTCTGCCCCCTTCTGATGCCTATGTCAGAAGCTTTCTCTATCTTCTTTATACTTTAATAAAACTTGATTACACAAAATCTCTGAGCGATCAAGCCTCGTCTCTGGCCCCAGATTGAATTCTTCTCCTCCGGGGGCCAAGAATCCCAGTGTCTTTGCATGATTCAACAACAACATTTCAGTCACTATTCTAGGAGATAACTGAGAATATTCTATAAATGCAAGGTGAGGATAGAAAAGAATAACTTACCATAGTCCTGACCATATGACTGATTAAGGGTGCTAAATTAATTAGTATTTATGGACAACACTTTCTTAGACGTGGTTACTCAATAGACTGGGCATCCTAATAGAATCAGAATTGACTTTCTATATACTGCTTTTAAGTGATACACCACTCCTTTATACCAAGCTTTCTTGTGAACTCTTAATTCATTACAAATACTAAAACAAGTTGATATACTATGTGGACACAGCTGAGAAGGAGGTACTATGTAGCAAATTTCCCATGACTCCCATTCCCACTGGGAAAGCTAATTCTAGAAAATACGAAGCCACAGAAAACACAAACAATATTTTAGTATTTGGTATCAGAGTTGCTTTTGCAGTTATACTAAATATAATCATGACTAATTCTTATGAATTGATAGCCATATAAAAACACTGGTATGAAGTCCCATTTTTGAGAAGGCAGTCTCTAGATGGCTACCTAGTCTCCCAACTAGTGCCAGAGTTCTAAACGTAATCCTGCTACCCACTCTCAGGTGTATGCTAAACACCAGCCTGAACGAACTTATGTTTTCCTAACTCTCTTTTTTATTTATTGTATTAATTTGGTCAGAGGGAGAATGCAAACGCCTTGCTAAGAGGTATTGATTGGCTGTAGGCTGCATAAAAGGAGTCAGCACAAGGTAGATTTTGCCACAGAATCTAATTTGGAACTATCAGAAGGATGGTAAGGCCATGCCCAGGTGGCCCACAGCTGAGTGCTCTGGGCTTCTGTATTACCTTCTTTGCTTCTTCTGTTTCCTGGCAGCTCCGACTTGCATAGCTGACAGAGAGAGTAATTCCCTACCAGGAACACTGCTACAGTCTTCATCTTCACTTTATCTATTATGGTCTTCTGTCCAAATTCTGCGGATGCTGACTGATTTTTGGTCATTGAATGGGACACAAATGCACACTGACCACCAACTTTCAAATGCCTGGCTCTTTGACAAGTCTCATTATTGAGGCTCAAAGCAGCAGAAGCCCCATTTGAAAAATGTGAAAACAAAGTCTCCACTTATTAGAATGTGAGAATACAACTCTGAGTAGCTTGTACAAAATCTTTCTTCAGAGAATCAGTTCCATGCCCTCCTCTCCCCTGAAACTCACTAGTCCTTCACAGCTTACAGCATCTCACAGGTCATCATCATTCATGAAGAGATGTAAACTAGTGTGTCTCATTTCTTTTACTTTTTAATTGCCTAGTATTACTGATTTTGATTCACTCAACTTCTATTACATATTCTGTATTCCATAAGAACTTTACCAATAATTATTTTTTCAACATCAGTTTAGTTCAGTTCAGTCACTCAGTCGTGTCTGACTCTTTGCAACCTCATGACCTGCAGCATGCCAGGCCTCCCTGTACATCACCAACTCCTGGAGTCTACCCAAACTCATGTCCATTGTGTCAGAGATGCCATCCAACCATCTCATCCTCTGTCGTCCCCTTCTCCTCCTGCCCTCAATCTTTCCCAATATCAGGGTCTTTTCAAATGAGTCAGCTCTTTGCATTAGGTGGCCAAAATACTGGAGTTTCAGCTTCAACATCAGTCCTTCCAATGAACACCCAGGACTGATTTCTTTTAGGATGGACTGGATGGATCTCATTGCAGTCCAAGGGACTCTCAAGAGTCTTCTCCAACACTACAGTTCAAAAGCATCAATTCTTCTGCATTCAGCTTTCTTTATAGTCTAACTCTCACATCCATACATGACTATTTTTCAACATACAAATATATTATTAAGAAAATGTATATCTACCTTATTTTACACTTAATTATGCCTTATAATACTGTGTGCTCTAGAGACCATGGTTTTAAAAGCACTTTTAATGAATTCTACTACTTTAATTAATGTTACAAACCTAGACAACATTAAAAAGCAAAGACATCACTTTGCTGACAAAGGTCCATACAGCCAAAGCCATGGTTTCTTCAGTAGTCATGTACAGATGTGAGAGTTGGACCATAAATAAGGCTGAGCCCCGAAGAATTGATGCTTTCAAAGAGTGGTGCTAGAGAAGACATCTGAGAGTCCCTTGGACAGCAAAGAGATCAAACCAGTCAATCCTAAGAGAAATCAATGCTGAATATTCACTGGAAGGACTGATGCTGAAACTAAAGCTCCAATACTTTGGGCAACTGATGTGAAGAGCTGAACCACTGGAAAAGACCCTGATGCTGGGAAAGATTGAGGGAAGGAGGAGAAGGAGATGGCAGAGGATGAGATGGTGGGATAGCATCACTGATGCAATGGATATGAACTCGGGCAAACTCCGGGAGATGGTGAGGCACAGGGAGGCCTAGCGTGCTGCAGCCCATGGGCTCACAGAGTTGGACCCGACTTAGCAACTGAACACCACCACCAATGACAACTTCTTTAATTACAATGAGATGGTCTTTTCTCAGATTATCAATATCTTCAGAAGTGATTTTTTAAGCCCTGGATAGATATCATAAACTTATATGAGACCTGATAGTTTTGTGGGTGACCAATTGTTTCCACGTGAAAATAGGATAAGTCTAGGACAACACTAGATCCAAAGAGCACAGAGCACCATGAGGGAAGAGTGAACGCAATACAGAAATATTTGCTTAACAAAAAAGGAACTCTCAGGTCAAAATTTCTTCAGAGAAATCAAAGAAATGAGCAAGAAATGAAAAAGTGAAACTTTAAACCCCATGTCAAC